>NC_069729.1:6660022-6975022 GCF_027358585.1 Pangasianodon hypophthalmus | reverse complement strand
CCACATTTTATTTAATGCTATTTTATTTTACTTAATGCTTGGAACATCAAGAACTTTAATTATATATTAATTTGTGAATTATGATATTTACAATATGTACCGTTATATATGCACATGCATATTAATTAATAAAAGTAGTTAAATATACAACAGATCATTTATTGGGAATTGCAGCTGCCAGCCATTTGATCTATTTTATTGAGATTATTTTAGTAGTGCAGCGAGCAAATAATAACAAGTGCTTTGCAAAGACCATTTCTGGTTTCCGTCAAGATCACAAACATCACTCACACATATTGCAGCGTTGTTAAAACCCTAAGTAGGAAGAGTCTCCAGCAGTCGATAAAAGCATTGTACACTTAATGGCTAATCTGTCATTACAGCCCAACTTAATGCTTGGGCCAAAAGCATTTGTAGTGTTGCCAGGAGTTTTTTTTTTTTTTCCTTTGGGGATGGCATTAGAGGGTTTATGCAGATGTTAATCTGGCACTCCAAAAGGCTTACGACCATCAGTAACTTGGTATAAGAGCTAAAGTACTACATTAACTTCACTGCTATATTTTGGTAACCGGTTAGTTGTTGAAACGATGGCAAGTGTCTGTGTTCAGCGTTAACCCATAATCTGAGCCACAATGGTGTAGTTTCATCTGCCATTTTATTCACAGTAATTCCAGTAACTTCACAAAGAAAGATTGTGGTAATGAATTCAATTTATACCTTGGTTTGATTGTAAAGTGCTTTCTGAAACAGGGTTATAGTTTTCAGAGAAAAAAGTCCCCCATGCTTTCAAAAGAAGACCTATAATAAAGGTATTACCATGATATCTGGCAATAATACGTTTAATAATAAGCAATAATAAGTGTGTGTCTTTCTTCATTTCAGAATACCACTAAAGAGGATGAAGCGGAGAACCAACAGTCCCTCACGAGGGAAGAGATCATGGCAAAGATAGAGGAGTATAACTCTAAATTGTCCGAAAATGTAATGAAATTAGTGAGTACATACTTTTTTTCTCCAAGTCAACAACATGTAACAAACCCATACATAACATTAAAACTATTTTTAGCATTGTATATTCTTTGTTTCTACATTTCTTACAAACCTTTGGTATTAGGTATCTGTACATGAAGTAACTTTATTACTTTGTTCTCCTCCTCTCCTAGTTAGCAAGCTAGGTAGTTATCATGCTAGCTAGTTAGCAAGCTAGTCCAACTTGCTTTTTTTTTTTTTTTTTTTAACTATACGATGGAATACCGTGATATCAAAAGTAGTTATTTTATTAACATAATTCGATCCCAGTATAAATAATGATATAATAATGATGACATTATTCCTACATATAGTGCATTATTTTGGAGTATTGAAAACTAATATTAATATTTCTCTAAGTAAATGCAATTAAAGAAATTTTAATTGAATACTGTGGAAAGTGTAGAGGAACAGTGGGTAGCATTGCCACCTCACAGCTCCAAAATCCCCCATTCGATCAGTTTTGCATATTTTCCTTGTGTTTATGTGGGTTTCCGCCGGGTTCTCGGTTTCCTCCCACCTCCCAAAAACATGCTGGTAGGTAGACTGCCTACTCTGGATTGCCCCAGGTGTAAATACATGTGTGTTGTTATGAACTGGTTTGCCTTCCAGTTTGTATTAATGTTTAAAGTTAGTTTGTTACTGTACTTAAGTCTGTTTTCAATATCTCTACTTCACTTGAGTATTTCTTTCAGCTAATACTGTAGATTATGTTGATTATGTTGAACAATCTCTGCTTTCTACTCAGTACATTTTCAAACACAACATCGTTGCATTTCTATATAATCATATATCTGTAAAGCCATATGATGATTTTTTAGCATTAGACAGCTTTTTGTTCCATAGTGAAAGAGGCATGATTTATGAAGATTTCTGACTTCTGCTTCTTTGTGAATATTTCTTCTACTTTTATTTTCATACTTCCAGTAAATTTATTTTTCGAGTTTATACTTTTCTACTTTCACTTGTGTAAAAGGTTCAAAGCTTTTATACTCCAGCTTTTACCAGAATATTCATGTAGCTTAAAATTACAATTACAATTTTACTTTGCCTTACAGTGAAGGAAAACTTGTTCATCACTAATACACTGTTTATTTCTTCACTCAGGGTACTGATGGCACATACAACGGGTTCATTAAGGTCCAGCTGAACCTGCGGCGGCCGGTCACCCTGCTATCAAAGGAAGCGAACAGCTCAGGGAACTCGGAGAACAGCTCAGCATCGGCTGATATTTCAGACAAACGCACATCCTTCTATATGCCCACTGAAGCTGTAAAGCAGCTCCATATCAGCAGCACCACCACAGTCAAAGAGGTCATCGAGGGCCTGCTCCGGAAGTTCATGGTGCAGGACAATCCACTGAAGTTTGCTCTCTACAAGAAAATGCACCGCCATGGACAGGGTAAGCAGATAACTGTGGGAGCAGGTCTCCATCAGTAAGACCTAATGAAGCCATCTATAACATATAAGTCAGGTCTAGAATGTAACACACTTTTTCCAGTTGCCTTGCGCTCCCATAAAACATACTAATCTTTCTGCTTCCTGTGCATCCCAGATCTTTTGCAGAAGCTTCTGGACTCTGAGCACCCGCTGCTCCTTCGCCTGCTGGCAGGTCCTGATCTAGAGAAACTCTCATTCGTACTGAAAGAAAACGAGACTGGAGAAGTAGAGGTCAGTTATGCTACACAATCAACTGTAGCTGTTATGGTGTTGTCTGAGGTATTGGTGTTACAGAAGCCAAGTAGTAAATGAGTGCCGGCTTATGCTTACCACCTTCATGCTTACACAGATACAGCCTTCCCTTGATGAGATAGCATCTCAGAGCAAAACTTTTAAAGGATTGCCGAATGGATAAATATGGTTAGGTGGCATTTGGACTGTTTTGGACTGTTTTGAATGCCACAAATACCCTAAATCTGGATGCTTACTGTACACCTTTAGTGTGCAATTCATTTGTGATTTCTATAACAGACCCCAGTATTGTCCAATCCAACAAATATAAAAACTTGGACCAAATCATGTAGCCCAAGCTCTAACCATTTCACAAGTCTGTTTTAATTCATTTAAAATATTTAAAGCCCTGATTGCAAATCAGCAATACCCAGTTGTGAGCCACAATTACCATGTGATCTGGCCCACACACCACTGGGGAATGACGGTGACGAACTTGGAATCTGATAACGAGAACACAGCCACAAGTCGGCCTTGGTGAGGCCACATTTTATAGCAGAGCTTACAGCTGCGTCACTTTAGCCCAAAATTTAAATGCCACACAGGCAGTGGCTGCATGTAGGATATTTTTACGCCAGTTTCCAAATGCCATTGGAAACTTTAATTACAGTTGGGCTTTGCCATAACAGGCCCTTATGTGATTAAACTCAACCAAATTTGGCCCGGAATCCTCAGTGGTATTTGGATAAAACAATGATATTGTGATACATCATATGAACCTACAGTATGCTGTGGCATAAAGGATAGGAGTACTAGTAACATGTTTGTTGCTTTTTTTTCTTTTATTCAAGTGTTATTGTGTTATACATAATATATGTAATAGCAAAATGTAATTATATAGTATACTCCTTGGCAAAAAAATGGGCCAAGCCCAAAATGGCAAATATGAAGCTTTTAATGGTCTTAATAACAAACCATTGGCCAGAAAATCAGCAATAATTAAACAAATGCACTCCTGGGACCTCCTGAGCCACCATTGCCCATTTTCTTATATACTCTTCTTGTACACAAAGGTAAAATCATAATAATGATTAAAATGTTTGATGTAAGATTCATGTCTGGGTCTACACAATTGTCCGAAAAAATCATCTGGGATTTTTTTTTTTCTTAAAAGGTTAGTCATTATTTGGGTATCTGCCACACCTGATGCAGCTCATCAAGGGCCACAAGACTTAAACATTTAAAGAAATCAAAGGGAAAAGTTATCTCATAATGACTTCCTTTATCTATTTGTTTAATTCTTGCTAATTTCCTGACCAATGATTTGTTGTTAAGGCCATTAAAAGCTTAATATTTTTTGCCCAGGTGTGTATATCCTGGCTTATTTATGCTTTACAATCTGAAAGTCTTTGGTTAGCCATTAGTTTGCTTTTTTTCTCTCCAATTCAAAAGATGTCCATGTAAAATTTTCACATATCAGTTATCCAACTGCAAAAACACATTTCTTCAGAATCTTCAGTAACTATATCTTTTTCTTTTTTGTGTGGTTTAGTGGCATGCATTCTCCGTGCCCGAGCTGCATAACTTCCTGGCCATCTTGGAGAAGGAGGAAAAGGAGAGGGTGAAGCAGGTACAGCAGCGCTACGTGGCCTACCGCCAGAAACTCCAAGAGGCTCTGAAGGAAGTGCAGAACAAACCTGGCTAATGCACTGAGCCTATGTACAGACTCATAAAAACTCTCCACTTAGGATTCCCCAAAACCCCCAGACCTCCCTCATGACCTCTGGAACCTAGTGACCAGAGAAGGTGTGTGAGTGGGTGTCAGGACATAAAGAACAAGGGGAGAGTGATGGATCACATGAATCACGTCACTCAGGACGCAAACGGCACGCACACGGAGATCCAGGAGTGTGTTTCTGACTGACGTGGTTGATGTTTCAAAAGGATTTTATCTGTCTGTCCACATTTCTGTATGATGCTGCTGCTATGACTGCTACTGCGAGTGTTACTTAGCATGACTTTCTTTTTCATTATCTTTGCTAGCATGTCCTCCATCAGGGATTTTTTTTAAGTAGACAAAGGAGCTTATATGAAAAAGACATAGAAATTTGGCAACTATCAAAGCTGTAAAGAGGCCGCATCCCTGGAAGTGAACGTAAGTAACGTAATAAATGTAAAGGTTTAAGAGAAGTCTAGGTTAAAGGCCTGGATCATGTGCTGTAAAAAAAATCAATACTCGCTCACACTCACTTGCATTTTACAGCATAATTTGTATCTTAACTAATACCATTATGAACAATGTACTGTATGAAGACAGACTTTCTGTACAAATCAATATGCCATTTGCTGAAAGCATCCTCTGTTATAGTCGCACACCGTTCAAATCAATAACCTCCACATGTCTCTCAGTAGCCAACACTGCATATTCAACTCATCCAATCAGCACTGATCATAGTCTATCATCCATATACATGCATGTGTACTTTCAGAACGACATGGAGGCTTTTTCAGTCTAATCTATAAACATTATAAATTAGGCTGGACAGCTATAAATTATAAGCATGTTCTAACGCAGGCGTCTCAAACCAAACCCTACGGAAATGTGAAACGGCTATAGTGTACATGTAGAGTGTATAGTGTGTGGGCTCGTTTGTACAGAAGTGTGTTTGGTCTGTTCTGGTGTGACATGAAAGCATATGGAAGCGCCCAGCCTCAACACACACCCATGACTCAGAGCTTTCCCGCAAACTGTTGCATATTGTTAATTCAGTGTGTCGAGAATATAACATGTAGGATATGTGATATATATAATGTACTGTAGCCTAGATAATCATATCAGATCATCATTTCAGCTAAGTGGGCAAAGCAAGGCTGTGGGCTGTCTTCTCATAAGCTGAGAAACACCATAATGGATTTTACACCAAAGTTCATAGGGACAAATAGGCCTAGTATTTTGTAATGATCTTAATAGAAAGCATATTTCGTGCATTGTAGATTAAAAACAAGTTACTTGCACAAGGCAGAACAGACCACCAAGTGGTGAGCCAGAACACATAGTACAGTATATAATAATCCTGGCTATTTCTTAATGAGGGAATGGTGTGATTTCTAATTTTCTTCTGAATCTAAAATATTTTAACAAAGGGATTCGTGTTGCTTTTAAGTGTGCATGAGATTTCATTCTGTCTGACACTGAATACCATCATGGAGCTCATAGCAATGTTACCAGAAAGCACAGAAAGGTGATGAGTAATGAGAGAACGTCAACGATATGAATACAATCTGATAATAACATCTGAGTTCCAGCGTATGGGTTTTTTTTGGGTTTCTGTTTTTTTGATGCCAGTTCCACCTCTGCAATGCAAATTAGTAGCCAGGGACAATCCAGACTAACACTCACTGTGTTACGTTAGAATGTTAGTCTTTATTCTACAGTATAAATGCCTGTGTTGAGTTAGCTGCACTCAAATGATCACTGTTAGAATCAATTTAACACAGGTTAGTTTTTCTGTATACGCCTAACGACACACTGATTGGAAATGATGGCCGACAAGGTCATGTGAGGACTTCAGTTTAGAGCCTTGTCTCCACCACTTTTTGCCCCTGTGCTGCCCTGCTGGCTCTGATGCTAATTTTCAAGTGCGCCTCCTAGGGCATGGGAGGTACAACATACAGCCATGAGCAAACTGGGTAGGATGGGTTGAATACTTCTTTTCGTCCTATCCCACTCACTCTTGTGTTCCTGCTGGCAGTGCCTTTTGTCTGTGTGTAGCCTTACCTGAATGTGTGTGTGTGTGTGTGTGCACATATGCTCTGTTTTCTGTGTTTATCCGCCTCAAAAGTGAGGATAAAAGTGTAAGTGTGAAAGAATGAACAACTGTGTGCATATGTGTAAGTCTGTTTTTAACTTATTTTATGGTGTATTTTTCTGTGTGTACATTTGGGGTTGTGGACAAATCAGTGCTATCTGGCAAATCCTTTGTTTTCGAGGATTCAGACCTGTATCATCTCTAAAAATGGTAAAGATGAAATAAAATGTCATCATTTTATCTCTCAGTCTTAACATGATTTGTACTGATCGAGACATGTGAATTCAACTACCTTCCAAACTACTACTTATGCTACATCAAAGGGCAGCGTAGCACACTCTGACGAGTGCTATCTACCCTCTTCCACATACATCAACTTACAGATGTCCATGATTGGCTAGTGTCGCAGTGATTGATGGGGAGACATTTTGCAATTCTTCTCCCTTGGCTCCTGATCCCAGATGGCTGCAGCATTTGAATTTGCAATCTCCTGGCAATAGGCTAAACCCAACACAATGATAGACTCTACGCAGTGACTGCAGGTGGTGTTAATTGACATGATACAGATCTTGTGCATAAACACAGGACACAAACTGCTTTAAAGCCCGTCACATCATGCCCATGATGTTTCTCATGACTTGAACATCCACAAAGTAAGTTAGTCCTTGTTATATCACATGTATTAGCACATACAAGTAGTGAATAAGCCACAGAAATGCAGCTTGTAGTGTCACCGAGAAACAACAATGCCATTCTTCCTGAATACTTTCTCATGTTGGATAACTTAAAGTTACAGCTTTACCTCTGGCTGTTACAAAGCGCTCACACTGGAGACCCCTTCCATAAATATTAAATAAACCTTCTCACAGAAAACTCCACCATATCAACAATTCCATGTTTTTTAATCTGTTGGAGCATTAAATCCATGGAGCGTCCACCAAGTCCCTGTGTAACTTGCTACTACAGAAATATGCTATTACAGAAAATTAAATACATTACATTACATAGTCAATCCTGATTTACAGCAATATTGTAGCTCACTGAGGCAGGTACCAGGTATGACCAGCAGAGGGAGCCACTCCCACACAAACACATGTAAATAGCTTGCAGACCCTATAATGTATTTATTAATCTCCAATAACCAGTTTAATGGTGACCTTTAGTCTGACATGAGAACATTCCTTTAAATCACTTATTGTTAGCTATAAGGAGCGATGTACTCTATCTTGTTTATAGATATGACCTTACTTAAAGGCTTCAAGCATATGCATCAGGTGGTGCACCTTCATTTATTCATTCATTCATTCATTCATCCATCTTCAGCAACTGCTTTATCCTGGTCATTGCCATGCTGGATCCTATCCTATCGTGGGAACACTCAGCATGAGGCAGGAATACACCCTGGATGAGACACCAGTATATCGCAAGGCACTATGCAAACACACACACACACTCATTCTGGTGCATCTTTATCCTTAACTGTGCTACAAGTGTAATAGTCTGTTATTGTAACTGCTGTCATTTACACCAATTTGAGTTTGATTCACCCTTAAATCCCAACCCTGGTAGAGATCTACATAGCACATAGTGCATGCCCATATATGGAGAAAATATACAGGTAGTCAAGGACACAGACTTTTCAAGCACCCTCAATACCCACCGGTTGTAAATGTCCATCATAATGCCCAAGTCTAAATCCAGCATTTACTCTGGGGGGTTCAGAGAGTCAGCTGCCAAGGGGTCAACCTAAAAATGGTGTCAGTAAGTTTTCCCAGCAGTAAATATAGATGAGCTTCTTCTTCCTTAGCTTGCTGAGAATAGCATCTACTACAGGCATGCTGTTGCAGGCTTGCCCAATTTAGCACAACATGCTACACCACATCGTCTCCTCTTACTCCTCTGCTGTTAATAGTCTAACCATGCTTGCTAAGACACGTTTATGTTATATGAAAGAGAATGTTAGCTTACATGACCCAGGACAGGATGCTGTGTCCTGTATCCCTGCATTATATTTTAATCCAAATCACTATTGTCATTAGTTCTGAAGTTGAATTGGGGAAATCCTTTGCAGGAGTGGAAACATTTTAATAACTGTAGTTCAGACTACTCATGGCATGAGCTACTCATGACAAATCATCTATTAATGACAAAATGAAAAGGGGACGCCCTGGATAAAACTCACCCTGCGTCCTACCTTGTTTCTGAAGGATTTTTTGGGTATCTTTCCAAAGAAGTTCTACTTGGAAACGTTACTGAAAGGGAAAATCTCTGTTTTCTGATTCTGGGTTGAATTTTTAAGGGTTCCCACAAGATTTGGAGTCTGTTGCATTGCATTGTGGGATTTCCTGTGCATAATGGATATTCTGGACCTGGCTACAGAATTGCAAAACTCCCAAAATAGTGCACTATATAAAGAAAAAGCTGAGCTAAAGTGTGTTATACAGTTGAAGCCAGGCTAAGGATAAAGACATTCAATCTTAGTTTTTCATAACTCCACACATTTCATGTTACCATGCATTTCTTCTGGCAAGTCAGTTAGGGTGTTTGTTCACATTAGAGGTCAGAATTCCAGTGGGTCAAAATTTACATACACTAATTTGTCTCTTTAAAGTGTCTAGAAGATTACTGCAATACATGGAATGAGCAAGGAGGAACAAGGAGGCCTACAAACCTGACTGAGTTACACCAGTTCTGTCAGGAGAAATGGGCAAAATGTCTGGCGAAGTATTGTGAGAAGTTTGTGGAGGGCTACCTCAAGAGATTGATTCAAGTTAAGCAATTAAAAGGCAACGAAACCAATAACTAACAAAGTGTATGAAAATGTTTGACCCATTAATAGTGTGATATAATAAATTAAAGCTTAAATAAATCTGTTTCTGTGCTATTATTTTAAACTGTCCTCAGCAGAGGACATGCATGGTAACATGAAATGTGTGGAGTTGTGAAAAACTGAGTTTGAATGTCTTTAGCTTCAGTGTATGTAAACTTTTAGCCTTAACTCAAAGTCGTATATATTTTACAGTAAAAAGGGTCCCTGTCTATGAAAATTTGACAACCTCTGCCCTGTGATGGTAATTTTTCAGTGAATCAGATTATTTGACTCACCTCATTGATGAGTCGACTCTTTCTAACCTGGACAAATGTAAAGGTATTATGACCAGTGACTGTTCTTTGCCAAACTATGATTAATATTGTTTCAGGACATTGTACTCTACATTCTTATTAACGATGTTACTCTGCATTGCATTTTCTAAGAAATATTTACATAATCATCAAATCAGCAAGGCACTAAATGTTCATTGATAAATACAGTAAGCATCCCTGCATCAGTGTTATTGTACCTGCTGCGTTTCATTAAGAAAATTCATTTACAGTTATCCTGAAAACTTCTCTAATACTTTGATTACATACTGTAGGCCTATATCTTGAACAAGCAACAGTGCAGCCAGATCTCTCCTGTTATCTGCCTTATTAACATAACTCTGAGTCAAAAACACAAGTCATATATAATATTCTGCTCTCACCTAAAGTTCACCTACAAGAGCTGACTCATAGAATGAAATAAGAAGGAGAGATTTAAGGGGGAATAGCCATTTTTTTAAAATTCCTTTTGTACAAATAACCTGGAAGATATGTAGAACATGATAAAAAAAATCACTGGATTAAGTCCTGGTCTTAGAAAAAGAATTTGTGTTTGGATGCACCTCGTATAAGTCATTTGATAGACACTATATTCTAAGGGCCACCGAAGATCCTGGGGGCGGAGCTTTATGAACATGGGCAGGAATCATTCAAATGAACCCACCTAACCATTAGAGACCTAATCTTGAAAAAAAAAGACAAATCTTACATAATGCACCTTTAAAATGGAAAATAAAATGGAAATTGAATACACTGTGCTTTAGGACATACATACAGTCTTTTGTTCTAAACTGATATAGCCATAAGTATGTGGACACCTGAGCATCACAGCAATATATGGGCCTTCCCTGAACTGTTGCAACAAAGTTGGAAGCATTGTATATGATGTCTTTGTATGTTGTAGCTTTAAGATTTCCCTTCACTGGAATTACAGGGCGAAGGGCCAAACCTGTTCTTGCATGATAATACCCCTGTGCACAAAGCGAGGTCCATGAAGACATGTTTTGCCAAGGTTGGAGTGGAAGAATTTGAGATCCCTGACCTCAACCCAACAGAGGACTTTTGGGATGACCTGGAATGCTGAATGCACTCCAGAACTCCTCACCCAACATCAGTGCCTGATCTCACTAATGCTCTTGTGGCTGAATGGACAACAATCCCCACAGCCACGCTTCAAAATCCAGTGGAAAGCCTTCCCAGTAGAGTGGAAGTTATTATAACAGCAAAGAGGTAAATCTGGAATGGGATGCTCAAAAAGCACATGCGGTCATGATGATCAGGTGTCCACATACATGGCTATATCAGTTTAGAAAATTTTGAATCCAGTTTAAGATTCTTGTGATTACATTTAGAGCCCTGCATGGTCAGGCACCTGCGTATAGTACAGAGCTATTGCGGCCATACAGTAATATTAGGAATCGGAGGTCCTCTGATCAGGGATTGCTGGTTGTTCGTGGCTCTAGGCTCAACACAAAAGGAGACTGTGCTTTTAAGGTTGTAGCTAATAAACTTTGGAAATCTCTCCCCTTGGATTTAAGATCTGTGGACACCATGGACACCATTGAAAAAGCAGCTGAAGTCCCATTTGTTTACATTTTTTTTTTATTGTACTTTTAATTTACTGGGAAGCACTTTGTGACGTCTGATCTCGAAAGGTACTATAAAAATACATTTTACTTCCTTATTATATACTGTATCTATTTATCTATTATCTGTTTATCTATCTATCTATTTCGTATTTTTTGATCAATCAGGAAGTGCAACTTTCAAACGAGCTCGTGCGAACACTGTGGCGTGTAAACCACGCCCCCTCGGCTCATTCCCCGCCCCCGGGACTTCCCCTTACTTTGTCTGTTGATGACGCGTTTCTAAAGCAAGCAGAAGACGCGCTTAGCAACAAGCTAAGAAAGCACATCTGTGAACTCTGCTTAAAGTCGAGCGCGTACACACGCTGAGGGCTTCCGTCTTCTGGAGAGCCCCACTTTCGAAGACGGAGTCGACATTTCTGGAATAAACGTGTTGACAATGTCGTGAGTTCAGCTCACTGTACTAAAAAAAAAAAAAAAAAAAAAGGGACAAGTGGTTTCTCTGAAAAGAGAAGCGAATGTTTTAGTTTTAGCGAGACGTTAGCTAGCCTGGAGCTAGCATGTGTTGAAAAGTACGAAGTATCTGGCTAGTAATCCCACTTTCGACCTTTTCCGACGATTGGGATGGTGCTTTTGATCGACGGAAGTATCCATACTGTGAAAGGGTTGAAGAGAGAGCAGGGTGGACATCTCTGCTGGATTTGGACTCGTTCAGGGAGCGGCGCTCATGTGGATGTGGATGTAGATGTAGATGTGGATGTGTGTTTTTGTTCTGCTGCAAGCTGACGGAAACGCGTTTTCCCTTTAACCCCTGCAATTTCCAGTCTCTGGAGGAAAGAAAAAGCACGTCATTTACAGAAGAACGAATCACCTGGTTTGATTTGAGTCGATTATTATTATTATTTTTGTATTAAGCTTGCTAATTTAGGTTTAGCATTTCCCACAGCTCATTGGCTTAGAGCCAGCACTACTACACTGGCTTAGCTGAGAGGATCTGGCCTGTAAATACTCCTGCCACTGTGAACTCTGCAATCCAGGTCCACAGAACAGGGGCATTAAAAAGAAATTGTGAATGATCATGGCTCTGTTGTGCATTGCATAGAGCTTGGTTCACATCTAACTAACAGATTCAACAGGACAAGATTTCTAGACATGACCTAAAGCTGTAGTGACATTAATCCAGTTAATCTAGAGGAAGAGGAACTCTTGCAAAGACAAAAAAAAAAAAAAACAAGAAACATTTCATGGTGACTGCAATAATTCTCCACAAGCATGATGATCCTGAGCAGGAAACCAGATGGTCCGGTCACAGCAGGTAATTGGACATTTATGCCTCATGTATTACGATGCGAAATTTAATCCCATGTGGTGTTAGGTTGATCTTGGACCAGTTTCAGCTTCGTCTGTTACTTGCAGCCAAGTCGAAACCACTTCTTTCTGGCGTTTAAAGTGAACAAACTGCTTCTGTTTCTTCTGGACTGTGCAGAACGTTCTGTATCAGTCACGTGACTCCGCCATTCCCATAATAAACAGTATCTAATGATCTAATGTTTTGCTCTGCTGGTGCATATCAACACCACTGTCTGTAGCACCACTGTTATATCACATCCTGCATTCTTTTTAGTCCATGCCACCACTACGCTAAATGAAGTGATTTCCTTAGTAAGATCTGATCTAGCTTTTTTCTAAAATGATCCTTCCTTCTTGCACAGGCTTATTTCTCATTTTTTCGAGGAAGCCACTGAGAGGCTGTTGACTTAAATATGTGATGGATTCATCCTAAACCCCTGCACACAATGTTTAAAGATTCTGTGCTAACTGTTTTTAAAGTCCCCATGAAATCAAAATTGTTGCTTTAGAGCTTTTTGGACAGGTCACTTAGTGCTGTACAGATACAGGTACTTTCCTGAAGATATCTGTCCCAAGCCTGTAAATAAACTGCGGGTTTCATTACAGGAGTTTGCGGGTTGTCTGTGTAGTCATGGTTATCCAGCTTCCTGCATGTTATTCCCCTTTCAAACAGTCACTTGTGTGTATATCTGCACTCATCCCCCCTCCAAAATGTTGCTGTTGTCTCAAACATGTACAGCTGTTGTGGGCTGCGCTAACTGTGATGGTGTAACAGTTTAATATATCTAAACGAACAGTTTAATATACAAATCCAAGCTACCAATCCAAGGAGTGGTGGTTTTGACAACAAGCTCTGTTTAAACTTGTGGCTTTTTATTTAGCCGGTTTAGACTTTTAGCAAGTCAATCAAACCCTTTGATACGCTTGCACATTGACTTCCAGTTTCTGAAGGAAGCATGTCAGCATCCGGGAAATCAAATCACAACTCTCATTGGGCACTTTAATACACTAATTTCATCTGTAAATCTGTCTAGAACAGAGATGTCATACTCTAGTCCTGGAGGGTCACAGCACATATACCATACAGATAATCAGCAGCTATTTCTCAAGGCCTTTATGGGCTGAATGTTTTTGTATCAGATGAAGGAAAACAAATCCTTGCCACCTTCCAAGACTTAACTTTTGTCACACCTGGTCTAGGAGCATATGCAGTTCACATTATCCACTCTGCTTCCTAAACAAGCTGGTTTAGGCCTTTAATGGGCTTTAAGCAGCGTAATGGGACCAAGGTGTAGAGTCCGATGAACTCCCAGTGAGTCCTAATAAGTCGTCGGCTGCTACATTGTGATCTCGAGAGACGGATGTTGACTAGGTTGTGAGGGAAGCCTGTTTTCTGAGCACCTGCAACTTGGTTACATTGTTCCCAGGAGTTTTTTTTTTCTACTTGCCACTATTGTGTTGCTCATTCCCCCTACATCAGTTACACAGCCATTGATTTGTTTGATGTAGCAGCAAAACACAAGTTTGTGTATGAATTGGTTATGTTGTAACCTAGTGTCGTGGTGTGTGTGTGTTTGTGTGCCTCACAGCTCGACACGGGGACGGACTGTACGACTCTTACATGCGCACGGACCACATAGTGAATGAAGAAGCTGACCTGAACGGACAGAGCCCTGGCGCCCTGCCCCCTTTGCACAAACACACAGTGAGTGCACACTTCCTCTTTTTCAGTGATTAGACTACCATGCACATCCTTTTGGTCATCCAGACAGCAGGGACGTGGATGTTCAGTTTCCTCTTTTGTCATTTAAGCAGGAAACTGTGTCAGATTCTGACGTAAGAACGTAAGAGATTGACGTCCGTAAGTAAACACATGTTTACTTCAGTGCACAGAAATGTACTTTCAGTTGCACAAGTAAGCTAGCCTGAGTTAAGTAAGTAAGGAATAAAACACTTCAGGATGTGATGTTACAGAAAAATAATCCGTGCCACGGTGGGTTGGTGCTATTACCACTCCAAAGTGGATTATTTTCCTATAACAGCGTATTCTGAAGTGTTGTATTCTTCTTATTCCCCAATGATATGTCAATGTTTACAAATTCTTATTTATTAATGAACAACCATAATTAATCATTATTATTACACAATAACCATCATTATTATTTAAACTATTATCATATTATTAATTGTGCTTTTTATCCGTCTATAGTTACATTTATTGTTGTGGAACGTCCATGAGACAAGAGAGTTCCTGTTGTAACTTCTGTTGTAGCAATTATAAACAGTTGTTCCCCCACCAGCCTCTCTTTTCTCCTTCCTCTTGAGGTTAACAAGGCAAAAAATATCCAACTTGTCATGTCCTGAAGACTTTCCTCTGGTGGAAAACCTACTGACTGTTACAAAGTGTTGACACAGAATGTTAAATAAATGTTTCCTTAAAAAACCTTTATCATATCACCGATTATATGTTTTTCTTCGTCAAATAAAGAAAAAACTTTTTTTATTTGTTTAGTATATGGCTTCCCTGTGAGCAAGCTGTTACTATAGAAACAATAACATATTAAAATGAGTGCATTTATATAATCATTTCTGTTTACAGTCAGCAATACTGTTGAAGCTGCTGTTATAGAAAATTATTCACCACATTCTGACCAATCAGATTCAAGAATTGTGTAAGCCCCTTTTAGACCTTTTTGATTACATGATGATACATATCAACTGGGATAGTAAGAGTCCAGTAATCCATGTGCTTATATAATAACTAATTAATTAATAATTAAATAGTACTTAATCATAATAAGTCCATTGCTGTATAATCCTTTTGATTTTAGCTGGCACAATGCCTTGACAGTTGGCAAACCCACAGTGAATGAGTTGATCAGTAAATGCTGCGCCTCAGATGCTCAATAAACAATTGTGAATTGGACCATGTGTGCTGTGCGTGAGATTTTCTGGCACGTGGGATTAGAACATGTGCTGCTGTCATACTAACTGCTGTGCCAATCGCTCCATGCTCACCACTTAGGTTTTTTTTTTTGTCCAGTTTACTTGTAGTTATGAGTTCCCCTGGTCAAACTGTAATAATAAAAATAGCTGGCTATGATCACCAGTGTCTGGCAGTGGACACCTGATTTATTTGTCTGGTCTCAATGCATACAAATCTATTTTAGTCCCTCTTTTCCTCAGGACTGATTCCAGCCCCCTCTCAGCAGCAGTGTTTGGCATTCACTTTGAAGATTTTTTTTTAAAAACTGGTTTATCTACATGATAGTTTCTGCTCCTGTGTGCAAGTCTTTTGTGTGAATTTCTTGAATGTGTTTTTTTCCTCAGTGTAGTGGTGCTTTTAAGTTTTTCTTACCTTGAATAGAAATTGGAGCTGAAAGTTGTAAGGTGCATTAAACATTCTAAATGTTGCATTATTACCATATGCAGCTGCAAAGTATGAAGTATTTTTTTATGGCATGCATTGAAATACCAAATCTAATTATATACTTGGGCTACTTTTTTTTTTTTTTTTTTTTTTTTTTTTTTTTTTTTTTTTTTTTAAACATGAGTCTTCACTCATGAGCATTCCAAAGTAGTAAAACTGTGTGAGGATGACATGATATTGTGAGGGATTCTTTAAGTATCCCACATTTATAGATCTTTAGCCCACTTGATTAGACAGGTCTTTTTGATTTAGTGCTCCTTTTTTCCATTTTGGATTAAGTATAAGGAGCTTGTACTTTGGGTACAGACCCATTGGGTCTGATGCAATCAGTTAGAAGCTCTGTTCTTTTAAATCATCTTTACCTTACTCAGCTTGCTTTTTGTTTTGTATAACCCTCCTCCTCTTGTTTTTCTGAAGGCTGTGAACAAGCCAACGATGAAGGATCACCTTGGGGTCCGAGGAGGTCAGATGAAGGTGAAGTACCTATATGAGGATTTTTACAACCGCAAGCCCAATGGCGTGAGCCAGCACAACGGTACCAGCCAAACTCCTGCCAAGCCCCAGTCTGTTCTCTCCAAAGAGCGGAGCGTGGACAGCAACAGTTCAGCCAAGTCCTCTGAAAGCTCAGTGAAGCCAACCAAGCTGGGGGTGCCCCTAACCCCAGAGCAGGCAGTGAAGCAGTATAGGCAACAGTTGAATGCACTAGAACAGCAGGAGATCCTCAATTATCCTGAGATCTACTTCGTGGGACCAAACGCCAAGAAGAGACAAGCAGTTGCAGGAGGCTCTAACAACTCTGGATATGATGATGACCAGGGAGGCTATATCCATGTGCCGCACGACCACATTGCCTATCGTTATGAGTTCCTAAAGGTAATCGGTAAAGGAAGTTTCGGTCAAGTGGCGAAGGTCTACGACCATAAGTTACACCAGCATCTTGCTCTAAAGATGGTGCGTAATGAGAAACGCTTCCACCGGCAAGCAGCAGAGGAGATCCGAATCCTGGAGCACCTGAAAAAGCAGGACAAGACAGGCAGCATGAACGTAGTCCATATGCAAGAAAACTTCACCTTCCGCAATCATATCTGCATGACCTTCGAGCTGCTTAGCATGAATCTCTACGAACTCATCAAGCGCAACAAATTCCAGGGCTTCAGCCTGCCTTTGGTACGCAAGTTTGCCCACTCTATTTTGCAGTGTCTGGAATCTTTGCACCGCCATAAGATCATCCACTGTGATCTAAAACCAGAGAACATTCTTCTCAAGCAGCAGGGTCGGAGTGGTATCAAGGTCATTGACTTTGGCTCCAGCTGCTTTGACCACCAGCGTGTCTATACCTATATTCAGTCCAGATTTTACCGAGCACCTGAGGTCATTCTAGGCTCACGCTACGGCATGCCCATAGACATGTGGAGCTTTGGCTGCATTCTTGCTGAGCTTGTGACTGGGTACCCTCTCTTTCCAGGTGAGGATGAGGGTGACCAGTTGGCCTGCATGATGGAGCTATTGGGCATGCCCCCTCAGAAGCTTTTGGAGCAGGCCAAGCGTGCCAAGAACTTCATTAACTCCAAAGGCCACCCACGTTACTGCACGGTCACCACACTCAGCAACGGCACCTTGGCGCTAAACGGGAGTCGCTCTCGGCGAGGCAAGATGCGGGGACCCCCAGGCAGCAAGGAGTGGCTGACAGCGCTCAAGGGCTGTGATGACCCCACATTCATTGACTTTCTGAAGAAGTGTCTGGACTGGGAACCCAGTACTCGCATGACGCCAGTTTTGGCCTTGCGACACCCCTGGCTCTACAAGAGGCTACCCAAGCCTGTGCCTGGGGGAGAGAAGACCTTGGTACCCAAGCGGATTACCGAGCATAGCACTTCCTTCCCCAGCATCGTCCCTAAGGTTCCCCCTGTAATGGGCCCAGCCAACAACAAACTGAGGACCAACATGATTGGGGACTCTGGTGGGAATATACCGTTGCGTACAGTGCTACCAAAGCTCGTTTCGTAGAGCTGATCACCTGTTCAGGGATAAAGACAAAATTGTAGCAAAATTTTTAGTGGTGGATTTAATTTGTTTTTGTTTGCTTTTTAAAATAATGAGTGGCAATACTCAGTGTTTTGACTTCGGTTTTTAAAATAACGAAGCACAAAAAGATAAATTTTTATATGGCAGTTAAAAAGTAGTGTTTGTTTTCTTCAAATGGCCTTTGAAAGGGCATTTGGAAATTTACGAATTTAGTTTTGTTTTTACACTTTTTTCAGGAA
Organism: Pangasianodon hypophthalmus; assembly: GCF_027358585.1. Lineage (NCBI taxonomy): Eukaryota > Metazoa > Chordata > Actinopteri > Siluriformes > Pangasiidae > Pangasianodon > Pangasianodon hypophthalmus. Next base: position 6,956,742 of record NC_069729.1, on the reverse strand, counting down.
TGGAATGCTACTCAAGTGCACAAGTGGGTGAAAATATTATACTGTCCTCTTAAGCGTTTTACACTATTTCTGCTAATACAAACTCTTTATCTAAGGGCTGCCTTTTAAATCGATACTGTAAAGGGCTTAGAAAAATACTAGGTGTTTTGAATGATCTTAAAATCTAATCAGGCCTTCTGAGATGTATCTACAGCAAAGAGCCTCATTCGATTGCCCGCGGTTCAAGTAGTTCTCTGATTTAGAAAACAAATTTTATATATAATGACTTTAATTTATCAATTATTACAGTGATTTTGGATTTTCTTCTCTCTCTGCTCAGAATCGGGACACTAGAGCATGAGTCATGTGGAAGTTCTGTCCTCATGTGCTCCTTTAAGCCAAAACACTGTGCATTGCCAGAATGAACCAGACTCTAGTCTGTCTGTAGCAGGGAGATTTTAATTTCCTTCTTTTCTCCTCTTACAAGAAGCTGTTGCAAAAGAGAACGTAGATGTGCTACGGTGAGATAATAAGGAAGTTAGTTTGTGTTGGGAGGAGCATAGTGCACCAGGGTTGTGTGTTTTTTTTTGTTTTGTTTTTTTTTTTTTTTTTTAAGAGCATAGAAAATTCTGTTGGTTTTTGAAAGCTGTCAGTCAGGTTGTACTTGAAAGAAATAAGCAAGATGACAAGTGGGCCTGTATGTATACATTCAGGAAGTTTGCACTTTCAAGAAGTGGCTGTGACCTAGAAAGGGATCTATGTTCCTGGCCATGTTATCTCTAAACCATTTATTGCTGGATTTAGATCCAAACCAATCAGGGAGCTCTGTACATCATAGATCATATCACATCATATCAGCTTCCCTTCTTTTTAAAACTCAGAAGCTGAGAATTCCTCACTGGTTCAGCTTGGAAGCCTGCTGTTGTGTCTTCTGACAAGGCTCTACACTGTGAGCGGTTTTCTTGCCTTGGTTTTTTTCTACTCTCTTCCAATATAACACTAATAGCTTCCTCCTCATGCACTCACACTCTTGGCTGCACCACAGAGCACGTAGCCATGCAAATTTTTTTTACTTATAGGGAAGGGTTTTGATAACCGGAAACAACTGATTCAACAGAAGCACAGCTGTTTGTTGACACTGCCATGACTTATCACACTTGCTGGCCATGAACTGACACAGAATGCTTAAAGACTAGTTGTTATGAGGAAAAGACTATTTTAGAAACTGAATGGTGCTGACCTTATGGCCCCCTCACTTGCATGCTGTGCCTATAATGTGCATCGGTGTCCTTAGGACCAATGAGTTTAACCACAGGTGTTGTAAAAAAAAAAAAAAAAAAAAAAAAGACTGCCATAGAGTTGCATATTTGTAGACCAGAGTCAAATCACCTCTTTCTTGGGTTTTCACCTCCTCCAGGTATGCATGATTACACACAGGAAGTGTAAGCTGCTACAAGCTCATTACATTTACATTCATTTGCTAGAGTCTTTTATCCAGACTGACTTTCATCTGAATTAAGACAGGATGCAAACCAAGCAGGTGAACAGCTTAATGGTCCTATAATGGTTCTCTCACAGCACCCTAAAAGTTCTTCATTCATACCTCTTCTCTTTCTACATCATAGGGTTTCTCTTTTAGAAAAATGTAACCAATGACCATTTGCAACCCATTATTCTAAGAGTATAGGGGCAAGCACATATTAATACCCATTGTTTTATCTATTAAGTCACCTATCAAGACCAATCGATTTCTGTGAATAATGAGTGCTTCTGGATCATATCAGTTAAAAAGTGTATGGAAAATTATTGAGGCATAACATACAGCCTTTGTTAGTCTACCTCTTTGCAAATTTACTCGTCTCAGGCTCTGGCAAGATCTAGAACGATCATCATAAAGTCAAGTTGTGGCATCTTTCACTTCACTGCTTCTGACTATTAGCTTCAACATCAATATGTCCCTAATTTCATTCTCGTTTTTGGTGCATGGTCCTCTCTGTTCAGAGAACTCCACTCCTTTGCCTTTAGTTGAGTGCTTGACTAAATCACCTAGGCTCTACATACTGCCTCTCTTCCAACTTCTATACCTTCTATGATCAGGTTTTTGTTTTTTTACATCTTTTGTGTGTCTTTTCTTTTTTTTTAACCTCGACATCATTACCAGTTCGCAAATTAACTTCATTTTCAAAAAGAGGACAAAAGGACATGATGGTGTAATTTTCCCTTCTGTGGTGTGGCTTTGTAGCCATTTGCAGCACGAATATGAAAATAAGTGTAAAAGAACTGAATGATGAGAGTTGTGTCCATAAAGTAACCAAATGAGCTTGTATTAGTTTCTTTTTTTTTTTTTTTTTAAAGAAAAAAGAAGAATAAAATCAATATTAACTGCAGTTCGTTTCTTGCTGCCATTTTCCTTGTTGTTTCCTTGTGAACGTTCATTTATTGGTGTGGTAGAGATTAACTCCATGTTTATTTCACTCAAACTTCACAGACAAATCTCAGACTCTGACACCTGTGACAGCAATACTGATTGGGCAGAAAAACTCTTCAGGAATTTCTAGATGCATAACTGTCATAGCCTTATGTACTGCAGTTTATTTCGAATAGTGTTTGGGTCATGTAAAAGGAATGATGTGAATGTTTCCACATTGCCAGTTTAGTTTACCTGTTATATCACATAATGTAATAAATGACCAATTTAAATGACCAATCACTTTTTATAAGCCACGCCTACACCACAGACTCTGTGTGTGGGTGTGTGTGTGTGTGGGTGGGCAAATGTGTGTGCAAAATTAGAAAGGAAAGAAGGTGTTTTGGTGACCCTCAGGTCATAATCTATTCCATGTGTGATTTGGTTGTACTGTTTTCAGTGGCTCTGTTTAAAGGCACCAGCTACCTTTGCTTTTCCTATAGCCAGGTTGTGATGGTTATAAAGGCTGCGAAAATCAACTTCATTGCACTTAAAAGGTGAAATAAAGTGACAAAACCTCAGACTGACAGGTAAAAGGGAAACCAGTTAGTTGAAAGAGGTGGAGTCCAGCAAATGAGTTTCAGTCTGCTGAGGCTCTGATTGATTTTCCCTCTTTTCTCAGCTTCAAAATGGCTTGATATTCTCCCATACACAGCTCTCTGGTTTTCATGTTGGTTTATCCTTTTTAACAACAAATGCAGTCTTCAAATGCGAACTCCAGGGTTCAAACCAAGAGTAGACATTCAGAACTATCAATTGTTAAACCAGTCAATCTAACAGGGCACACGTGGGCAATAAGAAACACCTGTCAGTCAAATGTTCTAATATTTTTCACTTGAAAAATGGGTGTATTCAATTGAAAGGCGCCATGTTCTAAGTTGTTTAACACATCTAGATGTAAATACCAGGAAACGAAAGCTGAAATTCTGATCTATCATCTCATAGTCATCTTTTGATCTTAAACCTAAATGTCTTCAGAGGCTGGCAAAAAAATACTTTCTTAGGGGAGTGTATGTTGTCTTAAGAAATTGGCTGAATGAAGGTACCTTGAAAGGGTTCTATGCAAACATTCATTTCATGCCTCTGAATAGTCTCAGTAGGTGGGTTTTCTTCTTTTTTTTTTTTCTTTTTTTTTTTAAAAACAATTTGGAAACATCCATATTTTGTTTAGTGAAGGCAAACTCATTACTGTTTTCTCTGGGCACAAGATACAGAAATCATTTCCACGGTTAAAAACGTGATGTATGAAGAGGTATACTAAACCGCAGTACTATTGTAAACTGTGATAAAAGATTAGCCAATTATTGTGATCAACTTTTACTGTAATTCTAGCCTATTGCTGACACGACATACCATTATCAGTGTTTGAGGTAGAGCCACAAGTCATATTATGCTTATGTCAGTTTAATTTCAGCAATTAAGCTCCATATCTGATTTCCTTTTTCCTGCAGGTACTTTGGAATTCCCCGTGTCAAGTTTCAAAAGTGTGATTAAAATTATAAACTGGGACATACGTCAGCCCGGCAGAGACACGCTTTAGCCACCAATGGTTCCAAAGCAGGCTTAGGAAGGCAGTCTGTTAAGGTGCTCTCTCTCTCTCTCTCTCTCTATATATATATCTATCTATCTCTATCTCCATGAGATGGAAGGCACCATTCTAGAGCAGAGGAGATTAAGGCAATCCCATTACAGGTCCAACAAACTGACGCACGGTCCATATGGTATCGACTTGGAGATGACCTATACACCCCCCTCCAACTACCCCCCCGCCCCCCCCCCCCCCCCCCCCCCGACCTCCCTCGACCGTCAGTGACATGATTCACAAAGATTTAGTCTCGGTGGCCATATGGAGTCATCAGCTAGAATTCTAGGCCACCAGTCGGGATCCGTGGGTGTATGTGGTGTGAGTGACTGCTTGTTAGTGTGCATCAAATACTTGATGAGGACGTAAAGCTCCCTGGCAAAGTCTTTGTGTTTTGTGACTTCTTTTGAAGTGTGGTATTCTGTGGTAGAATATGTTGATCCTGATTCATGACTAGGTAAGAGGGCTACATTGTGTTTTGTGGCTTTTAGGAAGGGTTTCCATTTACTTTCTGAGAATACAAATGTGCCGATGGTAGCGCAGCTGGTCCTGCTGGTGGGCAAAATGACAGAAATATGTATCACGATACAGTATTCGAAGACATTTCTACAGTGCATGGTATTTAATATGATTTATAGGTGAGCTAGCAAAGTACCAGCAAAACAGTGTTGCATTTTAAAAGACCTTAAAAAAAAAAAAAAAATCAAAAAAAAAATTCACACACACTGAATAGATTTTTCGAACAGTCCTTGCTGAGCTGGAAACAAGACGCAGGTGTTAGTACTCAGAAGAAAAATAAATAAATATAATTAACACACTATAAAATGTTAAAGGTTATAAAGGGGTATTATACAGTATAAAGATACAGTATATAATCATGTGGATCAGGTTGATGTATGTCACTTGAAATGCGTCAGTGTGGTTGACAACTCCTCTCGAAACAGGAAATGAGTAATCGTGCCGTTGATGTCCCTGCCATCACTTTACTGCCACTGCTTGATAAATTTCCTCATACCATGCTAATAGTCAGGTTTATAGTATGTATACAGTATGAAAGGACTGGTTCTAAAGACAGAGAGCTAAGAGTTCCATGTGTTACAACTAGAAGATGTACATTTGCCTTGTATGTTAGCTTACTTTCTTCGATAATTTTAAAAACATTCAGACTCACAGTTGGTTGGTATAAATGGTTAGCAAGTATAAACCCTGCCTCTCTTTCAACGAAAAATTAAATACATAAAAATAAAGTAGAAAAAAATAGATTTTTGTTTTCAACTTTTGTGGAAACAAGAACAATAGCACCACCAATGGTCATAAGTAAAAATACAACGAATTGTATAAAGTAGAGCCCGGGGCTGAATTCTTTCTAGACCAGACTGTAGATTTTACACGGTCCTTCACTGGCAGGTCACGTAATGGCGAAATGACCCTTAGATTTCATGTGCAGGGTGGCTAATTTTTTAAGCCCACTTTGCTAAGACGTCATCAGCAGTGATTGAGATGCCAAACGTGAAATACAGTTGCGGATGTTATGAACGTGAATGAGGTAGATTTGTCAAATCAAAGTACAGATTACACAAATGGCTGACAGAACCGTAAAGAGCTGGCTAACGGCAAGCACAGCTTTTCTCTTTACCGCGCTTGCTATTTGGAAGAGACATGGCATGATTATGGATTTAAATGATGTTGCAAATGATGTTGCTGTCTTTCAATGAGTTTCTTCTTGTATGTATATTAGTTTTAGTTGCCTATGATGAGATGTGTTTATAAGGCTCAACTATAATGGTTTCATAATAGTAACACTAAGTTGCTGATAGGTAGTAGAATCATTTTTTGAATTTTTTTAATATCCTGACCAGCTATTAATGTTCAGTCTCAAAGATCTGACTTCTTGTGAGCTCTGAGCTGATCTTTACAAAGCGAAAAAACCACAGTCACACACAGTCTTTGTCTTCATTCTTGTAATGCTTTAGGGCTTTCCACAGGGTGAGGGCATTCTTTTCCAACCCAAAACCCCACTCCACCCTTTTACCAATCGTCCCCATGCACATGAGGCTTCATGACTGGTGTTGCACCCGGAGATACGTACAGCTGTGGTGCCAAGCGTCTTCAAAGGTGGGGCTGCATTTTCTACAACAGTTGTCCCACCAATCCTTACATTCCACATTCTTGTACAACCTCCAGAGTTCTGAGGAAAGGGCTGGGAACAAGACAAAGGCAGGCAGGGTAGAGATAAACACTACTTTGAACACCACAGCAATAAAATGTAAACACTGTGAAACCTCACACTCAGATCAAGAGTCCTAAATTCAAACTCGAGTTTAATAAACAATACATGTAGTTACTCCTCTTTGATTTTCTCTCTTAATGTTTTGTTGACTCTTGAGTTCCATGTGCCTTGAGCAACTCTGACATAGCGCATGACTTCCATGTTTCACCACAGTGCATGAGCATGAGCACATCATGTTTGTTTGGGAAAACTCCAGATGACAGTATCTTGGGCATGTGTTTTCATGTTGTTGACAAATGTATCTCATTCCTAGAAGGGGGATCTTTCGTTTAGGCTTTCAAAGATCATCACACGTAAATCAGATGGTGTGATTTCATTTTTTCCATGTCCTGACTCTTAAAACCCATTTCCACCCTTCCTTGGTTTCTTACTCTCCTCTTCTCTCTCAAAGTTCCACTCTAGCTGTTGTCAGTCCAAAACCTGACCACAGTGAATGTGTACGCTCTAAAGAAGACACTGAGAACATGGAAAAATCCTTATTTTTTGGCTCCCAGGACTGGGAAAACCATCAGTCTGGTTAAGCTCTGACAAGTTTCCTCTCTTTTTTATTTTATTTTGTTTCAGTCTTGATCACGATTTTACTTATAAACTTATGAACACTTTTTGATATTTTGTTATGATACAAAACTAAGACTGCATATGGCATCATATTTCAGAGGCTGTGATTTTTTTTATATAGTGATATTTGATGCAATACCCCACTTTCCTCCTATAATCTTTCCCAGCATCCTCTAGCTTCACTTTCCATAATGTTTTGCCAGTGCTTGATTTGACTTCTAGCTCTTTGCCCCTTCTACAGCGTAATTTGCGTGGGAGTCTGGGAAAACCCATCAGCTGTCACTGTGGCTGAATTCTGGAAAACAGATGAAAAATCGAATTTTGACCAAAATTGAATTTTTCTGCCAATAATATACATCTCTACTCTCAGAAAACATATTTTACAAAAACAAGGTGGAACTGTTATATTTATCTACTTCCTAAGCTTACCTTGGCATTTTGCCTGCAAAGGTCATGTTGGATAAGGAGCCAGTTTAACAAATACAGCGGTAAATGTTGTCAGTCTGCATAAAGACTTCTAAAACCTTACTAGCTGGTGCACTGAATGTCACACTTTGATCATGTTTTTACTCCTGCACCATCACATCATCATCAAAACAGAGAAGACCACTTACACACTCTGTACAGGTGACAGCGGATGAAGTTTTGAACTGATAACATTACATAGTAAAACGCCTCTAATGAAAATTAAGATGCTGTTGCTTTCCTTGGCTGCTCTGTATGATGTCTGATTATTGGTACACCAGTGGTTTCTTACTTTTTTAAGGCCATTCCAAATTGTTGTATGGCCATTGTTTGTGCAATGGCTCTGATAGATTTTCTCTCTTTTCTCAGCTTCAAAATGGCTTGCTCTCCCATAGACAGCTCTCTGGTCTTCATGTTGGTTTATCCTTTTAACAACAAATGCAGTCTTCACAGGTGAAACCCAGGGTTCAAACCAAGAGTAGACATTCAGAGCTATTAACTGTTTAAACAATCAATCTAACAGGGCACACCTAGGCAACAAGAAACACCTGTCAGTCACATGTTCCAGTATTTTTGATCACTTGAACAAATGGGTTGGTTCAAACAAAGGTACCACGTTCTTAGTTGTTTAACACATCTACATGTAAATATCAGGAAATGAAAGCTAATAAATGATCTATCATTTCATATTCAACTTTTGATCTCAAACCCAAATGTCTTCAGTGCATAGCAAAAACAATAGAACTGGCCTTGTTGTTCCAATACTTTCGGAGGGGACTGTAGTAGAAAATGTCAAACTATGACCAAGGGTTTTCCCATGACTTATTTGCATTACATCTATTTTTAAAACTTTGTCAGTCCTTTTGAATCCATGTGAGGTGAGGCAGAAGTGAGCTTTTCATTGACTGACAAAATAATGATCATCATATGACAAAATAATTTTTTGCAGATGAGTTTCAAGTCACATGCCTCAGTAACAGAGAACAGATTGGAGTAGATTCTCACTGCAAAAAGTGAGCGAGTGAGTTATGTCTGGCCTCTTTGTGCAGTGAAATCTGCAAGTAGTGCATGCTGGACTGAAGCTATTGTTCATAATTGTGCCTATGAGGAGATTTTACTCAAGTTGTAAATGCAGTATGGCGGTTTTTGTCTTACTCCACAATCCACCTGAACGGGGGCTCCTTAGTGGGGCAACAGAAAAGCGTTCACCCTACCGTTGGGAGATTACAAGCTCAAATCCTGACAATGCCACAGCCATCCATGGCTGGAAGCAAATGGAGCTAAATTGGCCATGTTCTCTGGGTGGGAGGGAACTCTCTCTCCCCTGTCAATCACAGCAACAATATGGCAATTCGTGGACATCTGTGACCTTGTATGCAGAAGAGGGCGGATAGCACTTTCCTCCTCCTGAGATGCAGTTTGAAAAGATGTGGTTGGCTGGGTTCATATGTCTCAGAGGAAGCACGTGTCAGTCCTGGCTGGTGGGTATGAATTGGCAGGTGGCCAAATTGGGGAGAAAATGGGAAAAAGGTACACCTGAAAAGAGCAGTACACAGACAGTGAGTGCGTCAGCAGCTTTATTCGGCTAACAGAAGCACTACTAGGGCAAATGATTATATATGGCATACTTACTGCAGTGCTCACATTTTTTCAGCATGCAATGATATTTTATTCATTTCAGACATGTCACCTGACCAATACGAAAAACTTGCTCAATCATTAAGAGGTATTGTAGTAGATTTGAGGCATGTGGTTAAAAAATAGATGCATAGATGCATGAAAGCCACCTTCAATGAATACTGTAGTTATTTATTTTAATTCCCCAACCTAATCTGTATCTATTTATTGTGTGATTATTACAGACAATGATTTCCCTGTACAGAGGAAATAATGAAGAAAAAAAAGCATTTTAAGGGCAGCTGTTGGGTTAGACAATAAACATTTCTTTATTCTATTTATTGTAGAGTGTTTTCATGAATATTGCAGTGAAATGTGTTATGAATTAAGCTTTTAATATGTAGAATTCATCCTTTTAGAGACAGGAGTACTTTTTTCAGAGGAAAGATTGCACATGAATACCGCAAAACCTCTGGGAAGGTGTAAGTAACTGGAATTACTTGGTACTGTGTTGCTGTACTGCAAGAAAATTGGAGAAACCTGCATGAGAACAGCTTTAGTAATATATTTTCCCATGTCTGTCTTAACATACAACTGTTATAGTGGAATGATTGTAAATATAAATTTGCATTATAAACTTTTTTTTATATTTTAAACATTTATTGACGGGGTTCGACAACTGCCTTATCTAGTTTTCAGTAAACGAATTTTTTTCCTAAGTAAGGAAAATGTCTGGAAATTCCTCTCTGTGGTAGTCACACACACTGCAGATTGCAAAGATCTATGGTTTCTAAGGGGTTTTTCAGTCAAGTTATAACTCCATCAGCTTGGCTGTAATGTCTATTGTGTTTGAATAATCAATAAAACGAAAGGTACAGGTGAGGGTTTTGGCCGCCTGTCTCTATGGACCCCGTCCCTGGGATTTTACAGCATCAGATGCTTGTTACCAAGGCATCACTGTTGCTAGGTAAACAGTTTATTCTTGGAAAGGATCAGATTTTGCTAGGGGTAGAGATGGAGTGTGTGGGTGGGGCAAGCAGAAGACATCTTGGGCAAGCTTGCAGGTGACAGCCAAGGAGAATCTCTTTTTCTCACACATACACACACTCTCACAAATGCACACAGGTGTGACCTCTTGTGAGAATGCCTTGGGGAGGAAAGAGGCACCACCATGAGCATAGTGGAAACATAAACACTGTCTTTTGGATGCTGTCAGCACTGGGGAAAAATGGTCGAGCTTTTCAAGGGAATTTTCCCAAGTAACGCATTCTAGCTAGGCGTTTTTTAGTCATCTGACACTGAGACTTTTTTAAAAATGTGGGTAAAATATGTGGAGACACCTCTTGACTGTGCCTGATTGAATTTTTATTATGCACTAGCATGCTCCAACTTGTAGGAACCGTGCCTTATGTTCTAAATAAGGCAGGGTATGTACAATCTGAGTGACCTACAGAATGACATTATTTTTACGTGATGAAGCAATTAGTATGGTTGGCATACTAAATAAAGCCTTTGATTTTATTGATGTGACTGACTAGTATCAGTATGGCAGCTATGATATTGCGAGTTAGTACTACCAAATGGCCGCAAACCATAGAATTAAAAATACTACTGGTCTACTTCTCTTCTGTTCATAAATTTAAAGCTGGTAACATCAGATGACATCATTACACACTTTCTGATTCATTCGCTATTATTTAGCTAGCCTAATAAGCTATGTCATGAATTTGTAAGTAGCACCACCAAAGTCTGCTAGTACTAGCTTTCACTGGAAAATGTAGCTAGCTAAATTCATACACACACTGACAGGGGTTATTTCTGTCTTTTTGGAAGCATATTGCTGTGAGGGTTGTGAGGGTTGACAAATATCAAGGCATTCATTTTAGGAGATATGTAGATAACAGCCTACTGTTGACTAAATTAGCGCTGACTAGCTAGATAAGAGCTAGCCAGGTTTGTAGATTAGTCAGAACTGCCCATGCTAGCTAGCACTACTTTAGTAAAGTAACAGATGTAATTGACTGCACAATATTTTTATATTATACTGCATTACAGTGCTGTTGAATTCTTGAATCTGATTCGATACAGGGATTTCAAAAAAACATGTTGTTATTTAAGAACATCTATCTGTTGATACATGAAGGAGTCTCCAGTGTCAGGTTCCTTTAAGTTTTCCACCATGGGAAAATCTAAGGATGGAGGGATTCACGGTTTTTGGTTTCTACATAACAAAGTGCATTTCTCTGTTTTACTAGCTTAAACAGAAAGTTAGGGAATGACTGTTATATACATGCTATGACATAAGCGATAACAGGAACTAACTTGTTTCACAGATGTTCCACAACATTAAATGTAACTATAAATAGATTAAAAAAAAAACATACAAGTGTCCTTCTTTAATAAATAATAAATTGTAATCAAATTGCAAATTGCTTTCATGTACTGACTGAATCACAGCACCGTAGTTGACTATTTTCATATATTAGCATGCCCCATTGGTCATTATTTTCTTATAACAGCATGCCTTGTTGTGTTTTATTCCTTACATGTGATGCTTTGACCATTTTGGAATTCAAACACAATTTTAGCTTGGCATTATATGCCAAATTTGCCATGATTTGATAGCTAGATATAAGTTTGAGATCAATGTAGCCAATCAATTCTCATGTTTTCAAAAAAGCTTGACAACAAATGACCCTCTATCAGATTCTAACTAGGTGTTAACTGTAATTAGAATTGCAGTAAGACAATAACTTATAAAATGACTATAAGCTATAAATATGATGTAAAAAAAAAAAAAAAAAAAAAGTGAGCTGGGTGAAAGAAGCCAGTTATATTGAGGTTAACACATACACTGAAGTCAAACCTATAAGACTATTAGAAGAATGAGCGTTTGTGAGCATGTGTTGTGCATATGTTCATGTTTGTTGCCGTGTGCATTAGTATGTGTGTGTGTGTGTATTACGCAGGCGGACAGGTGGGCCAGAGAGAGATCCAAATCTCCTCGCCAGCAGCTGATGGCCTCCATAGGGCCCTAGCCAAGCTTTGTTCTTCTTCCGCAGTGACCACTGAGTGCTTTTCCATGTCACTGCAAGGCTCTGAAGAGTCCAAAATCCATCTGCACATGACAGGAGCTGGGAGAAGTTTCCCCTATGTGCTAATCTGGAACTAGTTTGACAGTTGCCTTACAAAAGGTTTATTCTAAAAATCTCAGTAGGAAGCAAGTCCTAGGTAAGTGCAAAAGGGCACTAGGATAGTGTGATTGTGTGATTGTGTGTGCCCTACTAAACTCCACTGTGTGAATGGCGTGGCACCCGCAGACACCAGATCAAAGATTAAACACCCGTTGGAAGAGGATTAGCAGGAAAACAAATGTCAGGCAGCCACATTGGTTTGTAATGTGACAGTCAATATGGGAAGCTCAGACTCAAGTCTTATCACAAAATAAGGTTTCAAATCTAATTATAGTGTATTACAGCAAAATTACTGCAATGTTAAATATTATAGAGAAATGAACACATTTACAAACTGTTTGGATGTCTTTTGATATAGTGCACAAACCTTCCCAGAGGAAATTTTGTTTGGCACATAAGGATATCCATCTATGGCCTGAATTGCATGATGAACTTGCTCAGGATAAAGACGATGAGAGGGATGTATGCCTTCAATACATTTCAGTGTAGCTTTGAGAATTTAGACAGTATTTATAAACCGTTTAAACTTCTAGTTTAAACTTCTAGTTACTTCTAATTTAGCTGTAGCAGTGGATGACATGACAATCAGTGAAGTCCCTGACTCAAAAAATGAACAGAAAGATTTTGTGACAATAATCCTTTAATAATTCAATTCAAATGACCAAGCCTGATATCAAGTGATGCAGTAAAGTAAAACTTTTTCAAACCTGATTGGATAATTACACTCTATTTTTTAATTGGACTCTAATAAGCTCTAGCCCTCACTTGTCTGATGCTTTAATGTGCCCCTGAAATTAAAATACAGATGTTTCAGGGCTTTTTGTATCTGTCCCTTAATTTTTTTGATGATTCAGCCTGTACTAGACTTGTGTTGGTCCAATTAAATGCTCTCCAGAACGTTTATGTCCCAACCCTCGTGTGCATCATCCGCACATATTTCCTTTTCCAACCATTCCTTGTTTGAGAAAAAAACGGTTGGAGTTTATTCATTTGGAAAAGGGTGGAATAAGTTGGTAGCTGTGTGACAGGCACTCTTTTGTGTGTTTTACCAACTTGGGACTATTCAATATCAGAATGTCTTGTTGGAATCTGTGCCACTCATGGTCAACCTCGGCTCAAACATTTACAGCATAAACATCATGGCATCTCATTGTTTAGGATATTGTCCTTGTTAAAGTCTCCAGCCTTGGGTGAAGAAATTCTCCACAGTTGAAAAAAAGACTTCCGTTAAACTCTTTTCTGTTCTCCATAATTAACTAGTTCACTAAGCTACTGTCATGTTTATTCAGATTCTGCCGGGGATTGTGGCATATCTCGAACACTAATGGATTTTGTGTTAATCAGTCAAAATCTTCAACGTCACTCTGACTTCCTGTTTCAAAAGGAAATATGTCGACATATGGAATTAAGTAACAGCTCTCAAGCCACTTCAGTAGCTTGCAAACATGCTTATATTACAACTTTGGGTAATTATTTGTTTTCAGGAAGCATCTAACTGCATTTTGGTTCAAGGTTAAACTAAAGGGCGATGTCTTTATGTCCTTAGCTCGATCTTTCCTTGCTGTGGAAAGCTTGGGTGACATCTGCACACGTTATTTGTGTTGAAATCTAATTGGCCTTAAGAGAGGTTATTTGGTTAATCCTATTAACCAATGAAACTTGCACTGGAAACGTGAGCAATTACAAGAACTGTTGCTGATGCGGATATTGTAAGCTTGGAGGTTTATTTATACTTTCTATCCTCTGGGAAGATATGAAGAGGGATTAGCCTTCATTCTCAGTGTCCTCACTCATCCCAGTCAGGGGAATGAAAGGGGAATGGGCCAGTTGGCCTTTGGGTCAGATGTCCCAACATGGTCATGGACCAGGCATGAGCATAAGTCTGAGGCCTTTCCTTTCACTCTTGTGGAGGGAGGGAATCCTTACTAGCTATATGGGATAAAAATAGTTTTAGCCTTATGATAAGCCTGTCTTTGGAGCTTTCTTGGTTTAACAGATAGAAAGATTACAGTTAACATGCATTTGTTGGGTTTGATCAAAGTCACAGTAATGGTGTCATCAGTTTAAAGAGGTGGTATTCTGCCAAAGGATTTGGCAAGCTACAGTGTAATCCCTTGATATATCAGACTACAGTATGAGAGGGCCTCAGTGTAGCTGTGGGCTTCAGTAATATTGCAGATTTATCCTAATCGAAGACTGTCCTAACCTTCACCATCCAAACTAACCCATTATTCAACACAAGACAAAGATTATTTTAGATCAACATTGTTCTTCCAACTTCTTCCATCACCCAGCCTGAGACAAATCTACTGCAGCCTACCCGACTGCACCATATGAGAGTGGCTTATGTTTCATGCGTTAATCTTGCTCACAAAGTGGCTCTTTCAAACCTGGTGCTCTAGGTGGATTTAGTGCATGTGCCTATATACCCAGGGGTCTGAGAAGGAGTGAGTGGCTTGTGTTTCTTTTTTTCCGCACCTGGCCAGACATGGGGTGTGCGAGTAGGGGGAAGGGAGAGACGACAGCAGGTGTTTGAGTATGCAATGTGTCAGTTGAGAGATCACTCACAATGCAGACAGGACACGGTGCCAGCAAGTTTGCTCACTATTTACAGAGTTTCCTTTGTTAGTAAAATGTCAGACATACAGTGATGCATTTGTCTGTGAATATTATTGTACTTAAATGCCATTTTAAATAAGTCGCTAGTCCTATCCTGCCTTGCTAGGGATACATGAAAGCGCTCATGCATCACCTCATCGAGGTCAATGTGTTTTGATTTGAACTCGATGATAGAAGGCCGTCTGTAATTGCTAAGTGACCAGACACAAGCCTGATCTTGTTTATGTCAAGCCATGTTTTGCCTCAGCTGGTTGGTGTCTGTCCAGAGTATTGGGTTACTGTGAGGGGAATGGAGATGGGTGGATATTGTGCCTAATACTTGGAACAACTCCCAAAAACCACTTGATTCCCAAAAATCAGTTGTATATAGCAAGTGGGGCATTTTAGGTATGCCATCTTGGTTCTGTCATGACCTGCTGGGGGTTAAAGTAGGGCAGTTCTTCCACTCAAGTGGGATCTAAAGAGACTTGGCAGGAAAAAAATAGGCTATACAAATGTCCATCATGAAGATCCTCATTGTTTATCGGAACATCTGAGGTGGAGGATGACAGGAATTTCAATGTGACTCAAACATGGAAGCCCAGACCTAACAGTCTCCTACTAACCTCCCTGCTCTGGACAAAACTATTGTGGGACAGACATGTCCACCATAAACACAGCAGAAATCAGTGTTTTATCCTCTAGTTCAGGCATAATGAACTAATTACAATTTTTTATTTTTTTTTATTTTCCTATTAACACACATTATATTCTGTATTATATTAATATCAATCCAGATGATATCTTCTGGGAAAGATTTTATTCTGCACACTTCTCTGTCAATTTTCTGGGCTCCCCATTCAGATTAATTTTAAAAACGAATAATAAAAGAGGACTAATATGATGATATATGAATGAGAAGATTGCAAGCGTTGAAATAAACAAGTAATAGGAGTCTACTATATTGACAATATATTATTTGCATGAACTGTCATATTTGTAATTATCACATTAATTACTACAAATTTGGTTTAATTCAGTAATATGGTTTCCTTTATCGTTATTCAGCAGCTTATAAAATAGCACTTAATCCAGCTATCCTATTAGCTTGGATTTTTTTGCACATAACTTAATGTAGGCACGAGATACTAAATCAAATTTGTAATGTGCGCAGAATGTAGATTATTTCATTGTGCTTTTAATTCACTATTTCGAGTTGAAATAATAAAATAATGCCAATGTTTTGTCAATTCTATACACTCTCCTTTAGAGAAAACATGCCCACTGTTTGAAGGAAAAGCTGACCAAGCACTCATCTGTTATGCTTACTCCTTGTTACTACTTGTTCGACACAATATCATCCAAGAAAAGAGGGCTTAGGTTCAAGGTCAGAATTGTGATTAGCAACCTTAAAAGAGTACACTACCTTACTTGTTATAAGTCTTATAATCCAAGTGTCTCATGATTATGAATCACTGGAAGAACTGGCTTATGTGTACACATTTACTGTATAGTAATTGCTTCATCATTTAGTGATTTCTAATGGCATGACTAAAGGACACTGAGAAGGCCCATGCTGCAGTATATGAGTGAACACACTCTATAAGGCTCTGTTTGCTGAGGTGTTCTTTATTTGTTAGTTCTGAGAAGGTTGTGTCCTCTTCTTGGGCTTTTCTGCCCTCCCTCACCACTTCAATTCTTCTTCTTCTCCTTCTTTGGCCTAAGGCTGTCATAAAATTGCCAGTACAGAGCAGTCACAATGCCTTCATCACATCACTACCGTCACAGGACATTGATCGTCTCTTTTCCATCTATTATCACACGACCAAATGCAGAAGAGCTCAGTGGTTTTAGGGATGACGAATCACTTTTTATGCCCGTTTTTTTTTTTAAAGTTCTTTATTTATATGTTTATAACATCTGCTTGTGGTTAAATAACTTGTTGCTGTGTGGAGAAGAATTCATTCTGTCTCTTGAGTATGATGATATAATGAGGCTATTTTTGCAGCAGTGTGTACATTTGCGTTCTCCTGAAGTAAGCACAAGTGCTTTTAAGGGATCTTCTTTGATTCACATTAAAATAAAATGGTCCACTGTTGAGTGATGTACTTTCCTTAACACCATACTGTCCTCAAAGCCTTTGGCAAACACATGAGTGAGATTAATGAACTGACTACAATGAGCTGGTTGGCTGATTCACAGACCCAACATATCACTGAGGGAACACTGCACAATAAACACAACAGGGCATCTAATACATCTGATGCAGACCATATCTGCTTTCCATTATACTGTATCATGCACATTCCACATGGCACTTTTGAATATTTATTGCAGATGAAAGGGTAAAGTTTTGCTGTAATGCTTCTGCCTCTGTCCTTTGAATCAGCTTGCTCTGTTTATTTGTGCGTGATGTCACTGCCCTCAAATTCCTCAGTCTCCAAAGAAATTGGAACATGTTGAACCTGCGTCTGTGCTCAGAGGGCTATAATAACTCATTTCAGACTCTGATTGGTTGAACCAGGGTGGCTGTGGCATTCAGACAGGAAATACCTGGAGACCATGACAAAACTGCTGCACCAACAAAACCAAACTTATAGCCTGTCTATAATATGTCAAAATAATTGTAATACTAAACATCTGCTGCAGGTTAGATTCCAGAAAAAGATTATATATATAAATAGATAGATAGATAGACAGATAGACAGATAGACATAGACAGCTAGATAGCTGCAGGCTGGGTCCCTGGAGAAATAGTGGTTAGACCACGGCACTCTTACCGCTGCGGCCCGGGTTCAATTCCTGGCCAGGGAACCAACCCTAGCCACTGGGGTTACACACGACAGTGCACTCCCAGTGCTGGTCCCAAGCCCGGATAAAATTAAGGAGGGTTGCATCAGGAAGGGCATCCAGCATTAAAAAACTGTGACAAATCAAATATGCAGACCAATGATCCACAGGGGTGACACCTAACAGGAGCAGCCAAAAGAGGAACAACATCTATAACTGCGGTTTAATTATTAATATTTAAACACTACAAACACTCTCCACCTTTTTCCACCTGATAAGACCTGTGTGTGTCTGATTTTATTTTCGAAAATTACTGGCAGTGATATCTTCTTGGCATTTTAAACAACATGACAAGAGCAATGGAAAAGAGGATCAGAATGGTAAAAAAATAATGTTTCTGCAACACTTTGAGTCATTTGTTTTTTGTACATACAGTATTTCTAGAACTTCATGTGTGCTTGATTGCTAAAAAGCTTTAAAAAGCTATACTAATATAGATTAGCATAGATAGGTTTAGGGTTACTGCAGAAGTGATGCGGTTCATTTTATTGGTTTAAAATGTGCTGTTCTTACATTTGACCTACTCCAAAGGCACAGGTGGATTAACCAGAGACCTACCTTCTGCAATAGGTGTAGCAAATTATGATTACTGCATTATAGTTTAGCTGCTTTGCTAATTCCCTGTGGAATTTCTGTGGCTGTGTAATGGGGGAACTGAGGTAAGCATAACACTAATCTTGATTTGTATATAGGGTTACATGACCTGACCTACTTTCTAATGGAGGAAAGAAAATTTATAGTCTCTTCTCTCCCCTGTTTATGAGCTCATGTATAGAGAAAAGTACAGTTAGCACTCTCCTCCAAGCATGTTTTAGCCTTTAAATTCACCAATTGGTAGCTGTCGTGTGATAGCTAATTTAGAATTAAAACTAACTAAAACTTTTTTTCTGTAAAAAGAAAAAGATAGGTCCATTATAGAAGCTACAGACAGGTGAATTATTACTGTAGTAGCAGTACTTTTACTCACATCAGTGTGTTTCATAGTCTTTCCACCACTGTCAATATCATTTAGCACTAACTGGGCCTCTAGATAGGGTGCAATGGGTTCACAATCATCTGTCCACACAACCAAGTCAGCTCCCCGCTTAGACAACACATGAAATCAGATCCTCAGCTCGATATAGAAACCTTTGCCAGACGTGAATGTTGGGTAGCAAGTGAGCCTTGATGGACTTTGCTGTAAATAGATAATGTGAACTTGGCTAGGAGAGCTCAAAGTGGCAGTGGAGGATTCCTCACACATGCCGAAGTGATCACATCTGAAAATTATAATTAAAAAAAAAAGAAAGAAGGATAAAAACAAAACATCTGGGAGGGCTTCTTCATATTTTTACCAAATGGTTTATAGACAACTATATATATATAGAGGATGTTGCTGGGTGATGTGGGTGCTAAAAGACATGCAGCTTAACAGCCAGGTACATGGCAATAAATGGCATTAAAACTGTAAACTCTGTTACAAAGTGCGTATAAAGAGTAACCCCATTTTAGGGAAACTCTACTGTTGTTACTTTACTTGTGAAATGCATTGGGTAAAATTCTTAATGTTACCGTCAT
Organism: Pangasianodon hypophthalmus; assembly: GCF_027358585.1. Classification (NCBI taxonomy): domain Eukaryota; kingdom Metazoa; phylum Chordata; class Actinopteri; order Siluriformes; family Pangasiidae; genus Pangasianodon; species Pangasianodon hypophthalmus. Next base: position 6,937,585 of record NC_069729.1, on the reverse strand, counting down.
AATTTATTTTGGGGAGACATTTTACAGGATCTTGTGCCTATTTTTATGATCATGGTGGTCTCCTAGACATATACCAAGTTCAAAATAAAACGCTGGAGTAGTCTTAGACTGCAACAAAAAACATCATCTGATAAAAATAAAATAAAATGTATGTGAAGTGTTTTGTGAGTCATCTTTGCCTGATCAAAAAATCTAAAAAAAAAAAACAAAAACACAACTTCCTCCAGTGCCAAAGGCAACATAATCCACTTACTGTGTTCATTAGTTATACTGTAATCTGAGTGTGCAGACAGCTAACATGGGGAAGGTCGAGACACAACACTGCCTACCTAACTCTTTCATTTAGTAGGTTGTAAATACTAAATGAGTAAGTTTGTTAGTTTTATACTTTGATAAATTGTCAGATAAAGAAGGTACCAAGCAATGTAAGATGGACTAAGGCCAGAGATGCTGACTTGGAACAAGTGCTTTGTTTACACTAGGGGTGTAAAGCAGTGACACTACCTGTATCTGTTTCTGTTTTGTTCTTCAAATACCTGTATCTGTATTTGTATTCGGATTTAAACGCAAAGTGGGCGTGACCTAAACCCGAAGGTTTTTTTTCTGGATTAAAATATGAAACCTACCACTATGCCCCCAGAAACTTTCAAAAACAGTGGCAAAAATCCCAGAGATAAAAATGCCAGCACCACCAGCATGGTCTTTGAATTCTAGTTCAGACATTTTCACAACTTCGCTCAAGTTCGTGGGACTTTTTTTTAATAGTTTATTAATATTTTTTAATAGTCTATGTTTCAGGCAGTTATTATTTTGCCCGTGATATTTAGACTTTGATTATTTTCCCCAAAATATAAAGAAACAAGTAGCCTAATTTAAGTCACTGCTACCCTGAACAGGCAGGTACTAAGGATGCTGTAAATACATTGCAGAGTGTGAGACATTCATGTTGAACGTAGTCTTTGTCCTGTGAACTTCATATCTGATCTCTCACTAGTGCCTTCTTGAGAGTAAAAAACTCCTGCCCGTGCAACTTTTTTGTTGCAGCCCACAGGATCACAGTCTCAAATACACACACACACATACACACACACATATATATATACACACACACACACACACATACATATACATACATACCTATATATGAATAGATATTATTTTTTAGGAAAGTTTGCCAGAAAGGTTCGGGCTGCAAGGGCTGCAAATCGCAGGTTTATATTAATGCACTCATTCTAACACATTATCATTTCTATGGCAACAACCTTTGCTTTTAAAACGTGTGTAATTGTTGATATAGTAATATTTTCTGTGCAGAAATGTTTATTTGGCACATTTGGCACGTTGAGTCTCCAGTGTCAGTGCTTTGTCAGAGCTCCATCTTCAGGATGGAGGGCTTTGTACTTTCTGGGTGATATGACAAGCTGCATTTTTTTGTCTTATTAACTTTAAGAGAGAGAACAAATGAGAGGCTGGTGAATTTATAGCTTGTAGCTGTTTATAGCTGCTGAAACATAAGTGATAGAAAGAATGAACTTGTTTTGTGGATGTTTGTGGACCCCAACATTAACAATAACTATAAATGGATTTTTAAAAAAAACAGCGTATTGTTCTTTAATAAATGTAAAAAATTGTAATCATTTGTAAACTGCTGTGAAATGAGTATGTTTGAGATGTGCTTTTATTAGAAAATAACACAGTCCATCAAGGATGATAAAAATAATAATTTAACACATTATCCCATGGTTTAATGCAGCAGTCATGTCATATGATGTCCAAATAATCAACGTCCCTAACTTCTTTACAGGGAATTGACTATTTGTCAATACATATGGAAACTATCCCACCTAAATAAAGAATAATAACTTCGTGTAAAGCTTTCCATCCTTTTCCCCTTCCCCTCCAAAGGCATTCCCGTCCAGACACATGTGGGGCCTCAGACAGGGACATTGTGCTCACTGTGTTAGCTCCTGAAAGAAACAGGTATTCAAGTGTAAATATTAAACATAGGCAGAGAAACTTTGTGTACTACACTGTGTAGCAGTACGTTGGGCTTGAAGAGTAATATCTAAGAGCGTAACAGGAGGAAAAGGAAAGAAAAAGTGTTTGTGTATAAGAGTCTGCTGTGTGCTTAGTAAAGCCTGAGAGGTTGGGTTACATAATTGCCAGAATAACAATCACATCTTGTCAACAGGTGGTACACAGTGGAAAGTACTTTATAACAATAGTGTATCTGCTTGGGATTCAGCGGCACCTTGCTGGGTGATAAGTATGTTTAGCTAATATCTGTGTTTTAAAAGCAGGATCTCAGAAAAATACCAAAAAATCTGGTATCATATTTAACCCTCTCTAGAGCTTAGATAGCACAAGGAAAAGCTGTTTAAATTCAAGAAATAAAATTGTTTACTTTAAATAAAATCGTTTAACAGGTATAGTTACATTCTTTGTCACGTGAAAAAGATAAAAAAAAAAAGAAACATGTCACATTGTCCTTAAATAAAGGAAAATATGTACAGTACATAGATCCATTTTCAAAAATAAATTATTTGATAATCAAGCATTACTAAAGATTTTATGTCTGTTTTTTATTAGAATATGTAGAAATAATTTTACTCAGTATGTTCTGCTTTCTGCTTTTTTTTATTTTATTTATTTTTATTTGATTTAGTTTACTTAAGCAGCCACTGACGTCTGTACACAAGTTAATTCATGTGTTGTTTTGAATGTTAGAGTACCCAGTTTCTTATTTGATCCAGAATGAACTAATAACTAAATTTGATCTGGTGCCCTGTGTAGAGTACTCAGGGTTTGCTGAAATTTCGAAAAGGCTCACTTATGCTTGATGCCCTTTACACATTTCTGCAGCACACACAGCCATGAATTGCCTTTGAACTGAGCTCAAGGTGGAGTTGGACATGGTTCAAGCACAACACAGAGACATGTCAGGAAACAATAGAAGTGGTCAGATTACACAGACCAAACTCCAGGAAAGGATTAGTTTTGATTGGCACTGCTGTGTAATAATGCAAGAACAACAACACAACTATAGTTTAAAACCTGGACCTGTAATAGGGCCTCGGATCTAATAGCAAAGGACATGTCTGAGGTACTGACTTGAGTCAGGTGGTGTGACTGAGATAATAAAACAAACACCGTGCAAAAAGTGCAAAAGTTTGTATACCCAAAGGATAGAATAAAGAAGACAGAAATGTATGATAATTTATAGTAATGAGACATTTAGTGTGATTGTTTCCTGCTAACAAAAATGTGACTGTATGTCCACCCTGGGTTCAATCCTGAGCTCAGGTTACTGTCTGTGTGGAGGGTCACCTGGTTTCGCTGGGTCTCTGTGGTCATCCTCCAGGTACTACAGAAATGATGTCTCTAAATTGTCACCAGGTGTGAAGAAGTGTTTGAGTATGTCCTGTCTTGCACCCGGTGTTCCTGGGATTGGCTCCAGATCCACTGTGACCCTGCCCAGGATAAAGTCTTTATGCAATGAATAAATACACAGATATACTGATACGTGTCACTAATTCTGAAATTACCTTGCAAAGCATCTGTGCGGTGCAACAGCCTGACTCAAGCCCACAGTGCATCTGCCTGTATGTGTCATGAGTTTAGCATCAGCCCTAATCTAATTCTTATATTAACCTATCTGTTTAAGCAGGGAAATTCTCAAATGAAGCCAAGCAGCCGTTAGTCTGTAGCAACCACAGACTGTATAAAAGTATATCAAGGGTGTATAAATGGTCTGGGGAAGGTCTACTAGTGTATTCAAGACACCAGTGTTGCAGATATGCATGCACAGTCGATCTATAAAGCATAACAGTGTTTCTGGCCCTTAGCAGAAGTTTGCAGCCAATCATAATCAATCTTAGCATAGGATATGTTACTATTGCTATATGCCTCAGAACTAAAATGCTGAAGTACATTAAAGGTGAGATAAGTTAATACTGCTGTGTCTCAGTGGCTGTAAAGGATACCTAATACTGAGAACATATTCTCCCCCCCCCCCCCTCTCTCTCTCTCTCTCTCTCTCTCTTTTTTTACTTGATTTTCCTGGTATAAGGCCACATACAGGAATTCCACATGAGGAATACAGGCCACTAATATTATTGTTCACTATTTAACTACTTCATATATACTGTATATGTACTGTATATATATATATATATATATATATATATATATATATATATATATATATATATATATATATTCCATTTTTATTAATATATGGCTATGAAATCAGGCACATGTAGTCTTTTGTGTTGTGTGATATGGTTGTTTACTTACTAACTGAAACCCAGAGGAGAGTATGGGAAGGTTATGTTTGCAGATGGTGCCATCTTGAGGTGAAATGTATACTGCAAAAAAAGAAGGAAAAAAAAGGGTTCATACTGTGTATCAGGAGCCAGTTAAAAGATAAATCTAAAAATCTTATACTGTTCATACCTGTAGCAATAACTGAGGCTCACTCACCAAAGGTCAAATAATTTACTATTAAGTACAGTTTGAGATGGGGCATAAAAACAACCTGAAGCTGAAAACCTGCTTTCCTTCACCATTAAACATTCCTCAGGCTTCATGCATCTATCACTGATTTATAAAAAAAAAAAAAAATAGCACATTTTATCATTTAACTATCTTTTATCATTTTATTTTACTGGCATGTTACTTTATTTTACATTACTTGTACACTTATTCTATTTTTACACACTTTTTATGACATATTTTCACATTTTGTATTATTATTTTCTTCCTTCTGGCACTGCTATTATTTGTTGCATTTTTAAATTATATGCTTATTTCATTATTTTATTTTTTGACTACCATTTCTTTCTTTATTGCTGTTTTTACTTCAACACTGTAAAGCATTTTCCTATGCACTAAATTAGATTATATCTCTAGTATATGGACCATCCTGACACAAAGCACAGAATATCTTGTTGTATCAATAGGTTTGAACTGATTGCTACAATAACATTTTTTGGTGCTTAATATTTCAATGTCATGGAAAATCCTAGTCATCTTTGCAGTGACCTCTATTGGTGTGGAGGATGTGTTTAGAAAAGACTAAAACCAGTTGCCTGAAACTACTTTGTCACTTGTCTGCATCAGGAGAAAAGAGCTGTGGGATGGTTCATGGATTTGTTAGACACTTACAGACAAATAATAGAACAAAATTCCTTAAGGTCAGGAACTGTGGAGAAAAATTGTGATGGTTGGATATTTTCCATCAATATCTTATCACAATATGTACACAAATGCAAACCATGAAAAATTATTTTCATACTTTTATGTCACCTCCATTAAACACACTAAGCATACTTATTCTTCATGTTTCCCTCCCCCACCCCACCCTCCTTTTTTTCCAGGAAGAAATTCAACAGGAAAGCATGGAAAGATGATTTCCTAGCACATAGGCTTAATGTTTCCTGAGAACCCACTGCTGTTATATTTATCAACATATTTCATTTCATAAATTTAATTTCAAAAATAATTGTCATCATCATCAGCATCATTAGTATCTTTCGGAATAAAATACAACTTGGACATAAATTTTGTCATATGAAAATTGCCACATATTTAATTACTGATTACTTCATTTGCACATAAATACATTTGTAAAACAAAAACTCTTATACCAATATAACATAAAAATACAATATAAAAAAATGTATTAAGGTAGTACTGTCTGTGTGGAGTTTTGCCTCTTCTCCCTATGTGTGCATAGGTTTCCTGTAGGTTCTCTGGTTTCCTCCCAATGTCCAAAAACATACAGGCAGGTGGACCGGTTACTCTAAATTGCCCATAGTTGAGGGGCGTAGTCAGACCTTTTACAATAGGGTGGCCAGATTAGACCTAATGACTGCTGCTGCTGAAAGAATGAATGACATAAATGACACCATGTGGCTCTCCCTTTCTAAGTAGGATCCCTGTTGGACATAAAAGGCAGACACCTAAGCACCATTTGTTTGTCGAGCTACAAAAAAGTCATAGCTAAAATAACATTAATCTACTTCTTATGGCGTATGCTAGCATTACAATTTCAATATCATCGGCTAACTGTAGCTATAACAAACTGAAGAAATTCAGTGTTATTGTTCATTGTGGTTCATTCTGTGTTAGCTAGGTAATCCTGCTTGTTCCTCACTGTTGGACAATGATAAAATAAACTTTCAAATTTCTCAGAGATGTTGCAGATGTTGGTGTCCAGTCTTATCTGGAAAGGGCCGGTGTGGATGCAGGTTTTCATTCCAGGCAAGCAGAAGCCACACCGGAGTCTATTGAACACCAAGGTCAACCGATTAAAGAGGTGGAATCAGGTATGGCTCGTGCTTGATTGGAATGAAAACCTGCACCAACGCTGGCCCTTTGTGGACAAGATCGGACACCCCTGTTGTAGTTGGTCTTCTGTTATTATACAAACTAGCCTATCACATTGAGAATTTACCAAATCGAGAAGTTACTAGTTTTCCATCATGACGTTGGTAACTGCGCTGACTATTATTATTATTATTGTTGTTGGGATGGTCATGGGGTGGCCATGTTTCACTTTAGGGTGGCACTGGTGACCTCTTATCTACCCCGGGAACCCTTAGCTACTGTAGTGTGAATGAGTGTGCGAAACCGTGTGTTTGTGGTGGCACCTCGCACCTCTGGGGTTGGAGTTTCGATTCACGCCTCTGCCCTGTGTGTGTGGAGTTCGCATGTTCTCCCCATGCTTCGGGGGTTTCCTCAGGGTACTCTGGTTTCCTCCCCCAGTCCAGAGACATGAGCTGTACGCTGATTGGCATTTCCATATTGTCTGTGGTGTCTGAGTGTGTGAGATTGTGCCCTGCGATGGGTTGGTACCCCATCCAGGGTGTCTCCAGTCCCCTAGGATAGGCTCCAGGTTCCCTGCGACCCTGTAGGATAAGTGGTAGCTACAGAAAATGGATGGATGGATGGATGGATGGATATGGAGGAAAATTTTAGGGTGTGGTACATGGCTAACATCAAGTCATTTAACAAAGAAACATCACGTTTCCTAATCTGTTTAAGCAGCTCTCTATAATAAGTTATTTATTGTCCATGAAAGAAATATTAGTCTATTGCGTAATACCTGGTGAAAGTTAGACACATAGATGTTTTTTTTTTCTGTCGCGTTTCCTTTAAGAACCGGAGCGTTCCGGCTCTAGGTGTGACGTCACGAAAAAAGTGTCGAGGGAGAGCCGCGAGACACTGGCTGAAAGTAGCGGAGGGGCTGCGCGCGAGCTGAAGAGCTAGCCGGCTAGCTAGCGTTGGCCATTGCCGTCTTTTTATTTTTATTTTAAACAGTTTAAGGATTTTATGGTAGTTACTCAGTATTTTGAGCACTCACTGGGAGCGTTATACCATTAACTCATTAAAAACATACTGCTCAGAGTGTTTTCCTCGGTCGTACTTTCGAACTGGCGGAATGGATATTAGCTGGCCAGCTAGCTGACAAGCCACCTTCGAGCTAGCATCAAAGTTGTCGAAACTAGCCGAAGCCGCTTTTTTTTTTTAATTGGAGGTTTTATTTATTATTTTTTAAAATATACTTTACAAGTAGGTCACTGAGTGGCCGTTCCTAAAGTTTAGGAAAACCCACCAGAGAAATTAGGGTTGTGAAAGTGGAGAAGGCGGAAAAGGAGCCGCGGTCTCCTCGCCTGTGTCCCGGCGCGATGTTTCCCAACTCCCAGAACCAGGTGGTGTTCCCCAACCAGCAACAGCAGCAGCAGCAGCAACAACAGCAAGCTTTACAGCACCTCCAGTTCCACCCCAAGCCCGCGCTTCAGATAAAGAAAAACGCCATAACAGACGACTACAAGGTCACTAACCAGGTCCTGGGTTTGGGTATCAATGGGAAGGTGTTGGAAATCGTTCAGAAGAAGAACGGGGAGAAGTACGCGCTGAAGGTGAGAGCTAGGCAGCTAAACTAGCTAAACAGCTCCAACTCTCTCTGTCTGTCTCTCTGTCTCTCTCGAAACCAGGTTAGGAAAACAGGGTATTAAAAAAGGGGAAGGACGTAGAGGAAACATCTGTCTGGTATTATTTTTCAGATCTTAGTTTAATATCTCATTGGGAAAGTTTTTTTTAATTATTATTTTTATTTATTTACTTACTTACACACACACTTTGTCTCCTTGTCACTTGACTTACAGGGAATGAAATCCGATTTGGACAGACTTAAGCGATCCCTTTTAAGGATGAAAGTTTATTATTGTCTGATCCAAATTAAAACCTTCAGGTGCTCATTTGATCTTTGATGTAGTCTTAGAAAGTAGAGGCTGTGATAGGTTAGAGCCACCCAAAAGGCATTTATTTGTTTGGTTCACTCAGTTACGCAAGTGGAAAATAAATCTGTATGCAGGAACCCTGACCCTTGACTATTCAGCCCATGAATGTCCATGTATACACTTACTACGTAGCCCTGCAGACACTTTTTATGTTACTAAGATGATTATAAAAAAAAAAAAAAAAAAATTATGCTGTGGCAAACATTATTGTTTATTTACTTTTGCTGTTTTTTTTTTCTTTTTTTTTAATTCTGGCTTTGTAGAGTGTGTCTAGCTTTTCGTAGAGCCGAGCCACTTTAACCTGGCTTACTCGTAAAATAATACTGTATTACAGTATGACTCGGGTGCTTCAGTCTGTGGGTGTTTTTACACAAGAAAAGGTTAGACAGTAGGACAGACAGCATAGTTTTATTTGTTTGTCTCAAAGGTCAGAGCACTTGCACTCCTGCGGCCTGCCTCCTCCCACTGTCCGTCAGACGTAGAGTGAAAAAGGCAGAGGCGTTCATTCACTCCTTCGCTTCTGAATGAAATGTTGTGTCTGCAGCCAAGTGATTTCTGGTGTCTTGCTTAAAAGGCGTGGGTAAAATCTGACTTTCTAGTCAGATTTCCTCTCGGTCAGCTGTTGAGGCAAACCGTTATGCCAACTTCCAGCAAATCATTTGGCATGGCATGTGAGGTGGCGAGAAAGGGATGCCCTGAACATTGTTTTAACAGGGACTTTGATGATGTCAGTGTCCTGCGTCAGTTTGTTTCGCCGTATTGAAGCTTCTCCTCTCCGATGTCAGATCTGGCACCAGGCAGCATTCATCTCCTTCTTTTGGCCTGGCGCTTTTTGAGTGTGTGTGAGTGTGTGTGTGTGTGTGTGAGTGTGTGTGTGTGAGTGTGTGTGTGTGAGTGTGTGTGTGAGTGTGTGTGTGTGTGAGTGTGTGTGTGAGACAGAAAGGTTAGACGGGTAATGGGGAGATGTGGACAGTGGAGCCTCTTGGAGAGAACGTGAATGATCACTGAGCAGAGGAAGGAAGATTTCCTCTGTCCATTCCAGTGTGTGCATCTTCAATCAATAAATTAGGAGAAAAGTGAATTACACTTGAACTGAAACTACATTCTCTGTTAAGGAAATCTGTTCTGATCTATTCTCTAAGTTTGAGTTAAACTAGTTACATAAGTTTGCAGAGTACTTTTTCATAGCCTAGTTTATTCAATATGGCGTTTAATGACACTATATGGTTAAAATTATGTGGACACCTGGCCATCACACTCGTGTATGCTTTTTGAACATCCTATTCCAGATTTATTCCACCCTTTTGCTGTTACAGTAACCATGACACTCCTGGGAAGGCTTTCCACTAGATTTTGGAGTGTGGCTGTGGGGATTTGACCATTCAGCCACAAGAGCATTAGTGAGGTCAGATGCTGATGTTGGGCGAGGAGGCCTGGGGTGGAGTCGGTGTTCCAGTTCATCCCAAAGGCGTTCAGGGGGTTGAGGTCAGGGCTCTGTGTAAGCCACTCAGCTTCTTCCACACCACCCTTGGCAAACCATTTCTTCATGAACTTGGCTTTGTGCACAGGGGCATTGTCATGCATGGACCAGGTTTGGACCTCTTAGTTCCAGTGAAGGGAAATTGTAATACTACAGCATACAAAGACGTCATATACAATTGTGTGCTTCTAACTTTGTGGTAACGGTTTGGGGAAGAACCACATATGGCTGTGAAGGTCAGGTGTCCACATACCTTTTAGCTGTATAGTGTACAGATAAGCGGCACATTTAAATTTCAGTGCTATCTCACTCAGTGCTGTGAGGAGGACTATTCAAGATTTGTTATGGCTAAGTGTTTGTGAGTTTGTTTCTGCTGGAGCCTGCTTAACTGGGTGTTTTTTTTTACTTGGTGCTTATCTATTGGTGATGATTTTATTAGGATCAAAGAGCAGAAGTATTTTTTTGGTAAATGGTTTAAATTTAAAGTGTTCTACTTTCAGTTCAAAGTTTCAGTTGTTGGATGCATTTTCATTGGGGCAGATTTCAGATTTTTATGGATCATTTCTGCTCTTCCTAGACAGACCTCTTCACGGAAATCACTAATCGTGTTCGTGCATGTGGTGCCTTGTTTAAACTAGTGGAAGCTGTTTTAAAGTTTAAAACTAAAGCCTTGTGGGTAAAAATAGTTCTTGTATAAACTGAAGCCGTCGTCATAGAACAGGAAGAATATCTTCATTTGCTGAACTTGGACATCATTGGTGCAGGCATGCGGCGTCAAAGTGACAGGTTTTATGTACGCCCATCTATTTTTCGTCTTGATTAATCAGTACAGTAGGTATGTGCAATGCTGCACCTTATTCAGAGGAATGCAGGTTATATCTGTTCCGTTTTTCTACAGAATTTTAGTTTTAAGAGTGTATGCTAAGAAAGTACAGGTAAACATTGTATCATTATTATTAGAGAAGGTGTTTTTTTTTTTTTTTTTTTTTTTTTTTTTTTTTTTTTTTGTGTAAGGTTGGCATCAGTTCATCCCGTGTACATCCTCTGATCTATTCATCTGATTAGGCAGGGGATTAAGCGGCCATGTGGCGCCTGGTTTTCAGCAGTGTGTGCGCGTGTGTATGTCTGCGTTATTTATCTATAGCGGAGGACGCTGATCTATGTCACACCATGAGTAACATCTCAGTTTTGATGCTTCATGGATTAATTTTATGGTAATGGTAATGTGTGATTTAAAAAGAAAACCTGATTGACAGGTAAAGGATTGTAATTTATCTTATATTTCTTAAATTATTTATTTATGGATAAATATGGATTATTTGACATCTTTTTGACGTCTTTACCAGTCAGGAGTTTCCCCAGTTAGTTTTTGTCTCCTGAAAGAGCAGCGTAGTATATAAATGGAGACAAAAAAACAAGAATGATTTTTTTTTTCCATAGTCGAAAAAGATTATCTGGATTGTTGGTAGACATTTGTTAGTCTGAATTGTCTGTTACATGTTATGCAAACTCTCATTGATGCTGCAGACAAAGAGATAAGTGTATTTTCAAGTATAAGGTGATTAAAATCCCTGCAACATTACACCTCTAGTAACCTAGTAGTTTCATATCCACTACACTGAATCATTTTAATAATGAAGGAAGTGAGTAAACGAATAACAAACACTCCTGAGGTCACTGCAAGTCACACCAGTTTTTATAGAATCCCTTAACTATACACCCAAACACTTTAAAAGAGCACTGTCAGAAAAAGATTGAGGGAAATTTGAAGATGAGAATAGACTCACATAATGCTTATGACCTATAGATTAATGCTGCAGTGCCACATTAAAGCAATTTTTTTTTTAAATCAGTGCTTAGTCATATGTTCCTCAATGCTTATTCCTGTTTTCTTTAACCAGCTCAAATATGGTCTTGAATTAGTTTTCAGTATGTTGGTGATAATGGGATTGCATAATTAATGCCACAAAATTTGTGAGCAGAACGTTTTTCTACCTGTTACGAAAACACTGAATGATGGTAACTGCCACCTCTGAAAATGCAGTATCACTGTTACTGCTCTAAGTTGTGCTTCTCCATTGAGATATGAGGTTATTTCTAGTGGGATCTTGTGATCGTGCTTGTTTGTTTGTCCTTGCCTGGGGTCCAGACTGTTCCTCGGGAGGTCAACAGGCTGCTGTTTTACATCGGCGCACATTGGTGGTCCATATCAACTAGTTAGTGTCCAGTTAGCCCCAGGTGCTGTACTTTTAAAGGTTGTAAAACTGAAATGTAGATTTTTAGAAAATTTACTTGCTACAATTTCAAGCTCATTTTCAGTGATGAGCATTGTGCTGTCATCTCTTCGTGTATGTGTGGAGTGGCATTTAGTATCAAGGTTGCCAAAATGAAGTTGTGAGTCCTGTAGCTGAGGGCATGAGGCTTGTACGATTGTGAGTAATCGTCCTATCGTGCCTCCTATCACTGATTAACAGTTGTATCGCCTGTGATTTTGAGGTGGGGATGGAAGGAGCTGTGGTCAGACACGCATAACGAGTGTTGTGTACAAGTTACCTCTTTACATCTGGACAGATACAGGAAGCTGGTTACGTGTTGGCTGTAGCTGCAGTCGCTGGCTGTTTGTTGTTTGCAATTGCTAGATGTTTTTTTCTTCTCTCCCATAATTACCCGTTAACAAGCAAAACTAAAGTCAGGACTGTAAATAAACACATTGAGTTATTAGCGGTAACTAAGCTCTTGATAAGTTTTAAATAAAATATATATGCTGCATGTGCAGCAGCAGTGTGTTGAACAGCAATGTCAGAAAGTAGTTTTGTTGTTCTGTCCCAAGTCAGACAGCAAGTTATTAAGGTTTGTATAGGATACAAAATAGGTGAAAAAAACATATATTAAGAGACACGACACATTATTTTTGTTAAACTTAAAGCTGCGGACATTTAAGTTGTTGGAATCTATCGACGATTTCTGATACTATTGTCAATCGTCCCAAGCCTAGAGTGCATGCTACTCAGTTTTATTTCTGATTTTCCTGAATAATTTTTGGGATCACGTGCTGTCATGCACAGCAGATAACTGAGTCCTGTTTATCATACATACATTTGTGTGGGAGGGCAAAGGCAAAATGTAAGCACAAAAATAATGCTTCTATGAGGAAATTATTTGGCATGTTATACCCAAATGGTTGTTAGGAATAGCCAAAATACGATATGACATGATTCCTGGCAGTGAACAGTATTGCTGCATTCGATTCTTGGTTGCAGCTTGTAATTCCAAACCTCTAACCAGTAAAAGCCCAAGAAAATGCCCCCTCAACCACCTTGAAAATCCAACTCGGACTAGTCTTCTCAACTACCAGTTTCTTCCCCTTTTTTTGGAGTGATCAGCATACTTTTAAATGAGTTATGCTGACTAGTGAGCATACAGAAATATTCATTTACAAAAATAAAAGATTGACTATACAGTTTGTTGCTTGAGGAGGAAAATATACATCAGTTAGCTGGTTAGCTTGCTGTTAACAAAGGATGAATTTTTCCCCCTCCCCCCACTTTGTGCCAAGGTGAATGTGCCAAAGTGGAAAATGGCATCATTCCAACCTACAAATGACCAATTACACACACAGCATATGAAAATAGCTATTTTTTTTCTCCAGTCAATCATCACTGCCCACATTCCCGCAACCAATCCTTCCTCCACAGTTTCTTTTATTTCCCCCTTGCTCTCTGTGCATGTAACAGCTACCTTATCAAAGCAACTCGTGTCATGCTTCCTGCTGGTTTCGCTGGGTTTTTTTTTTTTTTTAAATTTAATTTCTTATTTAGGAAGTGGTACCTTGTTTCCATTCAGGGCAAATGTCAAAAACACTGGTTTATCTTGCTGAATCAGCTGTCACGTTGAGGTTAATCTCATAATAATGACCTTTATCACTGTCTCTCAGCTTACTGACCTGTGACAGCAGGTGTCTAGCCTCAGCTTTGTGATATAGACAGATCTAGCGTTGCTTGATTCATTGTATTTATATTGAAATTGTTGTTATTTTCTGTGTGGTGCATTTTTTTTTTTTTGCATTTTCATCCACCACGATTATAGCAAATAGCAGTTCAAATAGCAAATATCAATTATAAACATGCAGATTATTAGAAAGTCAGGTTACTGTAATGATGTGTTGGTCTCAAAGTTTTGTTGATCGAGTTTTAATCCAGTTTTCATTTTATGCTCTCTGACATCTCAAACTTTCAGCTGACCCAACAGCACTCTGCTACTGTAGAGCTACAGGCTGAAATATGGAGCTGACACGGAGTTAAAGCTTTTACTTAGTGTTTAATAGTTCTGTAAAAGACAAACATATGCAGAAGCCACATGCCAAGATTTAAATGCCCAAATTAATGTTAGCTTGGTCGTGTTTAACATGTTAATCAAATTAGGCATACAGTAGAAGTTTTAATAAGGAGTACTGTTTACTTGTTTACACATTTTAAAGGTGAATACGCTGTGGTACATATCTGGCCTAGTTATGTGTTCACGGGGCTTAAATAATACAAATTTTTGTCTGTGAAGTAGGGTTGAGACGATTGACTGTAGTATACAGTGAATATAAAAAGTCTGCACACCCCTGTTAAAGTGACAGGTTTTAACTAAGTTAAACCATGTCAGAACCATTTGCACCTTTACTTTGAAATTGCAACATATAAAAATCAAGTGACAAAAAAACAGAAATGTTTTAGGGGAAAAAAAAAGCAGAAAAAGCAAAAAAACTTCCAGTACCCACCTTGCATAAGTGTGCACACCCTTTTATAATTGAGAATGTGGCAGTGTTCAGAATCAACCAATCATATTCCAACTCATGTTAAATACTAATTAGTATACACCCATCATCAATTAAAGCGATTGATTTACCCCCAAATAAAGTACAGCTGTTCCTATAACATTTTCTTTACATCTTCTTGGTAATATCCAAGAGAAGCCATGGGATACCATGGAACACTGTAAAGACAATAATCAACATCATAAGTGGAGAAAATATGGCACAACAGTGATGTTACTAAGAACAGGACGTTCCCTTAAAATTGATGAGAAGACAACATTAAAAGAATTGCAGAAATATCTGGCAAGTTGTGGTTGCTTTCTCCATGTGATAACAATCTCCCAAATTCTTCATATGTCCGGGCTTTGGGGTAGGGTGCCAAGACAGAAGCCTTTTTTTAACCAAAAGAAAAATATCCAAGCCTAGCTAAAGCCTACCAAAAAAAAAAATAAAAATACATCCAATCTCCCAAAACCATGTGGAATAATGCATTATTATCTGATGAGACCAAAGTTTAGCTTTTTGGCCATAATACCAAAGGATATGTTTGGCGAGAGAAGAAAAAAAACACACACACACATCACATCCCCAAAGTGAAGCATGGAGGTGGCAGTATCACGTTTTGGGGCTGCTTTTCTTCAGCTGGAATTAGACCTTTAATCAGGGTGGAGGGAATAATGAAAGGCTGCAAATACCAGTAAATTTTGCAACAAAACCTTAAGGCTTCTGCTAAAACCCTTAATATGAAGAGGAATTTCACCTTTCAGCATGACAACCACTTGAAGCACACCTCTAAATCAACAAAGGAATGGCTTCACCAAAACAAGATCAAGATTTTGGAATGGATCAGACAGAGCCCAGATCTAAATCCAATCAGAAATCTGTAGGGTGACCTGAAGAATGTTGTACACACAAACCGACTGACTCTGAGCCAAAAAGATTGCATGCCGTGATATACTCTAAAGGTGCTTCAACTAAATATTAGTTTAGGGGTCTGCACACTTATGCAACCAGGTTATTGTACACCCCCCCCAAAGATTCATATTGTTTTTCACTCTGATTTATAAGTTGATAATAAAGGTAGAAAATGTTCTGACATAATTTATCTTGCTTTCATTTTTTTACATCACAAAACCTGCCATCTTAACAGCAGTGTGTAGATGTTTTATATCCACTGTAACGTAGTAATATTTTTATAATTAATAAACAAACTATATAAATACTTGGATAAACCTGAATAAATAGCAAAAAAAAAAAAATTAGGTTTTCATATAGCATGCAGTAAGAGTGTGGCAAAGAACCTCCTGCTGTCATAGAAGAAACCATTTCGCAAACAATCAACCAGAGACCTTTTCCTGTAGCCCACCCAAAGCCACCAAGCCTTTCTACTAACCTTTTTAACCTAAAGAATACATGATTTTTTTTTCTTTCCCATTCCAGGACTGTTATTGTGATCTAATGTTGTCAGAGCAATTAAAAGTGTGTTTTCCCATTGGAGACTGACACAGAAATTGCAGCCAGTCAGAATGCAACCTTTAAAATCCTGAAGCGTGACTGAGGCGGGGTCAGTCAGCGCAAATCTGTCCACTTTTTTCATGTACAAACGTAAGATTCCCTCTTTAGCTACAACTGAAAATCTGGTGGCTGTATTATTTACAGAATGCACATTGATACATATACATTGCACACACATGCCCAGTCATGCACTTTCAGTATGGTGTAACACTTTTGCTGCATGCCCCCACCTAGCCCCGTCAGGCTGTTGTGTTACTTCCTGTTTAACCACAACTTTACAGAATGAGGACAGTCAGAAAACCTCTAACTTGGAAAGCATTCTTGTTTGGAGCAGCTTGTTATCTCCTGGCTCATCATTTCCTCATTTATAGAATAAAAGACTCTTTTGAATGTCACCTGTTTTTAAACGTTTCTCCAGAACTGTTTGGCTGAAAATGCGACAGTCTTTTTTTTTTTTTTTTTTTTTTTAAGCAAGTCTGCAAGTCAGTTTAAGCAAGTCTGTTTGACTTTATTTTGAGGAAGTATCTGCTAGTGTGTGTGGTTATTCTCTGCCAAAGGGGCTGGTCAATATAATTCTGATTCTTCAGCCTGAGAACAGCTGGGAAACATTCTTAATAATTTGGTTGCACTGATATGGTATTGCTCTCGATGGTTTTTAGTTAGCTCCCCAAGGCTGCACTTGCAGCAGGGATTTATATCATGAGTATGCTAAAGTAATTTGATTCAAGTGTAGATGTCGGTTTTTATGAAACTGGCATCACACTGATAAATATTGTATATTCAGAATATTATACAACTTCAGAAATGCACAATTTTCTGTATCTCTTGTCCAAGAAGAAATAGGTTGCATACTGTACATTGATGATAGATTGATGAGGCATTTCATAGAATAAAAACACAAACTTCCCAGCAACACTTGGCATTGAAAATGAAGTACCTGCAGCATGTCCTCAGCCACCCTATATTCTTTAAAAATTATTTTCTTTCCAGCGCAAATGAATGCGCTCACAAATATGGCACGTTATTCAGTTTTGCCAGTCGTGTATACAGGTTTCACGTTTATTTTTGTTAGACAGTGTGATTAGGTTTGTGATTCCTCTGCGCTGAAAGATTGTGTATTCTTTGAGCCTCATTTGCTTTCACTCATGTGTGGTGCACCCCGCAATGTTGACAACGCGGCAGAGCCTAAGAAGTAAATATTCTATACGCTGCATGTTAAAGATGTGTTCATTTGTTCCCTGATGCATTGCAGAGAGTCTGACTTTCACTGAAGAGCCCAGATTGTAGTGCTTGATGACAGTAGCCCTGATTGTAGCACTTCTCCACTGAACACTATGGCCCCCCTCCCCCAAACTATTATTATAAATAATAATAAATTGTTATTTATAATAATAAATTTATTTATTTATTATTTTTTATATGTATTTAACATCAGCTTATATTTGTAAGGGATGCCACAGAAATATTTTGGCCAAAAATGGTCCAAAGATCTGTTTCAGTTTTCGGCTGAAAGAGGGGAAAAAAAAAAAAGGTTTGTCTCAAAAAAATGTTAAATATATCTACAACAAAGTAGCTGTTTATTCTACAAATTAGAATTTTACAAATAATGTTAGTTTTGATGATAATTATAAGGTGATTAAATACACTTCTGTTCACTGATCAAAACTGTGAGCAGAGAAAATGCTGTACTTTAAAAGGATTATATTGAAATGTGATGTTATTTAACAGTGTTTTGTTAGAATTTTTTTTTTTTTTTTTTTTTTGCGATTGCCTCAGTTTCCGACTTAACAGATACTCTCCTTAAAATGGAAATGGTGGAAATGCCCTTTTTTTTTTGTCCTTTTTAGGGTAATGGAAGATTTCATCCTTTATCGTGATATTTTACAATGGAAAATCGAGGAATAGAGTTTACAGTGGAACCAGACGTATTTTAGCCTTCCCAGAAGAGTGGAGGTTATTATAACAGCAAAGGGGGACTAAATCTGGAATGGGATGCTCAGTAAGCTCATATGGGTTTGCTGGTCAGGTGTCGACATATGTAAGTGTATTATAAGTATGTTATAGATCTTTAATTGATGTCAGAGGCTATTTTGGCTATACCAATGTTTGGCCTCACAGAGTTTTTTTTAAATTATAAGGGGGATGGCTAATGCGACACAGCCAACAAGTGTTTATTTGCCAATACGAAGATGTCTTTTCAGTTTGTTTTCAGCACCTCACAGATATAAGTGAGTATTATCCTGGAATGTTTAGTATGTTATCTTCTATATAGGCTCACATTCCACCTGAAGCTTAGCTAGAGAGTCTGATACGTTTCGAATGTTGTCAGGAACTGCCAACAGAAAGAGGTACTTTGACATCCATAGTAAATGACCAACCACTTTTCCAGTATCTTGCCCCCAGATCACGATTACACACTGCTATCTGTCTAATAAACAAAACTCTTTATTAACTTAACAGGATTCTGAGAACTATTTTCAGTTCAGTGACTAGATCTTTCTTCGAAAAGCTCATTGCATTGTGGTGTTCAAAAGTTTGTTTTTCCACCTGAAACTAGTGCACGGAAGTACATGGATCCGGTTAGATTCAACGTTCTGATGGCTGGGGCCAGAAAAGTGGGCGTAAGATTAGGTCGAGGCTGTCATTGATATGCTGAGAAGAGTGTGGTGGATGTGATATATTTTCATGATGTGGGATGTTTCAGAATTATGGTTGACCTGAACAAAATTGAATCTAAAGGGGGAAAAGAATCTCTGGGGGACGGGGAACCGAACCAGCCTTGAAACCCGCCTTGAAACCTAAAGTTTCTGAAGGATGTTTATTTTTCCTACTTGCCATTTATAAGCACACAGGGATGTAGTATGATTGCGCTCAGTCGTGGGAATGCACTACTGCTCCTGTGGAAGAAACGAGAGGTCCCCATTTTGATCAGAGGATGTTGTGGGTGAAGATTAGAAACCAAAACTGTGCTATTTAATAATTAACTAGGGCAAAATAGTGTGAATAACGTCCATACCATTGGGCTGATGTGTAACGTCAAAATGGATTTGGTCACACAGATTAAATTGGTTGTTGTTTCCTGTCATTTTGGCTAGTCAATGGCAGTAACTTTAAGAATAAAACTGGAAATACTAGTAATTTCACAATTTACAGAAAATGATTGAAAGTACAGGGAAAGGTTTTCACATGATAGAGCCAGTCTTGTAGGTTTTCTATTTATTGCTAGTTTAAGAGTGTTCAGACACCTGTCACACTTTAAATATAATTAAAGAGTAAAGGATACCTGATTGTCCCAACTCAAGTTCATTATACAGCTGCGTGTAGTGAGGTTAAAATATAATGAGGATTTGTATACTTGGAGAATGGAGGAAGTTGCTCCTTTAAGAAGAAAATCTCTTTAATGTAAGATTAAATGTGAGAACAGTCAGACATAAACCACACAAAGTGGGGAGGAAAATAAATTGAGGGTGCTTTTCTCCCAGTCTCTCTCTTTTTTTTTTTTTTTTTTTTTTTTTTTTTTTTTGTGGAAAGAGAAACAAACTGACAAGAGAGGCACTTCCCCTTTTTTTTTTTTTCTTTTTCTTGTTTTAGGATTGGATTTGGTCTAGGGTGACCAAATGTTTCATGTCTGTCTTTTTTTTTTTTTTTTTTTTTTTTTTTTTTTTCCTTTTTATGTTTGTAATTATTTTTTTTATTAATGTCTAATTTGTAAGGTAATGTGTTTTATTAATTTTGGTTTTTTTAATTAATGTTTTACATAAAACTTACTTAGAGGTCTAACTTATAAGCCTGACTCAAACGTTTACATTGATGATGCAGGTATAGAAGGAATAAGTTACACTCTCAATTAGAATAGTTTTATTTATTTGACCACTGACCAACAGCAGCAGAACAAGCTGGGATAAACTCGGATAAAGATAATGATCAAAATCAAATCAGTCAGTATCAGCCATTCTGTAACAGGCAGTGAGATGTGGAGCTCAACAATCAGGTGCTATATAAATAAAGATTGTTATAATGTAAATTAATGAGTGAATTTTAAAAGGGTGACCTGTAACTTTTTTTAAACAAACCTACACATTGTATACTAAGTTTCTGCTGACTTTTCACATGCTTATTATCGAAAAATCCTCTTTTAGGAAAAGAAGAACGCCATAAAATTAGTGAAAGAATGCTTTATGAGAAACGGGAACTGGCCAGAGCTACTCTAAGAGGACTAGTTTCTATGAGGAAACAGGAGTTACAGTTTAATTTTACATCACTTAGAACAACACACCAGACAGTCTTTTGTGATCTTTGTGAGTGCAGCTTTTAGCATTTTAATTGAATGCTCTAAAAATGAAAATAATCCTAATCCGCGATCTCATCTCTCTTGGCCATCCTGACAACTCAGTTGAGATTTCTGGTATGGGACAGAAGATACGTACTCCACCATTCTGCAATTCCTCCATTTTGGTTAATATGAACAGTTGTTTGTTCAGCTTTACCTGCCATGGAAAATATGGCAGCACAATTTATGACTTATTTGTACTTGGTAAAATGAATGTTGACATCAGATCTGTTAAATCATTTACAGTGTAGACACGCCGCTTTTTC
This sequence comes from Pangasianodon hypophthalmus, assembly GCF_027358585.1. Classification (NCBI taxonomy): domain Eukaryota; kingdom Metazoa; phylum Chordata; class Actinopteri; order Siluriformes; family Pangasiidae; genus Pangasianodon; species Pangasianodon hypophthalmus. The sequence goes on along the minus strand of NC_069729.1, from coordinate 6,916,887 downwards.
AGATGAGGTGATTAGCTCACATCCTTTGAGGACTTTCCTATCTTTGGACAACATGACAGGTGGAAAAACCCCGCGGGGAATCAAATGACCCTGTCAACGAGGAAGAGCGTTCTTAATAATGGTCACTATCTTTGGCTTAGTTCCATTTGACAGTTGAGTGTCATCTGATGACTTGACTGGGGGAGGGAAGGGGATCCACCTGTCATGCTTCAGCGTTTCTAAAGCAAAGTCTAATCAGTTGTGGAAAAACAGTGAGTAAGTGTGGGTAGTTCAGTCACACTGCGTGGACTGCTGTGTAGCAGCTTAGTCACAGTGAAACCGTTTGATAGACTTTGTCTTCATCCTGCCTGCGTTCTGTTTGTGTCGAAGGACATCTGCTGGATAGATTCATATAGTCTCGAGCCCTGCATTCAATAAGCTTCCATAAACCACCAGCCATTTGTCTATTCAAATAAATATCTATTTAAGTGCTGTTATTATAAGTATAAGCCAAATGTCAGTTTAGCTGATATGGACCGCTTCTTTTTTTTAATTTTTTTTTTTTTATTGTTTATCAGGCAAAACTAAAATTTACTTATTACTTTTATATAGTGATGCATAACAGTACACTCCATTTCATTTCTTTCAACGACTTTTTTTTTTTTTTTTTTTTTAATTAAATATTAGTGTCATGTATGTGAGAATTTGTTGATTTAAATTTCCCCCAACAATCCTGCTTTCTAATTGAGTTTCTAATCATCTGCATTCAAGTCAAGACCAGAGTATTTCTTGCCTGCACCAGAAACTCTTATTAACATGGAAATATTATAATTGAATTTTATAATTGAACTGAATTTTAAAGTTGTTGGGCACAGACTGTTTCAGTCGTTAGGATCAGTATGGCTGTTATGATGAAATATAATCAGCTATGCCATATGTGCTTTTTAGCTGTGAGCTCTGGAGGTGAAAGGCTCTTCCTGGCCACAGACCATGGGTTCCTGGAAACATTTCCTGTATTATTTTCATTCATAACAGCATATTATGAATTTGCCAGCAATCACAATTTTTAATTTATTAATGAGTGACACATCACCACTTTTTTGCTGTTTATAGTTACATTTATTGTTATGGGACATCTGTGAGACAAGTTGGTTCCTGTTATTGCTTACGTTAAAAGTAGTTGTTCTTTCACCACCCTCTCCTGTATTCTCTCTCTTGAAGCTGATGAGACAAAAAAAAAAAAAAAACACAGCATGTCAGGTGACTGAGAAACCGGAAAGCGTAAACTCCTCTGTTCTGAAATCAGTCCTGAGAAACTTACTGACTGTTACAAGGAAACCCAAGGTTCCATCCTTAAATGTTACATAAATGTTTCCTAGAAAGCTACTTCATTTATTTGTTTGTTTGTTTGTTAGTTAGTTAAACATTAAAAAAAATTGATTAGATTATGTGGAACGTCTGCCGTACAAGCTCTTATATACGAGTGGTTGTGGTAAAAATAATAATGTATTAGAACAAATGTGTTAATATAAATCTGTTATTTGTTATGGCCAAAACCACTGAAAGAGCCGTGCGGTTATATAGAATTAATGCACACCTCCTGACCAATCAGATTCGAGAATTCAGCTGCGTTTTTTCTGTCCTTCTTTATGATGTCTTATGTTTTTTTTTTTCCTCTGTCTTTGTATTTTTCTTTCCATCCCTCCCTCCCTAAGCTTCTGTATTACTCCTGCTGTATTTTGTATGATTTTTTTTTTTTTTAAAGGACAGTCCACTTTCAGAGGATTTATTTAATTCAGATGCTTGAGTGATAGTGAAAGTTGGATTATGTTGTATGGATTATGAAACTATGGATTATGTTGTAAAGTAAATACTGTCAACTTGCAAAGCTAACTCGACTGACATTACTTAATTTGTGTCTCTTGTCATCTGCTGAGGTGATGGTTGACCAGCTATGGGCAATGAGGGGCATTAGCCTAGTGCTGCACACATGCTCGGTGAAACGCTATGAAGAGGGATTGTATTTCTGTAGCATAAGACATTCTGAAACCCTGCTAAAATGCTTGACCAGAAACATCACAAGAGTCCTCTCAGCCCAGAACAGTTCAGCACTACGCTGGTGTTTTCACAGTGTGTTCCCGGTGTTTGTGTGGGATGAAAAATGCTGCGTCATCCCAGTAAATAAGCCTACTCATAATGCCTCTGGATAAGTTACACAGCTAAAGACTTCATACTTGTGTCCTACTGATGGTTGGATTCACAATTATTTTACGGTTTATGTAATGGGCTAAAAAAAAAACTTGAGTCATTACACTGTCAATTTTCAAACAGAGGAAGGGGAGTAAATGAATATTAGTCTCTAATAGTGATAAGATTCCTTGGGTTAATGGCCTCTTTTGTTACCAGTGGTTCTGACTTGGTTTGGCTGACAGATGTCTTTAATTAGATCAAGACACTAGCTTAAACATTTGCTTTAACATACGCAATGTTCTGACCAACAGCTTTATCAGTGGAGTACACACTTGTGTACACATTGATCAGCTATAGGGAGGATTTTAACACCTAGTGGTATAGAACAAGAACAAGAACTTTGGCACACTCACCCCAGCCTGTTGTCTCCAACCTCTCTAAACAGAAGCAGGTGGAATATGCAGCGTCTTCCCCTCCTCCGTTCTCCTGAAGCCCCTCACCCTGTTTCTTTTGTGAAGCCATCGCAGGGCTCCTTTGTGCCGAGCCTCTGGAAGGTGAATGGGCCACATCTGCCATCCTCCCACTGAGCGCATGACAGGCTGCCTGAAAGGGCTCGGGCAGCAGATGGGCCGAGGTTGTCTGCAGATCTGCTGGCTTTTCAGGCCAAAAGAGCTCCTTTTTATTTTTTTGGATTAACCTACAGGTGTAGGACAATACTGCATCCGGTATGGTCATGTGTGATAAGGGCCTTTAATTGACCTACAGTAATAACCCACCTCATAGATGTTTGCTTTCAGTTTGTTTACTAACTCTTTTGCTCTATATGAGAGAATAAATTGACCAGTTTTTGTCAGTTGTTGCCATAGTGTCATAGTGGATGGTTTGGATTTAAGAGTGTTGCACTTCATATGGCATAACTTTAGTTTTATTTTGAAATAAAATGAAATAATGCCATAGCTACATGTGGATGATGTGCCAGTATGTTGGCTTATCGAACTAACATTGACAACAAAGAAATATTTTATTGTTACAGATTCTAGCCAACAACAGATATACTGTATAGACAAATACACAGACCATCACACTCGAATGTCTTCTGGGAAGGTTTTCCACCAGATTTTGTAATGTGACTTTGGGGATTTTCACGTTCAGCATTAGTGAGGTCAGGTGCTGATGTCAGGCGAGCAGGCCTGGTGCACATTCAGCGTTCCAGTTCCTCCCAAAGGTGTTCAGTGAGGTCAGGGAGCTGTGCAAGCCACTCAGGTTCTTTCGCTCCAGCCATGAGTTCATGGAGCTTGCTTTGTGCATAGGGTCATTGTCATGCTGGAACAGGTTTGGGCCTTTTAGTTCCAGTGAAGGGAACTTGTAATGCTACAGCATACAAAGGCATTCTGTACAATTGTGTGTTTCCAGTGTTGTGGCAACAGTTTGGGGAAGAACCACATATGGGTGTAAAGGTCAGGTGTCCACATACCTTTGGCCATACAGTGTACCATGGCCAAGATAGCTATGGACACCCCCTCACCACAGACTTCAGTTACATTTTCCAAATCACCTCCTTATCAAAGTGCCAATGTTATGCTAGACACTAAGGGTCCTTTCACATATGCAGTGTTTAGTCTGTTTGATTGGAACCCTGGTGCATTTTCTCGTTTGGGGAGGTGAGAACATGGCAGTAACACTATGGTACGAACCATCTGTGCATGGTTGTCTAGGTCTGGTTCCAGCTTCCTGCAGTGAACAATCTCACTGCAAACAATTCAATCCTTAATCAACCCAACTGCAGAAAGTGAGCCAAAAATTTATTTTGGGTTGCAGACAACCCTTTTTTTTTTCTTTTTCTTTCTTTCTTTCTTTCTTCCCCCCAAAAGAAGTGTGCTCGTAAACCACGTGTCAAACTCATGAGCCACATGCCAATCACAGCCTGCTGCCTCATTTCATTCAGTCCAAGTTCCAAATATCAATACTGGCCTGTTAATAACAGCCTGTAGTATCTAAAACTACTAAACTAGAACTCAAAGCAGAGCTGTAGTGTAGGGCTCATGTCTCAAATTTCATGAACACCTGTATGCTCCATTTGATCCAAGTCAGCCTTGCATTTAAAATGATTCAGAAACACGTCAGCTGTTTGCCTTTAGTCTGATTGACTGATTGAATCCAAATCCTGAAATGTGTCACCCAGAGTAGAGACCTAAGCTACAGATATGTTGCATGAAGCATGAAGAGTTCTTATTGTCTTTCTTACGGTTCTTACTTCTTACTTTGTTATATTGTATATTTTCAATATTTGTAAAACAGATATATACTTAAAAAAAAAAAAAAAAACTTGAATCGGATTAATAAATCACATAGGTCTAATAGTGCATAAAATTGAATCCCTTATGTTAGCCCTTCTTTTTCCTACAAACATCATATTCTAATTTCAGAGCCTAGGTTAATTGTGTTAATTGATAAAATAGATACATAAAAAAAAAGGAATAGCCTAATGTGGCCTGGGCAGAATTTGAGTTTGACACCCCTATCCTAAACTGTACTGCGACCTGGACCTTGGACCAGCGAACAAAAATAAACAAGTGAAAAGATGGTGATATAAAAAATGTCTTAAACTGGTTCTTTACATAATTATCTAATAAGATAATGTGTGCCAGCTCTTTCTCCGTGCTTGGCAAAGGTTTGTTTACGTTTTTTATTGCTGTATTTCTGACCTATGAATAATCGAGTTTGAGTACGCTTTTAGTCTTTTATTTATTTATTTGTTTGTTTGTGTTATTATGAATTATTTGATCTGTTTGAAACAAAACCAAGTAACAAATGAACCAAAAATATAAGTTTCGCTCTGATTCTGATTCAGTAAAAGCATCCCAAGTTGTCTGTATTTATAAAGCTCTTTCTAGCGTTATAAATACAGCTAATATTTGTAGCTCTATGTGCGAATGTGTTATCGGTCTTTTTCCCAGAATATTTGTCTTTGTAAATACTGGTGACATGGTGGGTGTGTTTTGTTATTTGTCATTTGGCAGCATTTCAGAGAGTTTTAGTTTCCTCTGGGAAAGAGGAGGGTGCTTAGACTATGCCACTCGATTCATAGGTGATGGCTTTCTGCCAGTTCCGCCCCCTGTCTCACCACATCACACGTGACACTCGCTTCAAATTCCAACCCGAGTCATGCCACGTGCCTTACTCCCTCTCACTGCCATCAGTAAAAAGCCTTGCCGGCTTTATTAGATATCTGATCTCTTAACACTTCAGTCAAGTCAAATTTCAGCAGTCCATTTCATTATCATATTGCTTGCTATAGACCGGGCTTCTGTGGTTGCGCTTCAAAGCTGCATTAGTCTGATACGAGCACGTGTGCACTCGCACACTGTGACCTTCCTATGACGCAGTTGTTCAGAAGGCATGCGCCCAGCCATTGAAGTGTTTAACCGCTGAGCAGCTGAACAACAAACATGCAGTAGATAACAGAAGAGCTCTCTTCCTCTGCTAGTAAAACCCACAGACCTATTTATAATCCATTATTATTACTGTGTCCTAGGCCAGATTAAGGGTGTTAGTTTTCACTGTATGGTTGCCTAGTCTAAAAATATCGTGAGTATCGCGGTATTAATCGACTATTTAAATATATGAAGAAAATTTATTCTGAAATTTTTGTACAAAGCTCTTCCGTGTGTGTGTGTGTGTGTGTGTGTGTGTGTGTGTGTGTGTGTGTGTGTGTGTAATATATATGCAATATTTGACCTTTCTTATAAGCGTTTGTTGTTGCATATGATTATATGTACATGTGCTAGGAACTCAATAATTAGCCTAATACCCTGGAAGCATTGCTCCTCTGATGAGTCCTTTTAATGGTTGTCTATAGTTTATTGTTCCTTGTTTTGAAAGGAACACAATTTTGCTTTTGTTTAGATGGGAGACAATAAAAAAGAGCACTTTCTGGAGGCTCTGTGAAGTTGGCACCCCATATAAATAAATTGTCACCAAAACTATACCATTCGTTTGTGCTGATTTGTGCCGCAAAAACGAACGTTTGTGCTGGTTTGGCGTTCAAGATATTAAACATTCTTTTTTTTGGCTGTGTAACGTCACTCTCCACCCCATGTTGTCCAAATCGTATCAGATTGGTGCCGTTCGTTTGTGCTCGATTTGTGCCGGTTTGTGCCATTAAAACAAACCCTGTAATTACTTTCCTTCCCGAGATATAACAAGAATAATTTTGGGAGCAGTGACATCACTCTCCACCCCATGTCGTTTAAATCACCCCAAACAGGTGGCGTTCTTTGTGCTCGATTTGTGCTGTAGAAAGAAACAACATAACTTGTTCCCATCTTTAGACATTAGCTATGTTTAGACTTCACGCGGCACTGCACAGATCGATCGGCATAGACACCAAAGTACCGCAAGAGCATAGTTCTGCGATCAGTACTGCGTAATTCTCCAATCGTTCTCGCGGTACTTTGATGTCATACGCCCATCGGTCTGCGCTGCCCTGCATAGTCTATAAAGTCTGACATACCTCAGAATCTCTGGAGGACACAGATGGTAACGCAAGGTGCTGTCCGTTCATCTGGTACAAACATATCTAGTTCGTTTGTGCTCGTGTGCTGCTGCTATTAACGTTTATTCTTTTTTTTTAAGGTATGAAAAGCTTTTATTGCCAGTGCCGTAATCAAGCTCAAATCCATAACATAAAAGGTCTGTATGTGATGACGTGTACTACTTGTGTGCACTACTGAGAATTTTGTTAGCATGTTGAACCATATTGCGACTTTATATTAAATCAATCATTTTTGTTTGTCATTGAAGCAAGTATTTATCATTATTTCTTATCCCAGTGTTTTTGATTACAGTGTTACAGTTTTTAAATACAGATTACATTGTAGATATAAATACAGATTAGATTGTATTTATTCTAGCAACATAAGTACCATTTGTTTTGTATTAAATTTATTTATTTATATGGGGTGCCAACTTCACAGAGCTCTTTCTGGAGTGTTTTTAATCTAAAGAAAAGCAGTATATAATGGAAGCTTTCCCAACATGTCAGTTCGGGATATATTTTACATGGAGTAATGACTAATTGAGAGGAAAAATAGAGAGTAATCTTTCCAGACACATTTCTGCAATACACAGTATGTGTCAAGATATGCATATATACATTTGCTAACAATTTTCAAGCAAAAACCTGTTTGATACTTTAATGTCCTCAAAAATAACTTTTTTTTTTGTTTTATCTTTTTATTTAAAAAAAAAAAAAAAAAAAGTTTTACAATTTTAAAATATAAGTACAAAATTTCAGCTGTTTCCATTCAGTTTGCTGTTATTTAGGAGAAAAAAGTACTTTTAATAAAAAGGTATAACAATATCTCAGAAAACTGTATTGTGACAATTTATCATTATAACGTCATATCACCCAGCCCTAAATGAGAATATTCTGTCTGTGTAGCCGATGTGCAAGTGGAACTGTTTGGAGAACCCGAGTCGACATAAGCCAGCGTCTCGTCCAGCGTAGTTGGCTTAACAACCCGCTTTTCATTTCGATATATCACCTTATTGTACCACACAGAAGGTGTTTTGTTAGACATAGAGTTCTTGTAATATATAAAACAGTATCTGACTGTTAGTAGATTACAATACTCAGCTATTTAACCTAAAGGGTAAATAATCTTGAAGGAGCAGTGTGAATCTGCCATGAACAAAGGGTTTGACCCAGGGACTGATTCAGTAGCGAGGACAGATGCATTGTCGCAGCAAATCGCACACAAGTTTTTGTTAGGCTGTCAGCCCAATCCATATGCAGCTTGTGCAAAACATTAACATTAGTGAAGTGATACCTGTGAAAAATGAAAGTGAAAAATGACTGCAGCCTTTCAGTGTATGATGATGGGAGAATGAGAGAGGAAGGCACAAAGACTGTCACAAAGACTGGTAGTGCCTGTCAAGCAGTGGGTGGATGACCTCAGCCACAATTTTACAAACACACATCCCAACACACTGCTGATGCTGGGTTTCTTTTATTTATGCATAAATAAAGGATGTAATAGGAACAGCGTGATCATGTTTTTTTAACACATAAAAAATCAGATTTTGCTTTATATGTTCTCTTAGTTTCTTCCCCTGACATTTTTTTTTTATCATTACAATTTCTACAAAGGTTTTGACAGGATGAAAATAAGAGGTGAATCAGTTCGTAAACATACGTCGGGCATATTAAAAGCAGAAGTATAAAATTATTGGTGTCCATTGTCAGAAAATATGGTAAAAGTCCTCTTCAACCAGTGTGCCCCAGACAGACTTAATCAAGAAGTTTCCGTGCCACTCGAGTTTATTTATCTTACAATGCCGTGCGTCATTACTGTAACCGAGTTGTGTAACTTGCTTTGTACTCCATCAGTGGCGTAAATCAGCTAGAGCACTTCTACGTAAGGATTCACTGTATCTCCTGTGTGTAGTGCAGAACTACTCTGTGGTTCACACATTTCACAAGTTGGCTGATAACACGTTGAAGATTTCTTGAGATCATTAAATTGGTCGTGAAGTTCCATTCAGCAAATAATCTGAAGTTGTGGCTTGAGAAGTAAATAGGGAAGCCTAAAAAACTGCAAGGATGAAAAGTACCTGTAAGAGTAGTTGATGATAATACACAAATGAGCGTGCTCTTTTAATCAAAAGAATGAATGAGTCATGTAATGTAAAGATTTTATTAGCAGTGAATGGATGCCTTATGTTTAATGAAGTTTAGATTAGCACCCCCTACTGGACGTCCTGGCAGAGCTTCCACAGTGGTGGTCATGGAGAGGAATCCTGAGTCCACTATGTTGGCGAGTCAGAGAGAGATTCCCCGTGAAGGCCAGCGTGATGAGATTCTTTCCGCTGCCTGTCATGCATAGCTGCGTGGTGTAGTATACGAAGCCTTTGTGTGTGCACCAGCGGATGAGCACGTTCTTATGGTAAAGGTTTGCTTACAAGTGCTTCCTCCTGTACTGAATGTAGAAACATGAACAGTATTGAAGCATGCAATGTAAAGTTATGTTGGATATTTATGAAAAAAATAAATAAATAAATAATGCATGAGTCTACAGGGTGTCTGAAAAGTCAGGAACTAGTGGGAAAGTGTTGAACAAATATATAAATTCAAATGTGTTGAACAAAATCCGCAAGATCATGATACAGCGGCTGAGAAAATGTGTACAGTGTAAGGGTGAACATGTAGTGCACGTTGTAAATAATGAATACAAAATTAAGTACATGTAGTTTTACTCTCATTGGTTCCTGACTTTTTGGACACCCTGTACAATGTATGATAACTGCATAAGTGAGAACATGCAGACATTTCAACATAATGATTTAGGATTATTTCACAAATTAAATCACAAGATGATTATAATGCCGTGGCAGCGGGGGTATGGTTGAGCGTCAGCTGTGGACTGAGAGGAGGCCGGTTCAGCCCGGCTCCTCCTCATCTGCAGCTGATGCTCAACCATGCCCTCGCTGCCGCATACGCCTCCTCTACCTCCGTAGCTGACACAAAACCACGTCCCCGCAGCCACAGATACCTTTATTGCATTATATAGTATAGATTAAAATTGGCTCCTGGTACTCATTCATTACAGTGGTGTTCATTTCTCTGTTTAGTATTCACATTCTTCATCTATAACTTCCTACTCTATGTAAATGCACCACATAGGTAACGAAATAATGGGTTCTCCACTTTATATAGTGCACTGTAAGTTCCACTTAGGAGCTTTCAGGTTCACCCAAGCACAGATCACTGCCAAGTAGTCTGTCATCTGACTTAAACCATGTGCTACTTCCAAAACTGTTAACTGAAGACAGCATCAGGCATGAATCTGTCAAAGTGTATCCCTGAATCTAATACAAAATGTACTGTATGTAGTATAAGATGTCTTTGACACTAAATCAGATGTATTATTGTTTAAAAAAAACCTGTTTATATGTGAACATATAGCACACAGGTGTAATGTTGGCGGACCTATTTGTTTAAACTCAAGTTATTGGACTTCAGTTAGTGTCATAATGAATGAATAGTCTTGGTATTATTTCATATACATGGCTGATGTTCAATATTAATACATAGTTGACACCTGCTGGTTATATTTTGAATTGCAGCAACAAAAATGCTTAGAATCATGGTTAATTATGGACCATAAATATTATTTTTAGAGTTTATTTTAGAGAAGGGAACAAATGATACTTATTTAGAAACACCAACGGATATTTGAAGCCTGTAAAATGGTGTTCAGGTCAGCCGTTTATGTAGCTTTGTTTCAAAAGTATTGAAATATTTGTTGCTGTGTTTTTGTCAGTGTGTTTTTTGTGCTTTTGCAAATCACCATGGTAAAAACAGATTTAAAATCTGAAATCCAGATTTTTCATTGACAGTGAAGACAGTATGATGAAAACACCCTTCTCTTCAAGTCTACTAATGGATTACTCTTGGAGGATTCTGTGTCTGTACTGTGTATGTAAAATATGTCTTTGGAGAAATCTTATTAGGATGCACCAAATGCCCACCTGCCAAAAATGAAAAACAGCAAAAACAGACTGAAAAATCTGCAAATTTTTTTTAATTCCATAGAGCTTATTACAATTATATTATTTACAAATCACATCAAACATAATGGGAAGGAGATATAGTGCAGAATCTGTTGCAGTGAAGCTACTGTAACTGCATTCAGATGAATAAAATGCTCTTGGTAAGGTAGTTGTAATTTGACACATTTACATCAGTAGTGATTTACAGTATACTCAGGATGCATCCAATCTGGCAACCTTGAACTTCATGTGGGCAAATTAATGCCAGATCAGTCTTCCCTTCTTGATTAGCACCATGTCTGTGTACCATTTTTATTCATGCATACACTACATCTGAGGCGATGTTTACAAGGACTGTTTTGTATCCACCAAATACGAGCCTTTGCGGCATCAGTCTTAATGAGAACGATGTGTTGAATACGCGTCACTGCGTGCCGCTGCTTAAAGGTTTGGAGTTGGACTTGTGAGAAAACTGCTGTGATGTGGCAATGCATTAGCTAGTCAGAGACGGTCAGGCTCATGTCAATGTTGAGGAAGATGGTGAGGGGGGAGTACTTGTGAGTGTTTCATATCTAAGATTTTGGGTGCACAAAATACTCAAAAATGTTTCACTTAAAATTGATTTCTGCCCACAAACAGGCCTATGAAGAACCAATAGTGCATATCAGTGCAGATGCCATCTGACAGATGCCATAATGAATATTGAATTCAGTTCAAGCCAAGAATATTAATTTTGATGCATTACTATTTGTCACATCTCTGCTTTTCCCCTTTGGTTTTTGGCTGCCCTCTGAGTGGTCCTTCAACATAACAAACCCTTCCAAAAGCCTCCCTTGGATGAAGTATTTTGTATTAGACTTTCCTAAATAAAGAACTCATAAAAGGTAGAATTTACTCTCCGAGTATCTTGGCTTTGACTTTACAGTGTAGTGACTGCTTCTGCATGCTTTTGTGACCAAAAAAAAAAAAAATTCAAATAAAGCATATCAAGCTGAGAAGTTGTGAATGGAGAAGATGAAGTTGGCAAGAATTACCTACAGGTTTATCGCTATAGTTTATAGCCACATTCTCTTATATATCTTAATTGAGATATAAACAATGTAATAGTGCAGTGATGCTGAAAAACTCCAGGCTGAACGCCGTATACCGCTGTACTGACCTCTTCACTCTCATTTTTGCTATTTAAAAGCATTCAGTGATCTGAACTCTGTTCTTCTGATTAACACAGTGTTTAAAAAGGCAGGGAATACCTCTTCTTTGAAAAAGTTTTGCAACAGCTTTTATTATGTTTGTTGCATTATCAGAAACTTCATGTCTCTCATCGTTTTGGAAATGTTTTTACATTCATGATACTCTGAGGGGGAAAACTGCTTGGAAACAGTGGCTTCGTGATGGTGTCTCGTACCTCTTGTCCAGTATTTGAATATTTTTTTAAGAGGACCTTTATGTGCAGTGGATAGTTATACTGGCTGCTGTTTTTTATGGTATTTGGAGCATATTATCTTCTTTTAGTCACCTAATTAGGCAGGTGTGTTGAAACACAGCCACTCGTCCCTTGATGTGGGACAGGGGTTTTGATTTCATGTATGTCGTTTACGGCATACCCCAAATACAGTATCAGTCCTCTTAAAAAGAAAAAAAAAAAATAAAGGAAAGGAGCATGTCTCTAAGGTGAACTAGTACTAGTAAGTCTACCTATCTAAAACATTTACAATTTTTTCATAACTGTAATATTTTTAGAATAAGAATAAATTAAAAGAACAGTGAAGCTATAGAAACACTGTCTTCTAGACATTTTGTCTCAGTGTTGAAGTGTGTTCAAGTATGTTTGACCTTCCTGGGCTTTACAGTGGATGAATGACTTTGCATTTTAATCATGATTACTATATGAATCATAGTTAAATTAGGTTTCAGGGCAAAGTTTACATTTACAGCATTTGGCAGAAGGCTTTATTCAGAGCTTTGTTTTCCACACATTCTTGTGGCATTAAGAAGAGTGTCTGAGTCCTCTATTTACATTTAGGGTGTTTTCACCCTTGCTCCAAATGCAGCTTGTGTCCATACCTAGGACTGATTCTTGCTCTTTTTTGGAAAGGCAGGTTTAATGTCACACAGACACAATTCTTTCCAAATGGTGGAACAGCTAGACGGGGGGGGGGAGGAAAAACTTCCACCCTTGATGTGAAATTACAACATATAGAAAACTAAGTGAAGATCAATCAGAAAACTTTTAGGGAAAACAGGAAAAATAAAAAAGTTAGAATAACCAGGTTGCGTAAGTGTGCACACCCTTTTATAATTGGGGATGTGGCTGTGTTCGGAATGAACCAATCACATTCAATCTCATGTTCACGAGTAACTATCATACAGCTGTCATCAATGAAATTATTCTGATTAACCCCAATTAAAGATCAGCTGTTTCTGTCAGATTTTCTTATCTTATTGGTTTCATCTGACTACTGAAGCCATGGTCCACAAAGAGCTTACAAAGCATGTATGGTATCTCAGTTGTTGAAGGGTATCGATCAGGAGAGGAGTATAAAAGAATTTCCAAAACATTAGATGTACCATGGAACACCATAAAAGTCATCATCAACAAATAGAGAATACAGAGCACCACAGTGACATCACCAAGAACAGGACATCCCTCCAAAATTTATAAAAGGACAAGACAAATTCTTAACACAGGAGACTGCCAAGAGACGTACAGCAGCATTAAATGAGCTGCAGGAATGACAAATACTGATTGCTCTCTGCATGTGACCGTAATCTCTCGCATTCTTCATTTATGGGCTATGGGGTATGGAGGCTAGACGGAAGCCCTTTCTCACAAAAAACATCCAAGCACTAGTAAATCACCCCAGTCCATGTGGCAAAATGTGTTATGGTCTGATGAGACCAATTCCGAAAGGTATGTTTGGTGCAAAAGAATACCATATCCACAATGCAGCATGGTGGTGGCAGCATCATGCTTTATTGCTTCTTTTCTCCAGCCAAAACTGGGGCTTTTGTCAAGGTGGAGGGAATCATGAATAGCTACAAATACCAGTCAATTTTAGTGCAAAACCTTAAGGTGTCTGTTAGTAAGCTGAAGATGAAAAGGAATTTGACCTTTCAGCACGACAGTTACCCAAAGCGTGCATCCAAATCAACAAAGGAATGGCTTAACCAAAAGAAGATAAGTTTTTGAATGGCCTAGCCAGTGGCCCAGACCTGAATCCATGAATCCAACTAAAAATCTGTGGGGTGACCAGACGTGAGCTGTGCACAGAAGATGTCCTCACAATTTGATGGATCTTGAATGTTTTTCCAAGAAAGAGTGAGAAAATTTTGCCAGGTTAAGATGTGCCATGCTAATAGACTCTTACACAAAATGTCTGATTGGTGTAATAAAATCTAAAGGTGCTTCAAGAAAGTATTAGTTTAGGAGTGTAGTTTAGGGTATTGTCATTTTTTTTTCCTCTTCTTCTTTTTTACTTTTTTCTCTAAAAAAAATTTGATTGTTTTTCACTTTATTTGTATTCACATTAAAGGTAGGAAAAGATCTGACATGATTTTTCTTAGTTTGATTTTTCTTTCTTAGTTTCTTAGTGACACACACACCCCCAGGTGACCAGACCAGAAATCAGTTTCTCGAACCACACGCAGACTCAGACATTTTTGAGGCATGAGCAGACGTAACCAATCTTTAAGTGAAAACAGATTGGGGCATGAGGAAGAAAGTAAATCTCATAATTGTATTTTGCCATGGAAACCTTTTGAAATGCATGTTAGCTCAGTCTTGTACACAGCTTCTCCTTTGCTTCTCCTTGTGGGCTACCCTGCCTTTCCTGATTTAATTACAAAAGGGCACAAATAAAAGAAACGCGTCACTGTAGCAGGAGTGGACTTGTGTAAGACAGGCCACAGTGACCAACACTATGTGGATATGCATGGTGTAATGAGGGGATGTGTCCAAAAGGGGGAGGCAAAACTACATACAACCTGAATGATGTTGAAAGTTCAAGAGATCAGTTTTTTTGTATGTCAACACTGTAACCGAAACTTCATAACGCCTGCTATTTTATAATAAGGTTTACTTAAAGGTTCTAACTGCTCCAAACCTATTTTAGTTTTATTTATTTGGATGTGGTGTGCCAGATGTTGGGAGCTTTGTGTCTGGGATTTGTTACCCAAGAGCTGCACATTTTACACACAAAGTATTTTGCTCATTTATTAGTCTTACCCATATCTTTTTGTCTGATTCTGTGATCACTGGTTTATTTTCTGTCAGGCATTGCATTTTACAAAACTTAATTGACCAGCCACAGACTTTGTTAGAGATTCTAGGCTTACCACTGTCCAAGTGCAAAATGCAGTGTGTTTTACACATGTACTGAATCTTGCTGAAAATTAATTATATTCAATTTTCACTTTAAATAATGCTGTTACTTTATATTTATATTAACACTTCTTCTAACACTTTCTACTGTAACCTAGCAAACATAGCTAGCCAGTTTCTTGCTCTCTTTTCTATTCACATAACTGATGTATCATATGGCCCATCACTTCCACCATCTGGGAACTGAATGCACTTGTTTATTATCCAGCAACACTTTATGAGTAAAATATCTACCAGTTGACACATTCATTATTGTTTTTGCAGTTTTCTTTTGCTTTTGCAGTTAATGTAAACACACTTGTTAAATGATTGATTCCTTTCTTCTCTAGATGCTGCAGGACTGTCCCAAAGCCAGGCGTGAGGTAGAGTTGCACTGGCGAGCATCACCTTGTGCTCACATCGTGCGTATCATTGATGTATATGAAAACCTGCACCAGGGCCGCAAGTGCTTACTCATCGTCATGGAGTGGTGAGTCATATGTCTGCCACAGTCATGCCTGTGCCTCTATCGCAATGAGTGAATGCTCTTAAGACGTGCATCCCCCAACCCAAAACGTGCTTTTTTGAGAGTCTCCAATAATGACATTTGATATTTGAGTACATTCTTGACTGGCACAATGCTAATATTGAATCAGCATGGTCTTTCTGCTCAGTGTCCTACACTTCCACTGTACAATGCCTAATGCTTGCAAGCTACTTCCATCTCTTATAGCAAGCAGTGAAGTAATTTTTTTTTTATTATTGAATCATTTAGGTACCTGCTTATCAATCCCGAACCAACTCATATCTGGTGCCATGTTGCTGTCAGAAGGTTTCACTGTGCTGTCTGTGTAAAACGAGTACTAGCAGATGTCTCAAACACCAATTTATAGTAAACGCATTATGATCTGGCACTGCTGTTTGCATAAGTGAGCTAGGGGAAAAAACAGGCCCCTCAGTTTTAGCATATAGAAACGCATGCTTCAAGAGACTGTGACCTCTTCTCCATATAGCACACGCAGTAAAGAAGATTAGTTTGTCACGTACGCTTGTTTCACATTCTCTGAAGTTTTTGACACGATCTGTGTTAGCCTGCAAACTTTTGAATAGGGCAGTGCACAAGACATGAAGCGATATTTTCTTTGAACTGTGCATAACTTTAAATTCCGGCATGTTATTCTGAAACTTGTAGAACATCCTATTTCTGATTTGACCAAAAAAAACTGGATTATCTTTTGTGTACACTGTGTTTTCGTCCCCTTACCCGCTTTAGCGCTGTCTCTTCTACAATGATATACTGATATTTTCCCCAAGGCCTATGAAGTGCAGACTTTATAACATGCACACATAATGAGCTTTTAAGCGCTCTGAACGCGAAATTCTCACAAGCCTCTCACAAGCTGTCTCACACTTTCTTTTCTTAAAATAAAAAAAAAGAAAAGAAATTGCTCGAAGGCATCCCTGTTGACTTTAAGTGTTTCACCCTTGTACACCCTTGTACATGTTGTAGGTTCTTTCAGTATTGTCTTACTTTCCTCAAATGTGATGACACTTTTTCTTTCTTTTCCCACCAGCGAAGGGAAGTGAAAAACAAGCATTGCGCTTTACAGTGTCTTCAGTTTATTTTCTATACAGCTCTCATGACAGGTGTTTTCTTCCTAGTCTGCTCATGTCTAGTCACTGTACTCATGTTTTGAAGGACTACCACTGGTTGTGACGCATTTAGTCTGCAGTTTTAAAAAAAAAAAAAAAAGGCAGTTAGCAGTTTAGTCTGCAGATTAAAAAAACTTAAGTTTGCTCTCTCTGATAGCTTGCTGTTACATGAAAATGTGAGCATTTCTGGACAAAAAATCAATTCAGAATAAGCATTTGTCGTACTGTTGTGTCATACCATTCAGTGGTTAATGTGAGGAAGAAAAATGCATCCAGTTGACCTTCAGTTGTTGCCAACTTCCTTAATTATTCTTTGGGAGAGTTATCAAGTTTCAAAATTGCCATGCTTTCATAGTTTTAGTCTTTTATTGTTTATTAATCTAAAAATCTGAACAGTTTTGTGTGGATACAAATTTATTTTGAGAACCTGCTTTAACACACTGTCCTTGATAACACATTCAGTAACTGCAGTAATCCATTCAGTGAGGGTTTTTATGTGTTTGTGTCCCTTCAGCCTTCCCTCATCATTTCTGGAGCAGTGTTGGGGTTTTTTTCTTAGAATAACAGGAGTTACTTAATGTCATGTGTTTCACAACTTAAAGCATATATGAAGGATATTCTCCTGCAGAGCGATGATGCATCATCACCAGGCGTCCTTGCGAGATGGGGGACTGACCGTCAGGCTGACAGGTCCCCCCCTGTGTGGGAGTTCTGTGGTTACTCCACTGCAAAGGCATTTCTCATATTAAATGCTCGCTATATGTCTGAATCATCAGAAATTTACTGATAAATGCAAACCCAGCTCAATGGGAGCAAGCAGAACTGGAAATCCCAATGCTCAGGTTACTTGCGTGAATCTTTAGCTTCCTTTTCAGGATTTTTGCGTATGTTTCATATATTTGGGGTAGTCTGTCAGTTTCATAGTAATATTACTGTAGACAGAGTCGTACAATTGCATGTGAAATTTACCGAGATTTTTTCTTCATGTGAAATTGACGGATGTGGCACATGTGGTCAAAAGGCATGTGATACATCATTTAACTATTTGTACAACATGGCAAAAATGTAAATAAAAAAAAAAATTTTAAAAAAAAAGAACATGGCTGATTACCCCTCAGTGGTTAACAGTCAGTTTTTCACAGGCTTCCATGAGGCCATCTTTTACAGCTTCAAAAAGATTACAAGAAATCAAACTCATGAGGTATGACAGGAACAGAATGTGCAGGTCAAAGGAACTAAGCACTGCACAGGTAGAAATGGAAACTGCATACATTCTCTTTTTAGTGCTTACACACAGATTTCCTCTGTGAGCTTGCTATAATACCATCATAACACCTTTGATGTGGAAAATTGCTTAAAAATGTGGTCACAAACGTTTGTGTGTGCCACTTTAGATTTATTCTCTGTCTTTGATACAGGCGAAATATAGGCACATGTCCAGGAGACTGTAGTGTAGCATGTGGGTGCCCAGCTTCAGACCTTTTTTTTTTTTTCCACCCGTTCAGAGTACAAGAAAGCTTTCAGCTTTCATATACATTGTGACTAATATTGAAAGTAATATGCCTGTAATATGTAATAGGTCAGGGTGAAAACTAGGCCCCTTGGAGATATTTTCCTTTTTAATCATTAAAAATCATTCAAATGAAATTTGGATCCTGTGTTAGGGCCCTCTCTCCTGATGTGTCCTGATTTGTCCTGATGAAAGGTGAAGGATCCCACTAGGTTTGAGACTGATGCTGGTTTTCCTGGTAAATAAGATGCTTTTTGGTTCTTAGTGTTTGTATCAGTCTTTGAGATCTGTAGTCAGGAGCTAGTAACATTGCTTGATATTACTGTGGCTTTTAAATTTTGATAGATAGGCTGATAAGGTGATATGGGTCCACTTCTAGCCTGCATCTTAATTTCTATCATGTGCCACCATAGACATCGTAGTATAAGGCAGTGGTTCTCAATGTGGGGTCCAGGGGTCCATGAAGCATAGCCAGGGGGTCCATGACTTTTTCCATGATTTTGTCACAGAGGTGGAAATCACAGCCCATGTTATCAAAGCTATTATATTTAGGGGTCCAAGCACCATAGTCAGCTCAGACCAGCTGTGTTAGTAGAACGCTCTATGGCTCAAAAAATAATATTTGAAATTTTTAAATAATGTTCATGAAATAAATCTATACTGAAGTGGTCCATGGAATTTTATTTTATTTTAATTAATTAATTTGTTTGTTTGTTTGTTTTTTACAGTTTCAAAAGGGTCCCTGGCTACAAAACCTTAGTATATGCTTGTGGACTGCAGTTTTTAACACTATCACTTTAATTACCCACAAGAGCTTTTTCTTTCTTTTCTGTTTCAAAATATGATAGCTGACTAAAAAGATTTAAGTTACTACTGAAAGTAGTAAAATGTGGTTTGTTCAGGGGTTTTTTTTTTGTGAGGTTTTAGAAAAGTGTATCAGGATCCACATACTATACATTCCTTCCGTTTGTAGGCTAAATGATGATTTCATCTGAAACTGTATGTTTTTTTTAAACATACTTTTGGAGAAAATGAGACTTAACCTTACAAAGGTTATCAAGGATGAATGTTCACTGTAGTACTCCTGAGGTGTTTAAGGATATATTCAGAGCTATCTTTTGCTTTATTGCATTAGAGATAAGAGTTGCAAAAACTTCTTTGGAAAATAAAATATGATTTTATTGGAAGTAGGCAAGTTACAGTTATGAATTTTTTTATTTGCATTTTGTTAATTGTTACTGTTGTAACTTGAACATCAATCCAGGTAACTTGCAGTAGTCATTTACAGGCATGTTGTGTCATCTATTTCTCTTCCTATCTCTCAATGAACTTTGTAAATTTGATGACCTCATTCATTTCTTCTTAACTGGCAGGCTTCCAAGAAGGGCAGCCCACCCAATCATCCCTGGGCTCACACTGTTGAGTGGTTTATGCATCTGAAAACCACAATGAATAAAGATGGGGATGTGTTGCACAGGAAGACACCCCCATTGGTGTGTGTCGGATTTTATTTGCAGTGCTTATCTGAGACTGAGGTTTTCTTGTCTGCTTAGAACAGTTCTTTGAAAGTGAGGGCTAGGGCATTGTTCAACTATACTATTTCCCCCTTTAACAGTAAAAGGCAGGCCTATGAATGTTAGGACTTTATTAGTGTGCCAGATTGTTGACAACTTAATTACTGGCCTTAGTAGCATGCAGCCAGGTTGTTAGTTTAAAAAAAAAAAAAAAAAATGTGTTTTTCTTTTGAGTTAAAGCATCCTTTAGATAAAATGCTGACAAGTGCAAACACATTACATGGCCTACAGAAATCATATAGCCCTGTTCATAAAAGAAGCAGGAACTTGTACCCCCCACCCCACCCCCCCCCTTTCCTGGTGGCGTTGCAGTGGCAACAGGCTGAGAAGGTCAGTTCAGACTTCCCTATCCACATGTTGTCAAGCCAGCTGTGTGATATAATCTCTCCAGAGGGTCCTGGGTTTGTCCTGGGGTGTCTGATCATTGGGACATGCCTAATACAGCTCTAGCAGGAACTGACCAGATGGCCCTATTTGACAGAGCTATATATGCTATAATTAAGACATTGAAAATGAGAGGGAATGCAATTGTGAATTGTGAATCACTGCTGTTGCACACAAGTGTTGTAGTTAATCACAGCTAGGATATTCGCAGTGACATTCTTGCTCTCATGTTCTATTACATATGCTTTTATACACCTGTATACGAGGTAAAAGGACAAAAAAAACAGAAACTACAAAAATTGTTTCAAAAATATAATTTTAATATCAGTCATTTTTTGTTGGTATGCAACAAAGTAACAATGTACAGTAGTTGTAGAAGGACAGACATGTTGTATTTTACATTTTGCCTGTGAAGTAGCCTATAAAGCCTCATTAGGCTCCAGTACATCAACTAATATAGTTATGTTTGTTAGAAAAAGACCAACTGAGATTATATAGTTGGAAACAGTCATTTTCTGTGTAAACATGTCACAGATTCCCTTTACATTTTCTTTTTTTAACAGTTTGAATGAACTGTTGTATAATGTGCAGTATATGTTATGTGGTTGATTTTTGTATGTTGCTGGTTTATTGCAGTATGGATGGTGGGGAGCTTTTCAGTCGAATTCAGGACCGAGGGGACCAGGCATTCACTGAGAGAGGTACAGCATCCCCCCCCCTTTTTTTTTCTATTAAATAATAAATCTGCCTCTACTGCTAGCCCTGTAACATGGTTACTGATATTTTTCACTTAATTCATTACAGAAGCTTCAGATATCATGAAGAGTATTGGAGAAGCCATCCTGTTTCTGCACTCTATCAATATAGCACACAGAGACGTCAAGGTATGAGCTTTAATCCTTCTAACCAGCAGTTCAGCTGAACAGTCGGCTGGTCTTTCCTTATCAGTTTGGTTGGAGATCCGTTTATATTTCTTTCCTTGGTTTTTCAGCCAGAAAACCTCTTGTATACCTCAAAACGACCCAACGCCGTCCTCAAACTCACAGACTTTGGATTTGCAAAAGAGACGACCACACTGAATTCGCTGGCCACCCCATGTTACACTCCCTATTATGTTGGTAAGGGTCATGATCTCCAAGATCCCACATTAAAGTACAGTGTGTCCCCCCCATTCTTTCCATTCTAGTTTGTGTGTGGTCTTTTGTATCCTCTCATGTATAAATGTAACTGCTATGTTTTCATGTTATAGCCCCTGAAGTTCTTGGTCCAGAAAAATATGACAAATCCTGTGATATGTGGTCTTTGGGTGTCATCATGTATATTCTGTAAGTGAATCTGCTCCATACCCTGTCTTTCAAACATTTAATGTGATTTTCAGTTGGATCTTGATTTGAGGACCCATGAATGTTCTATGTTGTCCATTTTAATGTTTTTGCACCATTGAATTTCTCAGGCTCTGTGGCTACCCACCTTTCTATTCCAATCATGGTCTGGCCATATCACCTGGGATGAAGAGGAGGATCCGCATGGGACAGTATGAGTTTCCCAATCCTGAATGGTCCGAAGTCTCAGAAGAAGGTACACTTTCTCATGTTATTCTCAAATGTTTGCTGTTAAAAATCATGATGCTTTTCTGTTTGGATATTCTTACCCTTTATTTTGTCGAAATTAATTTCTTGCGATATTTTTTTTTATTATTATTATTTTTTATAAATATTTTATAATAAATTTTGTAATTTTTTTTTAATTTAAGCCAAACAACTCATCAAGAGGTTGCTAAAGACAGAGCCCTCAATGAGGATGACCATATCAGAGTTTATGTACCATCCCTGGATCAATGTAAGGACATTTGTGTGCAAACTTGCAAATTTGTGCTGTATAATGGTTGAACTAAATGAATTAACTTGAGTGGATATGTGCCTGTGGTCATGTAGCAGTCGATGGAAGTGCCACAGACCCCCTTGCACACCAGCCGTGTACTAAAAGAAGAGAAAGATGTCTGGGAGGAAGTCAAGGTGATTTTTATTTATTTATTTATTTATTTATTTGCCTTATACAGCCAGTACAGAACAGTTGTGGTGCTTGAGGGAATGGCTTCAGAGGTATTTAAATTAGCCCTGGTGTACTGAAGGGCTTTGAGCTTAGTTGTGTGAAAAGGCTTAGGGTTTACATATTATCATAGATTTATTGTATTGTTTTCATTTTGGTTTTGAGAATGATGAGAGCACTTAAATGAACAGTTTTGCCCCCTTGTGCCATTCACCACAGGAGGAAATGACTAGTGCCTTGGCCACCATGAGAGTGGACTACGAGCAGATCAAAATCAAGACCATTGAGGACTCCTCCAATCCACTGCTGATGAAGAGGAGAAAGAAAGCGAACATGGCTGCTGAAAATCAGACACCCAACAGCTGAGGACAGTGTTGGTCTCAAATGCATCCATATATCTGTTGGTTCTAAAGGTTATAATAAGGAAGCAATAATTCATTAAAAAATGGCAACGTTAGAGGGAATGGAAATTAAAACAGATTCTGATCTTATCTCTTTTACTGATGTTTTTTTTTTCTGTTTTCTAAAGAATTCTTTTTATTACTCAGTCTTTGTAACTCTTTAACCACTCTGTGTCATGAAAAGGCATTCAGAAATTTGGAAAGCCAAAGGGTTATGTATTCCCAAAAGAGCTGATCTCTGTAGTTGCTCGATCATATTTACAATTAGTGTTTTCTCACTTGGTGTTTTGGTTTATTGGTGGAGAGACTACAGAAGACTGCAGCTTTTTCTGTTTCCCTTTCCACCCCCTCAAATCAAAGCCATTGGTACATTTATCACACGCACACTTGTCACTGATATTTAATTTCCTATTAATTTGTTTTGGATGTGAAAACCAGGTTTCACTCTATTTTGATGGGTTGTTCAGTTTGCATGTGCATTTCTCAGGTGCTTGTTATAGAACTACCAGAGGAACTCATGCCTTATGCAAGCTTTCTCACAAAGTGCGTCCACCCCCAATCCCCCACTCCCTCCACTCCCTTCTCAGAAACACCCCTGCACTTTTATGTGTTTAAAAGGCTAATCTGAAAAAAGGGTAATGCTATCATCACTGACGTGCAAACAGAGCAAACTTGTTCTTGAAATGACTTGTCGAATGTAGACGAACTCTCTTCCTGACTGTGAAGCTCTTGGAACGCCTCGCTCACACTGCCTCTAGAGGTCCAGTCATTCAAAGGGTTCGGATTTCTTCAGAGCTTCACATTTCGTTTTTAGTGGCCTGTGTTGCTGAGGTTATTCTGCTGGTTTGACAGTGGGACGTCTTTTGACTTCTAATTAAAAAGACTCCGTTTACACAAGGAGACACCTCTCCAGCACGTTTTATACGTCTTTTACCCAATTCACGCTCATTTTTATGCTTTAAGCACCCTGTTTGGGTGTTCTGCAGTTTGCCTCGTCAATGCTATGCATATTATCCACCAGCTTTTTTATACTCTGGTCAGTGTTTATGTTGAAAATTATCTAAGGTTATACTGTTAGTTTTACACTGTCTTGGCCCTCATCAGTAAAATGCACAACCCTTTTAGGAATTGATCAGTATATCAAGGGAATGTCTTGTTGTGAATGGACACTGATGGATGAAAAGTTTTGTTCTTTCCAGTGGCTGTGCATTCGTTTTTTTTTTTTTTTGTCCATGCTAAGCCACATAAGAATGAACTTGCTATGTGAAAACATTTGTATAATAATCAGAGATCCATATCCTCTGACTTCAGTCACCAAGTGTTATACTGGTATTTTTTTTTTCTTTCTTTTATGTGCCCTTTTGTTGTAGGGATCAGGTTTAAACCACCCAGTGCAGCATCTCAAGTAGTGTGGTGGTAAAAAGTATCTTTATATGTACAGGAAATCATCCCAGCGAACTGGCATTGCTGTTTTCTGTAGCACTGATGGG
Organism: Pangasianodon hypophthalmus; assembly: GCF_027358585.1. Taxonomy (NCBI): domain Eukaryota; kingdom Metazoa; phylum Chordata; class Actinopteri; order Siluriformes; family Pangasiidae; genus Pangasianodon; species Pangasianodon hypophthalmus. The sequence goes on along the minus strand of NC_069729.1, from coordinate 6,892,744 downwards.
CAGGATGGCGATTTATCCTTTTTGTTCATTTTTTTAATCCAAATTTTATATATAAACATATGGAGACAGGTTAATGTATTGAAAGTACTGAGTGGAAGCAATGGACTGCTAACTCTAGCTAATTCAAAGGATTTCTGTGCTCCTGTTTCCCCTCCAGTGTGGAAATTGGAAGACATGTTGTTATTATTATTATTATTATTTTTTGCATATCCTTGCTATTCATTTGTAAGCCATTCTCACACTCTTTTTATTTTCTCAGCAGTTTTTTTTTTCCTTTGGTAAAAATCTGACAAAAATGATGTAGAGATTTATGAATCCCAGGCTAACTTTTTCAGCACAGAACCAAAAATGTATTTTCAGTGTTCAGCTGCTGTACTCCAGTCTTGGTCTGCTTCAACTTTGGATTAAAATACATGAAAACAAACCTCTCTTTGTCATGTTTCAAAGCTTGGAATGTATATTATCCTATTCATTTAATTTTTTTTTATAGCAGTAAGTATTTCAATTAATAACTACATATAAATATAGTTATTATGTATCTTGGTTGTCGGGCAAAGACGAGGGTAACCCGAGGTAGCTTTAGGTTACACTTTGCTGAGGTGAGGTTTTATGGGTTTGGCATTTTTGCAACTCATCCTGAAATATTGGCAGTGTGTCAAGGTGCGTCATGCTTTTGTTCTGAAACAGAGGAAGTAAATACATCTGAAAGCAACTCTGTGTGAATTTTCAGGAAGACATCCATCTTGTAATACAGACCACTATTTCTTGGTAACTCTGACTTGAAATATAACTCCCCCAAAAACAATAGACAAAGCAATGTTATTTCATCACTTGACTTCTGCAGAACACTCATTTTAGAGATTTCTTTATCAAAGAGGAAAAGGGCTGCTCGTTAATTTTTTTTCATTACACAGTTTGCACACAGCGCACTGTGAAAGCTCATATTATACCAGATGTGATGCATTACCACTGTATACAATCACATAAAGTTAATACAGTAACATTTTTATATGCTCTGTAGCAGTTAGAGCTTTATAAAGTTTAACTGACACCAGTGCTCTGCTATTGTAGGACTACGGACTGAAACAGTTTTGTTCAGTTTAGATTTTGAGCATACACTGTTGAACATAGCATGAATACTGTATCGTGTATCTATATTACCTAGAAAGTACACCTAGAAATATAAAGCAGGATAAAAATTAGGCTTGGCATGCTAGTTGCACGCATCTGTGTAAAATGCCTCCCTGATTAGGAAGCGTAATGGAAGCAGAGCTGCACTTCTTGTTTGCGTCTGTTGTAAAATGAGCTTAAGCCTGTGAGCTCTTTAGCTTATAAGGGCTAGCCTGAGCTGTGATATTGCCTTAAAAAAAGAATTAAAAAAAAAAAAAAGAAGATTGTGTCTCCGGTTTCACTTAAACTTCCTAACTTTCCTGCTTTCTTTCTTTTTTTTTTTTTTTTTGAAGATATAAATGATGCAAACGTGTTTTTTTTTGTTCTTGTTTGTTTTTGTTTTTTTTTTAAATGATATCTGTACTAAAGCCGCAAAGACTCCCACCATTTCTCAACCAAGGCGGCTCTTTCCTGTGAGGGGTTCCTCATCACCAACACCATCTTTAGATTTGGCCACACATCTGCACTTTAGCTGATAAAGGGCATCTCGTGTCTTATACAAATGCACCAGATTTTGCTGAATAATTTGTTACAGGGATTCCCGTGCTGACATTTTACTATCTTTAACTATTTAAAGTATTTATGATGGTAAGCTCATTAGCTCCAGTGACTTACTGTACATGCTGATCAAGTGTTAAAAGGCTGCCCGAAATTTCCACTGCCTGAACTTGCTTGTAGCACCTATATGTGAAAATTTAGCATGTACTTGATCATGCAAATGTAAGAGTGCTGGATTTTTTTTTCATAGACTGTCGTTATTCTATAATGAGGAAATGAAATTACCATTATAGTTATACTGGCCTATAGTGTTTATAATATATATATATATATATATATATATATATATATATATATATATATATATATAGAGAGAGAGAGAGAGAGAGAGAGAGAGAGAGAGAGAGAGAGAGAGAGAGAGAGAGAGAGAGAGAGAGAGAGAGAGAGAGAGAGAGAGAGAGAGAGAGAGAGAGAGAGAGAGAGAGAGAGAGAGAGTACTGTGCTAAAGTCTTAGGCACCCTATTTTTTTTTTTTTTTTTTTTTTTTTTTTTTTATACAAACTTTGTTATAGATTTTTATTTTATGACTTCTACATTATTGATTCAGTACAAAAACATTTTAGATTTCCAAACATTAGTTTTCCGGCACAAAATTAAACGTTACAGAAAAATGTTTGTTTGTCAGTAAAGAATGCAGCATATTACATAAGAGACACTTTTCAGACAAAAAAAACATAATGAAGGCTGCTGGGTTTTGCTGCAAAAATAAGTGTGACAGTCAAAGTCTCCAGAAGAACTGTGGCTGGTTTTGCAAGATGCTCAGTAAAACTTAGAGCTCATTTCCTTATAAAACTGCACACATTGTACCTGAGATTACTATTTTTTTTTTTAAAGCGAAGGATCGTCACACCAAATATTGACTTTGTTTCATTTGTTACTGTTTACTGCTCTTTATAGTATTTTTTTAATGTAGAAACATTTAGTTTCATTATTTTTGAATTATTTATATATATATATATATATATATATATATATATATACACACACACACACATACATATACATATAAAACATGCTTTACAGAATAGATACTAATAGATTTGATGTATAACAAAACATTTGTGTGTGATAATCAGTAGCATTGCGGATGGCCAAATTTAAATGATGTCACTGAGTGTTTGTCATGTTTCATTTTGATGGCTTGACTGGAAACAAACAACCTCTGCAACTGGTTTCTTTCCATAATAGGACAAAAGTACTTTCATTGTTGGTAAACAGAGCCAGGCACTTGTACGTCAGTACCAACCACTGGGTTTCAAAGGAAGTGAGGATAGAGAACCTGTGAAATGGAAACTTGCACCTACATTGCTATCCTAGATCACTCTTCTGACCTGTGCATATTGTGTGTGTTGGAGTGGTCTGATTGCCTGGGATTTGCTCAGTGTATTAAAGCAAAATGTCTAAAATTGTGTACTCATGCCTTTTGCATCTTTTGCTGATGCAACAGTTGATCCAGCGCAATTCATGGCATGTTTAATATTTCTTTTCCCCACAGCGTTGTTTAATGCTCGATTCTGATTGCGTAGTAGGTGTTGATGATTTCCGCCTGCAATGTTTATTATTAATGCATTATTAATTAATTATCATTTCTATAGTAACAGGTTACCCCGGGACTTGTAAGACATACGCTTGACATGGGATTAAAAAAAAAGTGTAATCTTTGATATGGGGAAGTGTTAGGAGATGTTTTTGGAAGGAGTCTCCAGTGTCAGCACTTTTTAATAGTCAGAGGTTAAGCTGTAAATTTGATTCTTTATTCAGTATTCAATATCCGTATACTCAGAAAGACTACCTTCTGAGATTCTAAGAACTTTGTTTGCAGTTTTTGTTTGACGACTTATCATTTTCCATGAAAGTGCCGTTTTTCAGTTTCAGTGTGAACTGCAGATACGTTACTCTAGGCCAATTAGTTTCTACTGTAACACCTACACAAGGATACAGAGATTGGCTGTTTGTGTCTGTGCTGTTTTGAGAAACTGAAGATGATGAAGGACCAGAGAACTTAATTTCTACTGTTCATGGAAAAAATGTCTCCAGGTTTTAACACTGCTTGTGCTGTACCTGATGCAGCACTGCACCTACTGAGATGCTGCCACACTGCTGTGTGGGAAATAGTTCACCAGGAGAAAGATTTATGGTTAAATGTGGTCCTGTGGTGGGCCTGTGGTGGTCCTACGGTGGTCCCTTTCCACTAATAAGTGGACTGTCGTGGAATGGGTAGTGGTGGCTGAATGGTTAAGGCTCTGGGTTACTGATCAGAAGGTTGGGGGTTCAAGCCCCAGCACTGTCAAGCTGCTGCTGTTGGGTACTTGAGCAAGGCACTTAACCACATCTGCTCCAGGGGCATCGTATCATGGCTGACCCCAGCTTCCTAGCAAGCTAGGATATGTGGAAAACTGCATTTCATTGTCTCTGTACAATGACAATCAAGTTGAATCTAATCTAATAGAGGGGGTCTGACAAATTGTGTGTAGCCAAAGATGGGTGGATTTAGGTACAATAAAGGGCTCAGTAACACCTTTGGCTGCAATTACAGCTGAAAGATGTCTCTTATCAGCTGATTCCTAATGTTTTTGCACATTCTTCTAGGCAAAATTGCTCAAGCTCTGTCAGACTGCATGGATGCCATTGATAAACAGCAATTGTCAAGTATTTTTCAAATTGGAGTAACCACTCTAGTATAGCTTTGGCAGTATGTTTAGGGTCATTGTCCTGTTGGAACATGTATGCTTCACAATGCCCATCAACACCATCAGTAACTTATTCCATCTGGAACATTTTTGCTTCTAGGATTGCCCTGCATTTGGCTCCATCTGTCTTGCCCTTGACCCTGACCAGTTACTCAGTCCCTGTTGATTAAAAGTATCCCTACAACATGATGCTACCATCACTGTGCTTCTTCTTCTGAGCAGCTTCTCCCAAGTGGTATACTCATGCAAGCCACTGTACATCTACCTTGTCTTGGAAGTTTGCCATAGAGGAAACTAGCAATGTGCTGACGCAATCCCTCGCAGTGCCTTTGCTTTCGTCCTCAAAAGGGATTGTGAAGAATCATCCATCTCAGTTCTAGTTAAGACCCCCACACACATATGATGGCTCTTAGACAATCCAAAGATTTGTGTAGCCTGAAGGAGTGCGCACAGTTGTTTCACTGTTAGTGTGGTTTAGTTTGTGCAAATAACAGTTTTATGCTGAGGGCTTTCGATTTCCCCTGCTATAAGCACATCATTATTCAACAACGCTTAGCTTTACTCAGCACGGTCATAACCGAAACCTCTTTTTCGGTCTTGCTGACAACCGCGAGTTGCATGGCAGTTCATGTTTTGCTCTCTGATACTGTGTGCGAGGTGAAGCATGCTGTGTGAATTTACTGTAAAGAGGTGACAATGTCGTTGCTGGAAATCGACCTATTTAGGTCACTCCTGAGGTTAGATTCATTCTTCACAGTTTTAACACACTACTGTCACACCCCCAGATCCATGATAAAGATGTACGTTTTTATTTTATACAATATCTGCGTTTTGTTTCCTGTATGAAAAGCTAGTTTAGTATTTAGTCTGGTCTTTTTACCCCAGACGTGATAAATTACTTTAGTCTCACTGAAGTACAAACATAGTTAACAATAAGACAATATAGACTTTGTCTGTATTTATTTTTTATACTTTAATTAGTAAATTTGAAATATGATACAGCAAACAGTTAATACTTCAGTTAACCAAAGTACCAGCATTTAATACAACATACAAAACAATAAATTAAAAGCTCTGAAGTAGCAATTACACTGTTAATAAATATAAAAAATTGTCGACATTTTTAACAGTTATTACACTTCATTGCAAAAAGCAACTACATTACAGAAAAGCTGTGGTCAATATGACTTAAACAGTATGAGCTTAATTCTTCTAGGAAGATAAACACATCGGGAACTATTCTAGGGCTGTACAAAAAACAGCCAAGTACAAAAAAGGCAAATCATTTAGTGTGGTAGCACAGCAGAAACAGAGTTTTTAAAGTAGTAATAAATAAATATTTGTGCATTTAGACATTTATACATCCAGTGTAAATATTATGTTCCAGTCTTGTTTCCACACTATTCAAATAGGGGTCCCGTTGGCTTATCAAGTGTGTCCTTATCCATTCATTCAGCGTCTACGTCCCTGTGATGCCACATAATCTTCAATGTAGTTGAACAACATGTCCAGCTCTCCCATGGCTTTGTAAAGGCCTTTCCCTCCCATCTAAACACAAAGCACACATTAAGCAATCACCTCCTTTTCACACGCATATCTGTGATGATCATGCACATTTCATGCACCATGATGTATCACTTAGTATGTACACTTACTTGACTGTATGAGTTCTTGACGCTGGAGATTTCGAAAGGTTTCCGGCATGTGAAGTAACTCCTCTGCAAGCAAGAACATCTGTGTTAACTGGATATCATGGGCTCTTTATTCGTTTATATCTAAGTAACAACCAAAGTCAAAATACTAATGTACAGCTTCTAATAGCTTAATTATGAATCATTTTCTAAGTAGCAGCCTTTGACATTGCACCAAGTCACAATAATAAGGAAATATAGGATTTAGTACCTTAATATGTTGATGGTTAACTATGAATTTTGATAGCTTAATTATTAGCTATGAGTCTTAATAGATTACTAAAGAATTCCAATAGATTAATTACCAATTATTAGGTAAGTTGTCATTACACCAAAGCCAGTAATGTACTATAGGAGTGTAGGTAGCTTAATGATGAATTTTGATAGGTCAATTATTAATGATCCTTAGTAGCTTTAATTGTGAATTTAGAAAGATAGAGTAAATTAACATTACACCAAAGTCTCAATAGTAAAAGTATTATAGGATTTTGAGAAATTATGAATTTTGATAGTCATTTTATGGTAAATAAGTCATTTTAATTAGTCATTTTATGGTAAATAACAGCCTTTTTACATTATACCACAGTCACTTGTGTACTGTAGGAGTGTGGTAGCTTAATGAATAAACTGCAAGTGAAAGTCCTTACAGCGCATGCGCAAGGCCAACAAACAAACAAACCAACAAAAACAGCTCTGTTTTTAGTAAAGTGCAAGGCGGCTGAATGAGGATTTCTATAAATGGCTATGACTTCTACACTGAATGTAGTCGTGTATAAGCCAGTTTGACATTTAGCCCAGCTTTCCCAATGTTGTAAAACAGTTCTTAGTTTTGACACATGTATTAGTTACTGTTGTTGACAAAGCAAGTGGCTGTCGAGGAACCGTGCTAGTGACTAACTGCTGAAATCTTTAGATTAAACCCACTGAATCATTAGACATGGTGTTTTTACAGGGGAAAAAACGTATTTTGTAATGTACAGCTGCCGACGTCGGAAGACGTGCTCAGCTGAACGCAATTCTTTTTTTTTTTTCCCCTTTTTGTTTTTTTTTTGTTTTGTTTTACGCGCACGCGCGCAGCTGTGCGTGCGCATGACCCTTTCACGCGAGCCGATTCGAGCAAAAGGTAAACAAATCGAAGAGTGGAGATACTCACACACTGGATCAGCTCCCTCTTGAGCTCTTGGAATAAGTTTCCGATGGTGTCGATGGGAGTTCTGAAGTGGTCTTTGGTTATGTGTCCTGTGATGGCACTAGGCAACACGGTCTCCAAGTAGAAATGCAGAATGTCGTTCATGACACTGCATCCGTAAGGGCTCTGCACGTGAAACAAAACCTGTTAGTGAGGTTCCTGTTTTCAGCTTTCTCTTTTCATGTGTCTGTTTTTCCACATATTGGGGATTAAAAGCTTAACGAGTTCAAGTAGCACGTTTTTTCTGCACTTGCTGCGCGCCTGAGTTTCGATATGATGCTTGTATTTTTATGCATGGATAAAAAAAATCATTTTATTAATCAGCCTTAGTAATAGTGTAAGAGCAGTAGTGCTGAGTATGTGCACAGATGCCTGCTACTCACTTTGAAGTGTTCAAGAACTGTTCTGTTGAATAGTGAGGTGTCCAGCTCATCCTTGGATTCCTAAACAGACAGCAGAAGAAACTTCAGATTTCCATTCAAAAATGACATGTGTCATAATCTGGAGTCACCTGATTGAAATCCTCTTAAGATGAAAGCTGAATCACTGAGCTCTCAGTCACAGACACTAACAGACACTAAGTAAGGTAAGGTAAGGTAAGGTTCTTACTTCTTTCCCTCTCATCCTAATTTACATTATTATTATAAGAGTCATTCGGCTTGCATGCCCCTGTGAAAGAAAGCAACTGAAAGCTACTCACGTAGTAGTCTCGGATCTTGGCGTATGAAGAACGAAGTGCTTTCAATCTGACTGGAAATTTCTCAACGAAGGAGCAGCAGCTGTCTTTGCAGATCGTCCTCTTGCACTGAGCAGCCTGAAGCAGCAAAGCCGTCAGCAAAGCAAACAGGAGGAACCTATACAGGAGCATTCTCGAAGATCTCGTCACACCAGTGTTAACCCTTTCGTAAGCGTGCCGCTCAATCCTCGGGGGGAGGAGAAGTGCAGAAAAGCTCAGAGGTGCCTTTTTTATAAGAACCCAAAAAATCCTTCCCTTTTGGAGGTGTGAGCATTTACTGGAAAATTGATTACTTATCCTTTTTTTAGCTCATGTCATCATTCATTGATGAGGCACATTGATATTTTTTGTATTGCATCATTGGAAATATTTTCATTAATGAATTGCAAACTCATCTTGTTCTTTATAAACCTACAGTGACTTTTCCAGATGTTATGTAATTTTACTCTATATTTAGATATTCCTTTATTTCGTAGCCGCTATTTTAAGTTATTATTTTAAAAAAGAAAGTTTTGTCCAGCCTAATTGCTGGTGTTACATTATATTTATTAGTCCTAATGACAGAATGGGCAACTATTCAGAGTATGTAGCAGGTTATTCATTTTTTTTATAATGAATAAGCTGGTGAATGAGGTGATCAGGTGATAATCCTGGTGCAAATAATTAGGAGGCATTTAAACCTCAGTCATAATATACCATTTATGTTGAATAATTCCTAGATTATGGATACAGCCTTTAAATGAGTGATCTCATATTTTATAATTAACCACACCTTTATGCATTTAAAAGCATCCGGTTATCTAATACACTGCTTGGATTTGGATAGAAACTAGGGTGTATTCAATTAACAGTAAATGTAGCTTGTATGGTGTTATGGGATGATGGCTAAGCAAATTCATAAGTAGTTCTATTATAAGATTTTGAATTATTATCACATGTAACAGCATTCTGCAAATTTCTCATAGGTGTGCATTTTACACATTTGTTTATTTCACACATCTGCACAATTTGATTGTTTCTCTTAAATGCAGACAGTTTACAGAAAAGAGGTTTAGGGTGGAGTTGTATAACTAGGTATAAACAGAATGAGTGTGAATGACTTGCAGTTCCATGATCTTAATGATAAATCAGGCAGTGTTCAGGTTAACCCCTAAATCTAGCTGTTCCTGTGAGATGTAAGCTGAATGATGTGGTGAACCCAACCCATGATGTAAACACTTCTTCCCGCTGTCTCAAATGTGCTGAGGTGAGCAATCGTCTTTACCTTGAAGGCTTTGGTTTTGATTACTGTAAGCCACTACTGAGTATAGGAGAGCTCACGTGTGTATGTTTGAGAATTTAAAACCCATGCTTCCTGATGCATTTTTTTTTCTGGCTCTTTGGTTTATCTCTCTAGGGGGAAACCTTAATGACTCCATGTATCACTTTACAACAGAAGGTTACCTGATAATAAGTAGAAGGCTAGAACCATTAACCAGCCAAAGAACCTTTGAGGAACCATTTTTCGAAGTTGTTGAGTGTCCATTATTTTGATGCTTTAAATTTTGGTGTTTTTTCCCAATTCACTCTTATTATTAGTTACAGCCCTTTGTCATCATTTAGCTCTCTCTCATATTGGTGTGCCATTTGGTGGGGCAAAAGTTTACACACCCATGATGCTTGTTCCTGCAACTTTGAAAACCAGGCCACAGGAACATCTGGGATTTTAATCCAGGTCCTAGCACTAATATCTCTGGAGTGAAGCTGGACTCTTAACTGGATGGCGTTTTTCTTTCAGCACCCACACTATGCCTGGATAACATCTTTATCATGACCAAAACTGAGATAATGGGATGACATTCTTTCCTTCCTTCCTTCACTGATTTGTTGATTGATTGATTGATTGATTGATTCATTCATTCATTCATTCATTCATTTGCCTTCAGTAACCAGTTTTATCCTGGTCAGGAGTTGCGGTGGATCCAGAGTGAGGAATACATCCTAGATGGAACACCAGTTCAGGTGCGAGGTGGGAGGAAACTGGAGGGAGCCCACAATGGGAGAACATGCACAAAAATAACACACAGACAGTAACCATGATTCATCTAATACGGCAACTGTTAATACACATTCTGCTCTTTGTAAAACTATGAATACCACATATACCTTTGTCAGTCTCTTAAGTATTGGTCTTTGGAGGATGTGGCATTGGAATCAGTCATTCTTTCATTCCTATCACTGATAAATTCAACTTCAGATATTTTGTTCTGACCAGGTTTTGCTTCTCAAGTGCAAACACCACAAAGCACTTTACAAGAATCTAATCATTCATTAGATTACCTGGAGTAATAACTTATGAGTCAGACTTTTTGCACTCCTGATCAAACCTGAGACTTGAAAGAATGCTGCAAGGTGGTTGCGATATGAAAATGAACTTGCTTGATGTGATAGATGGTATTAGGGGCAGCAGGATGGTGACAGAGATATTCCTTTTTAACACCTAGTCAGTCATCATAGAATTTATGATGTGACAAAATTTTGTTGTGACGAACATTGTGGCTTTATACTTTTTTTTTTTTGATGTGTCACAGGGATGTGTATTAATAGGATCTACACCATTTATTAGCTCCAAGTCTCCACATTGATAAGAATCTTAAGTGTCGAAGCATAATGAAATTCTTACAAACCGCATCAGCAAATTCACATATGCGTCAACTGGTGTTATCTTTTTTTTTGCTCGGCAAATGAAAAAGTGTTTTCACATTTTCACAGTGGAAATCTGTATTTTCTACTATTTGTATCTACTACTATCTGTATTTCTACTAGAATTCTACTAAATTAAACCTGGAAATCCATTTTTTACCTAAAGATGTTAGTTGATGGTGGATGCAGTGTCCCCTGAATCCTAAGAGCTCAAATTTGTGCCTTTGATTTGTGATGCCACTGATTTTCCTTTACAACAAAAATCAAGATCACAATGTGAGCAGTCAGTATTGCCAAAATAATGGAGGTTTATCTTGTGTGTGTGTGTGTGTGTGTGTTTTTAATGCCAAATGTCCTTTGAGGTATCCGTGAATGCCATTAAATGTTGTGTTTAAGAAAAGTGCTTTTTGCCAGTCTGTAAAATATGCTGCTGGCATAAGGAAATGCCTGTCACTTCCTCTCCAAGGTACAGTGCAATGTAAATATTAGTTCATGATTTGTAGCAGGTATAGATTTATTCATGTGTTAAAATTTATGGTAGCTATTTGATTACATATTACTTTTTTTAAAAAAAATGCATATTATTAAAAATATATATAATTCATCCCTGTCTTCCTAAAACAGGTGACAGTAGCCAGTAGCTTCTCAGAAGCCAATTCCATTTCAGGGAATTTCATTGTAAGAATAAAATTGATGATTTAATACGTTTATGGCAACCCGTCTAATTATCTCTGATTTAATTATCTGTAATCACACTCAGCTTGTCTCTCAAATTGCTTTTTGCACTTTCATTTTTTCTCACGCACCACAGGTTTTGCATAAATTTATTGATTGTTACTGGCTCAGGTCGTTGAGAGAAGTCTCAAATTTCCAGTTGAGGGGAGCCTAGTTTCTGTTAAGCAACAGTGAGTTTCGGCTGAGATGACCAGTTTAGATCAGATGTACCCAGCTTGTTCCTTTCAGCTGCTGATCAACTCAGCATCCCATGTTTAGCTTTGTAATATTGGAAAGTCACATCCTTTTGTGTCAGCTTTTCTCAGATCTTTTAGAATAACCAAGCAGTGATTGCCAGAATTGGCCATTTAACATGTTGTAATATAACATTTCAGGTTATTTTGAAGACCGTCATAAGTTCAGCTTTGAGTCAGGTGCATCATAATCAGAAATGTAAGAAACGTCTGTTAAGCTGTGATGGGAAAGTGTGAAAAGTTAAAGACACACAATGACTGCTATGTAATTGTTCAAGCAAAGGCTGATTCATGCACAGTACTGACATATGAAATTGAGAATATTATAGCACAGCAAGTTAGTGATCTATAGCAAAAATAATGTAAAAGAGGTCCTTATTTGGAACAATAGCTTCTACATTACAGGTAACATGGCATGTACCAAAAGTGTGCATACATAGGGGAAGTTAACACATTTTAGCAAAATGACTTCCAAAATTTTTCATACTTAGTTGATATTATATATTTTTTGTTCAGATAGCCTTTAAGAATGCATTTGACAAAAGAAGAACATACTGAAATTATTCTCATGGCTGGATCGGGAAGCAAATTGTTGCAAGTTTGCGATACACTTTAACAGGAAACATGGCAAACATATCAGACATGACACTTTTGCCAAACTTATTAACAAATTCAAAAAGATTGGAAGTGTTGCGGACCAACCGAGAAGTGGACGTCCACGAACATCCACTGACAAAGGCACAACCGACATGGTGCTGGCATATGTAGCCCCATATGTATGGAGACTTTTGGGACACCCTGTATATACAGTATATTGATTGATATTGATATGTCTTGATTTTAGTAACTTCTGCCATCCATCCATCCATCCATCATTTATTCATTTATTCATCTTCAGCAACTACTTTATCCTGATCAGGGTCATGGTGTATCTGGAGTCTGTCACAGCAGGGCAGGGCACAGCAGGGCAGGGAATGCACCCTGGAAGAGTCATCAGTCACATTACACTATGCACTCACTCCTTCATACGCACTCATTTGCCAGCCATCAGTCTTGAACTATTAGTCATAACTATCTTCCTATTAGCCAGACTCTAACTAACCAACTATAAATAGCTAGTTATTTGTTTTATTAGCTAACTTAATTTACCCGGCAATTGTTGTTGAGGTGCTGAAATTTAACTGATGGCCACTTAAGCAAAAGCATTTGCTAGTGACCAGAAGGTCAGAATCCCAGGAGCACCAGCCTTTCTTGGACTATGGAGCAGTTCACTTTGGTTTAACTGTTTGCCAAATGAGTGAATGAAATTACAAGCACAATGATGCAAAGAGGAACTCCCAGGTATTTCCACAGATTATTAAGTAATTATTGGTTCAGCTAAGGCTCCATGGCCCCTCTTTAAAGGAAATAATCTTGTCAAACAGTAACAGATACCACATCGTTCTCTGTGGTATCTTTTAGTTTCACAAGTCTTTTTCTCTCTCTGTTTCTTCACGAACACTTGGCGAGTGTTAAACCTGCTTCGGCAGTGACGCAGATGGGAGCATTCACTAACGGATGTGTCAGCTTGCATACAAAACGGCGCAGAAGCACATGACACGGCCAGAAAAAGAAAGAAAAAAAAGGAAAAAATAACATAGGTTTTGCAGTATGGAAACCATGCATATATGTTTCTGTGATGTTTTTGCATGAATCTTGGTTTCCTGTCTGTGGAAGCTGGTGCACGGCGGTTTGCTAGCATGATTGTTGTCATGATGCGGTGAGCCTCAAAAGCATATTTTGTGCCATTCTAGAGTGTACAGAATTCATGGGTTTAAAACTGCAGTGGCCAATAAAAGCTTGCCCCGTCCTATTTCTGTGGGATTGACATCAGGCAAACCCCGTTTTTATAGTTTTAAATGTAAAACCCAGTTGCATCAGCTGCCACTGTTGAACAGGAGAACAATTCAGTGTGGTTTGAAGGATCTCTCAACCCTCTTGCTGGACTCCCTTTAGCCTCTGACTGATATGTTGCATGTTTCAAAACAAGGAGGTGGGGAACTCCGAGAGAACGAGGCCACTAAAGAGTCATGTTATATGTGGCAACATGGAGATGGACACTTGGGTTTAATGCACTCTAATACACTCAAGTAGAGTGACCCTACTGTACAATTTAGTTGAATAGTACAGTAGCCGTTACTACATTTGTCCTTCCACTTCCAGTCAACAATTTTTTGGAGGAAGTTGGATAAATACTATGATAGGTGCCATGAAAAATGTAAATCTATGTTTTTTCCCCATTTCCTTTAGTTATGAACTCATGAAAGAATTTTTTTTTTTGACCAATAGCTCTTGCTTCAGAGATATCAGACTTATTGGACTTAATCCAATAAGATATTGGACTTAAGCTCATTATTTTTTTATTTGGCTACTCTTTGCTCTTTATTCTCATCACCAAAATTACATTTGTTATTTTGGTCTACGTGCAGTTATATAAAATTACAGAACTATAAAAAAAAAAAAAACGATTATTGCTATAAAAAAACAACATAATGTTGGAATAGTATTAGCATCGAACACATTTTAGCCCCAAACAAAACTTATCTTTCAGTTTGATTCCGACGATGATTGTGTTAACCACACACAATTTTAAATGTAGTCCACTCCATGACAACACGTCAAATTTCCATTTGCCAAATGCAAAGTTACAAAGTTGATAGGGTGAATCATAAAATCTTTGCAAGGCCAGCAAGGTTCATCTCATTTTTTTCTTTGCTGCTTTTATCACTTATGATTATTTTTTGCCTACTTCATCGGAATAAGTGTGAAAGAATGACTTTTAAGCCTTTTTTTTTTTTTTTAAGCAATGACTCAAACTCTGTTTCACATACTGTCTATTAATCAGGACTCTACTTTCACTTTGGCAGTTCTTATGAAACCTGTTAAAGTTGAAAAACTCTGGGGCGACTGAACATAGATATAAAATGCAGTGTTGGATTGTATTAATTCATTCATTGTAATATTTGAAGGATATTGTGATCGTTAGACCTTAAACAAGTTCCTTAGCAACACTTTTTAAAAAAAAACTTTCAGTGGTTATGTCCTGGTCATGTTTACCTGAGAGTAAGAAAGTAAAATAAAAGTACAAATGACTCCAACAGAAAAGCATTCGCCCTATCATCAGGAGATGATTTCGAATTTGAATCCTGGGTAGGAAGGGTGGCATTACTCTCGCACTTGTTAATCAAAGAAAAACTAGGAAATCATTGGTGTCTGTGAACTGATGTATGTGAAAGAGGGTAGATAGCCACTAGAAAAGATTTGGTGGCTGGCTTTATGTCTTTGAGGAAGCTTGTGCTAGCCTTTACCCTCCCTGCTTATGCACATGCATGCCTTTAGGATGGGGTTTTCTGAGCAGGCAAATTTGACCAATGACCAAAACCATTAAAAGAATAAAACAAACATCAAACATTCAAAAGCAAGAAAGAGACAGAGAGAAGTGGCATACTCTAAACCGAAAGTACACTATATGGCCAATAGTATGTGGATACCTGATAATCACACCCCTATATACTTCCTGAATATCCCATTCCAAAGCCAAATGGGCATTAATATGGAGTTGGCCCCTCTTTGCAGCTATAATAGCCTCCACACTTCTGCTAAGGCTTTCCACTAGATTTTGGAGCATGTCTCTTGGGGATTTGTGCCCATTCAGTCATAAGAGCTCAGGCACCGGTGTAGGACGAGAAGGCGTGACACACAGTTGGCGTTCCTGTTCATCAGGGCTCTATGCAGGCCACTCGAGTTCTTCCTCACCAACCTTGGCAAACCGTGTCTTCCTGGACCTCACTTTGTGCACAGGGGCTCTGTCATGCTGGAACAGGTTTATAGCTCTTAGTTAAAGTTAAGGGAAATCTCAATGTTAAAGCATACAAAGACATTCTAGCAAACTGTGTTCTTCACATTACTCTGTTGTTGATTATTTTCCTATAATAGCATGCCCCATTATGATTTAGGATTTGAGTATAGGATTCATGGAGAGGCCTGATCTGTGTTTTATTAATGAACTGATGATGTAGTTGTTCATGCCTTTCAAAGAACATTCAGTACTTTCACTTCAGGAAATGGTTTTGAAAGAAAAAAAAAAACATTTCACTCAGGGTTTTCACACCTTCAGCAAAATAGGATCAGTGCCATTTATTAGTGCACATCATACCCAAGGCAATGAGCATACACCATTCAAAGACTGCTGTGAGATTTACTGACCATGTCATCAAAGATTTCAAAGCTTTCAAAGCTGTACTGTGTAATACATTGTGCTGTGAACATCACCATCTAAACATGTCATTTATTCTGGTAAATTAATTGCAGGTTACTGGTATTGTTTGCATATTATCAGCTATTCAGTGACAGTGAAGAGTTTTAGTTCAAGTTTATACATACCTACCACATTAATAGGAACACCTGCAGCTCTGCTCATTTATGCAATTATCCAATCAGCCAATCATGTGGCAGCAGCGCAATGCATAAATTCATGCAGATACAGGTGAAGAGCTTCGGTTAATATTAACATCAAACATGCGATCTCAGTGACTTCAACTGTCGCATAGTGGTTGGTACCAGAAGGGCTGATTTGACTATTTTAGAAACTGCTGTGCTCTGTGGATTTCAGCACTTTGAACAGAATGGTGTGAAAATGTAGTGTCTAGGTTTTGCATCGAGTGGTGCGAAAAATAAAAAAAGCCGGAAAGCAGAACTGTGGGCAGAACTGAGTGTAGGCTCACCAAAACTGTAGTTGAGGATTGGAAAAACACCATTTTTTTTTCCCCAATCGTCAACCGTCCAATTTAAGTGAACCTGTGCTGCCTATAGCTCAGATTACTGTTTTTGGCTGACAGAAGTGGAACCTGATGTGGTCTTCTGCTGCTGTAGCTTATCTACCTCAAGATTCACCATGTCTTGTGTTCTGAGATGTATTTCTGCTCAGCATGACTGTAAAGAGTGGTTATTTGAGTTACCATATCCTTCTGGCTCAAATCAGTCTGGCTAAAGGTGGCCCAACAAGGCATTTCCGCCTGCAGAACTGCTGCTCGATGGACTTTTGCTTTTTGCACCATTCTGTGGAAACTCTAGAGAATGTCGTGCGTGAAAATCCCAGGAGATCAGCAGTTTCTAAAATACTCAAACCAGCCCATCTGGCCCCAACAAACATGCCACCATTAAAGTCACGGATGTTCGATCTGAACCTGACGACTGATATTTGATGTGAACATTACTCAAAATTCTTGATTTGTATCTGCATGAGTTTATGCATTGTGCTGCTGCCACCTGATTGGCCGATTGGATGATTGCATGAATGACCAAGTGTACAGGTGCTCCTAATAAAGTGGGCAATGAGTGTATCATTATTTATTTCCTTGGTAACATTTTACTGGTGTTTTCAGTTTTAAATAACCCTTCTAAATGTATTTAAATGCAATTAGCCCTTTTTTGACCTTTAGTACGGCTCCTGCCATCTTTAGCCACCAGAGGCCAGTAGAGTCTCATAGAGTCTATATCTCAGTTGGTCCCTCTGGCTGTGTGTCTTTTTCTTTCTCTCGCTCCTAGAAAGGGCTCTTGAAGCAGGATCTCTAGATTTAAAGTAATTATATTTGGTGCAGTAAGCGTACACGTACACTAGGAAACACCACACACAAGGACTGAGGTTGATAAACATTTATTTTCTTTTAAGTTACAGTTGAATTTAAACATGATTCAAACAAACTGACCCCAAAGGTCTACATTCCAGCACAACTCTTTCGAGTCATGAGTGCAGATAAACATAAATTAAAAGGCCACAGGCATTATTGTAGTCAGAAATAACGCTGTCACAACAACAGCATAAAGCAACCATTAAATATTTAACATGTACACTATTAAGACATAGCTTATACAGCCTCAGGAGACGCCTTTACAGCGGTCTACTGTTAACGTTAAACAAGTTGCAGATATGCGGTCTGTACTGTCAGTAACAAAAACGCTACCGAGTTAATTCCAGTCTGATAATCACACTATGACATGCTTTTCACCAAAAATGAAAATCCTATAAATCCTACAAATATGATAATTATGAGATTAAATTAAAGTTTCATGTAGCTCTTATAAATGAATCAGCACTGAATAATGAAGTGGACGCCATGGGGATCCTATTTTGAGTCATCATCGTGAGGCTGGAGCTTGTGGTCTTTGCTGTGGAAGCTCTCAAGCCACTCCAGGAGAGAGTCCAGCTCTCCTATGGCCTTTACCGACGCAGGGCCCACCTCCAGCTGTGTAAAAACACGAGAAGTGTGAGAAAACATCGCCTGGTACTGCTAAGGTATTTAGGATGATATCTCTTAAGAAACCTAACAATTTCCCTTGGACATTAAGTACCTTTAACAATCAATAGGACCCATAAGGAAGCATTCATTCTAAGAGCATTCATTAAGGTGTACTAAGTAAGTCAAAAAACAGGACACTGATCTACCCCCAGTATTCAGAGATTCAGAGGTATTAATTTATAGTGACAGGGTTGTTTACCTTGTCATAGGTTTCTTGAATGGCATCAAATTTCAGGTTGGCTTCCTGGCTGCACTGGCAGAGCATCTGAGCGTGCTATTAGAAAGTAAGGGATTGTTAATAGCAAGCAGTGACATAACAGCGTAACAGGACAAATGGAAATCATCAACTGTATCACATCTGATGTATTGACATTATCCAAAGCGCTAACACTGGAGACTTCTTCCAAAACATCCTAAATAAACATCTCACAGAAAACTTCACCACATCAGAAACTTATTTACATGGTCCCTGTGTAGGTTGTTGCTATAGAAACCATAACGTATTTGAACAAGCGGATTAATATAGACTTGTGAGTAGATGAATTATAGCTGGTACTACTCTCAGAGCTGCTGTTATAGAGAAGTATTTTATTATCAGAATCGAGAATTCACCATGGCTGTGAAATAAAACGTAATGATACGTATAGTAAGGTGGTCTGTTTGTGCTATTTAAATAAAATGAATCATTAAGTGACTACATACACATGCTCGCAAGTCCTTGGTCATGCTGAGAAAAGAGTTGGCCAGAACGCTGGTGGTTCTCTGGTGGAGCAACTGGCTGCTCGTGTAGCCGCTGAAGACCTTCTCGATATAGAAGCGCAGGAGTTGCCTAAGAAAGCAGCAGCTATCTGTAGCCTGGAAAAGAGATCAAGTCAGTTTCTCAGCTCCATTCTGCCACTCAAATAGGATGACTATATAAGGAAGATTACAGATTAACAGTTGGTTGTGTTCTAATGATTGGAAGGTTTTGTTTTAATCCCAGAATTGACAGAAAACAAGTGTGACAAATGCACTTGAGCAACTGCTCAGTTGTGGTAAAATGTTGGTAAGTTTGATAATCTGTCTCACCTGCAAGCTCTTCATCATGTCCCCCCTCAGCAAGCGCACACCCTTGTGGTTGTCTTGTGTGACCTGTGGATCATATCAACAGATTGTGTTAAGTGAATTACGATAGACATATGGCTGCTCAAATCAACATCGAAGCTTCAAGCCTAAGCTATAAGCTATACTGTCAGATAAAAAGGTATTGCACAGGTATCTCGAAGGTACAAACTATGTAAATAAACCCTCTATCTATCTATCTATCTATCTATCTATCTATCTATCTATAGGTGCATAATTAGGTTACATAATTGGACTTGAGGTTACATGGGTACATATTTTGATCCTTTGAGATACCTGTTCATATTGAATTAATCTTAATCAGATGGTAACATGTTTAGAACTGCTGTAATTACTTGAGCTATGTGGGTTATGCAACATTCTTGCTTCAGAAGCATGAATATCATGCCCTGGTTTGCCACTAATGACTCGCCGACTTAATTATTCTGTAGGTGCGCTCTTTTTTCTAGATTACCCGCCAGAACTTCCGCATTTGCATCTTGTTCATTACACAGTCAAGATTACAAGTCAGCCCATGTTGCTCTTTGTAAAACGCGTCTTAGGACAGTGAAATGGCTTACCATATTGTGGCGGATCTGCTGGAAGTGATGCCTGAGCTCGTGAGTGTGAACCGTCAGCGTACAGGAACCCAGATGGAGCCTGCGTCCCCTGGCTGAGCCCCAGATCCCGGCCAGCAAAGCACAAATGGCAAGGATGCACATCAGGGAAGTTTTCATCTTTAGATTTGATAGTCTGACCTGGAAAATAGTACTGGTATTAATTTTGTGCTCATGTTGCTGTTTAAATAATGTCCCCTACAGCATGTGTGACCAGAAATAGTGCTATTTCAGTGTAAATAGAAGTATTATTCTCACTAATATACCATAGACAAACAAAATACAAATGTGCATTATTAGTATCAACATGCAAAAGTTATAAATGAACTGAATGATTTATTCTTACCTTGAGGTGTCTGATGAGTGTTTCTCCTTAGAATGGATGTGTCTGTGTGAGTCTCCATGCTGGCCCTGAGTGCTTTTATATTAGGATGGAAGGGGAAATTCATCAGGTGTTCCACAGCTTTAATTCACCTCTACTTACTGTAAAAGGAAGTGGATGGCAATCCCAGCACCAGCCTATTGATGTGCTGAATACAATGTAGTACATTTTTTAAATATTTGTAATTGATTTGATATTTGACAGTTTTTTTGCTTACTATTAACTTTTATTTATAATATATCTAATAGTACATTATTTATATATATATATATATATATATATATATATATATATATATATATATATATATATATATATATATGTACCCCCACACACACACACATATGTATGTGTGTGTGTGTATATATATATATATATATATATATATATATATATATATATATATATATGTGTGTGTGTGTGTGTGTGTGTGTGTGTCTGTGTGTGTAAAATTATCGATACATTAATTTATATATTAATTTGTTTGTTTGTTTATCCAAATGGTGATTAAAAAAAATTTGATTAAGATTTCCTGCTGCATGTAAAATGTAAAATCACCGTTAAGTATAAGGAAACATACATATGAGAAAAGAAACATAATGCTTGATGCACAGTTATGTGTGTGTGTGTGTGTGTGTGTGTGTATACACGGACATATATAGAGTATATATACATTTTTTAAATTAATCAAAACAATTAATTAATTTGTTTGTTTGTTTGTTCATCCAAATTGGGGTAAAAAATATATTCAGATTTTCTGCTGCATGTAAAATGTAAAGTCACCGTTAAGTATGACGAAACATAAATATGAGGAAAGAAACATACCGCATGATGCACAGTTACTAATTAAGATGGATTTTTGATTGTTAAATGCTTGTTAAATATATATACAGTAATACTACTGTTCACCATGGCTGCTTTTCTGGAAGTGAAGAATTTGCATACTTTTTTCCAACTAACTTTTTACTTATTTTCTTTTGTAATGTTTTTTTTTAATTATTTTGACACATTTTATAAGGCGTGTTAGAAAGGACAGTGAAATGGCTCACCACATTGTGGCGGATCTGCTGGAAGTGATGCCTGAGCTCAGCGTATAGGAGCCCACATGCACTTTTTTCAGACCAATTTAAAAAAAATTTTTTTAAATAATTAAAAATAGATTTTGACCCATTTTATAAGGCCTCTTAATAGTTTTAAATTGAAGGGTCTTTGAACCTGTACTGAAATCCCAATTTACGTCTTACAGACCTGCCATTTCAACAGGACCCTGTGACTCTTTCATGTTGTCAGCATGAAAATGAAAATGAGAATATGAAATATGTGTGCCAAGCATCTTTTGAATGCAAATAAAGAAAACAGTGGTTAACAATCAACACTTGTTAGCAAAGGAAATGCTTCCGCTTTATTTTGTCATGACTGCACACATTCATTCCATATTCCAGCTTGTCAAACCTCTTAAATGTAACAGTGGAGTTTTTTAAATGAAATCACCATGTATAGACATTAGGTCTCTTTTCATTAATATGAATTAATATTAACACTTCTATATGTAAAGAAATAAGAAAGAGTCTGATAATCTATAATGCCTTAATCTATAATTACATACATTTGAACCATAAATTCTGGTTATAAGTTTTATGTGCTTTTGAAAAGGAACGTGAACTTAAGTATCTAAATAAACACAGGGTGCCAGTAAAAAGTACAGACTCCATGACAGGTTATATGGAGGTTAGCTCTAGGACAACTTTTTGTTCCCTAAGGTCCTCTAGGGTCCTTTATGTATTCATGTCCTTTGATTTTTTTTCCCACCCACCATTCTCTTTATAGAACCACAGAATGAACATATACAAGTAATTGTTTAACTAACTTGCATCTTACAGACCTGCCACTCAACTGGACCCTGTGACCCTTTCTTGTTGTCAGCATGAAAATGAAAATCAGAATTTAAAATATGTGAGCCAAGCATCTTTTTTAATGCAAATAAAGAAAACAGTGGTTAGCAGTCAAAGCACAGATACAAGGAAGGAAATTCATCCACTTTGTTTTGTCATGATTGTACACATTCATTCCATATCCCTGCTTGTCAAAGCTTTTAAATGTAACAGTGGAGTTTTTTTTTCTCCAAAACTGGTTTCCTCAACCGTTTGTCACTCTTTCTCCTAATGCAGACACACAACTTGTGCACGTCACTTCTGTTTCCTGCATTTATTATTTCCTCTTACGTAACTCATGCATAACCGTCATAACACCCATTTATGTTATAGGACTTATTTTTATGTTATAGGATAGCATATTTTGCATGTCTGTTCCTCATGGGCAAGAGTCCAGGCACTATATTTTCATCACTGTTACTGTAGTTGCATCACTGACACAATTTTCAATATTAAACATGCAAGAAGAATTCAAATATGTCCTTTCATAATATTTTTTTCAATCTGTATTTCAGTAAAGTCTAATATATTGAAATATATTTCCCCTTTTTTCTAGATTGCTTTCTGTGAAAGTCCGCACTGATTTTACTTAGGAGGATTTCCTTTGTGACATTAAATGACGTAAGCGTCATGACGCTGATTAACTTTTCTCATCAGACCTGTCTGTTTAATGCTCGTAATGAGGTGTGGTAAGCATTTGGCAGGAAGACGAATATCTCTTATTATTACAGTGGTGAAGTGTTACAGATATACATGCGTTCATATTTCAATTTTAATTTAGAATGTACAGTTTTAAAAGATTTCATTTACTTGATGTGTGATTGATTTGTGTGTATAGAGTATAATGTACTGTATGTATGGACCATGACGCATACAATGCAAATTGGAGTTGTGCTCGTTAAACCCCTAAGGGCAAAATATAAGCTCATAGGCTTGTCACAGATCAAGTGTAGTTATGGACAAATTAGCAGTTTTAGTGATGATTCTCAATTTAGGTCTAATTTGTGTCTGAGCAACACACCTATAACCCAAATTCTATTTGCATGAATTCATTTGGCATATTTTTCTCCAAAGTGACTTGATTTTGCATTGCTAAATGTGTCTCAGTGCAACCAAATGGCCTATTTTTAGGGTTTCCTCATTAAAACATTCGTGTCCAGATGCAGATTGTTATCTTAAACACTACTAATAAAGAAATATGTAATAATATAATAGAATAAAGAATATCTTATTCCTAGATAACAAGATGTGGTAGGAGTCACATTGATTCAAACTTGATTGAAATCTTTTTTTCAGATTTTTAAAGTGAGAATGTAAAAGAAGATATTGACTTGACTACTTTAATGTTCTCTTTTGATTTTGATCCCACATGAATTTGTTTCTGCCAAGGTGCACTGCAAAAGGGCTACAAAGATGGACTGCAAAGTCCATCTTTATAATCACTACAAATGTTAAATGTTGAAAATTGAAGTTTTTGGGGATAATATCTTCATACTACCATCTAAACATCAAGTTTGTCTTAATTACATAATTTCCCCTTGCTAAGCTGGCTCTAAGCATGTTTAGAAATCTTCGTAAACTACAGGAACTTGGATCAGGCCCATAATGTGACGTCATGTCCTATGCACTTTAAATACACACATACACAATCCGGACAATAACTGTGTGCACGTTAGCATGTGTTTGTAATGATCGTTCATTGTCACAAACACATATCTCATCGTTTTTGGAAGTGCTAGCCACCAGATGGCAATGGTAAACATCTGTACGCAGGCTCTGTATGGCCCTACATAAGTTTCTACATAAAGATACCAATTGTCTTATTTATATGTCTTATTTAAAATCACCTTGTATAGACATTATCTCTCTTTTCATTAATATTAATCAATATTAACTCTTCTATATGTAAAGAAATAACGAAGGGTCTAATAATCTATAATGACTTCATCTATAATTACATACATTTGAACCATAAACTCACTAGGTTATAAGTTTTATGTGCTTTTGAAAAGGAACGTGAACTTTATCTAAATAAACACAGGGTGCCAGTAAAAAGTACAGACTCCATGACAGGTTATATAGAGGTTATCTCTAGGACAACTTTTTGTTCTCTAAGGTCCTCTTAGGTCCTTTATGTATTCAGAGCCTTTGAATTTTTTCCCCACCCACCATTCTCTTTATAGAACCACAGAATGAACATATACAAGTAATTGTTGAGGGAGAACCTCATAGTTAAGAACAGGTTTTATTTATGCTCAGAAGATGCAAAAAGGCAAGTGACAACAAGAAATTATTACTATTATTATTATTTTTACATTACCTTAATCATAGGCACATTAAGCACAGTTCAAATTACATGGTAGTCACGTTGTTCCCAGTTCCATTTCTTCATCTTTTAATGTGACTATATTCCTTTTATTAGTCCTACTGGTGACTGTGATAGGAACACCTGTACCCCTGTTCATTCATGTAATTGTCCAATCAGCCAATCAGTTAGAGAATGGCCAGACTGGTTTGAATTGAAAGTCTATAGTAACTCTCATAACCACTTTTTACAACCGTGGTGAGCAGAAAAGCATCTCAGAATATATAACACGCCAACTTGAGGCAGTTGGGCTACAGAACAGCAATCAGGTTCCACTCCTGTCAGTCAAAAACAGGAAAAAACTTCAGCTGGTCTGTTTATGTGAGCTTGTAGCCTCACATTCCTGTTCTTGGCTGACAGGAGTGGAATCTGATGTGGTCTTCTGCCATTATAGCCCATCTACCTCAAAATTCTACATGTTGCACATTCTGAGATGCCTTTCTGTTCACCACAGTTGTAACGAGTGGTTATTTGAATTACCATAGCCTTCCTGTTAGCTCTAAACACTCTAGCCATTCTCCTCTGACCTCTCGCATCAACAAGGCATTTCCACCCACAGAATTTCCAGCCACTCACTGGAGTTTTTTTTTTTTTTGGAGAAATTCTCAAACCAACTAAACATGCCACAAAGTCACTGTGATCACATTTCCCCATTCTGATGTTCCATGAACACTAACAGAAGCTTGATCTGTATCTGCACGACTTTACGCATTGTGCTGCTACCACATGATTGACCGATTGGATAACTGCATGAATAAGCAGGTGTACAGGTGTTCCTAAGTGGTTAGTGATCTAACTAGCAGTTTATCTGTTTCAGTACATTATTCATAACTACAATGTAGATTAAAAACTGCATGTCTGTTAATCCACCTTCATTTCATAGATATTTAATTGTAGTTAATACTGTTGCATCACAAGAACATAACATCAAATGTGTACCTTTAATGCAGACATGCTCAAAGCAGTTGTTCCTATTTGAAGTTTAATAAATATGCTTTTCAAAGCTCAGACAAACATTCCTGAAGCTATCAAGCAACCGTCTATTGCTATTTCTTTGCGTTTCCCATAGTACTGTTAATTCAGTCAGTACTGTCAAGTGAACAGGAGCACTGTGCATAGAGAAAATTTCAGATGTCCTCTATATCACTATTGAGTGGAGATGTCTAAAGCACATGATGACGTCCAATGGGATGGGCGGGGTCAAATGGTTACCATCTAGCCGCAAGTACCTCAGCCTGGGCACGTGGTCTGGATCATTTACATCCTCACTCAGTGTAAAGGGTGTAAAGGGACAGATCTCTGTTCCGTTGATTCCTAGAAGAAGAATACAATGGTGTTTAATTATAGTTTCATTGAAATTTAAAAAGCAGGATGATTGATGGTATTGCAAAAAGTGCAAATGAAACTTACTCTCGATATTGTTGTTGTTAAGGTGTAGATGCTCCAGGTGAGAGTTGAAAAATGGAACACTAGTCAGATTGTTGTGTGCCAAGTGTAAATCCAGCAGTGTGCTAATATTGAATACCATCTTTGGGAGGCCCTTGTCAGTCAATTGGTTGTAGTTAAGTCTAACAAAGGCTAGGTTCGAGAAGTCCTTAAAATAGTTCTGGGGAATTTCCTCAATGTTGTTCTTGTCCAAGAACAACTGGGAAATGCTGTTGGGTATATTTGCAGGCATCTTCCTCAGGATGTTGTGAGCCAGGTTAAGCTGTACAAGGTTCTTAAGATCTTTAAAGATATTCTTGGCCAGGTTGCTGTCGCTGATCTTGTTATGGTGCAAGTCCAGGAGAGCAAGGTCCTTCATCTTGTTGAAAGCTCCAGGAGCAATCTTTGAGATCTGATTACGACTGAGTCGTAGTTGCTCCAAGCCAGCAGGCAGATTGCTTGGGACTTCCTTTAAAAGGTTCCTCTGCATATATAGATGCAGCAGGTTTGGGAGCTTCTGGAACACTTGTTTCTCTATAGACCGAATGCGGTTATTCCCTAGGTTTACCCACTTGAGTTCTGTGGCATTGTTAAAGGGGTCTGCAGTCACTGAATCAATGTAGTTGTTCTGCAAGTAGAGATAGTGGGTGCGAGGTGGGATGACCGGGACCTTGCGGAGGTTTCGGTTCTCACAGTACAAGGCATTTGGGAAGGAAGCGGGGCACAGGCATTCCCTTGGGCAGTCTGGGAAAGAAGAAGGTGGACCAATGATAACAGGAGGAAAGTCAGTGGGCTCCTTGGGTTCTGGCTCTTTCTTGGGAGGCCTCCTGGTGGTGGGAGGTTTTGGTCGAGGTCGGGGTCTGGACTGCTGTCCCCAAACATCTATGGTAAGGAGAAGAAGAAGTAGAGAGCAGTATCCTAGCTCAGCCTTCATCGTCCTAAGTTAAAAGAGGGAAGGAAAGATTGCACAGTATCAGCATTATGTTACACATCCTTCCTAACTTGGAGATAAATAACTAACAATTTAATCTGTGATATTTGATCATATCTCAAAAGGTGATGGAGGTTGCAGATAAAAAAGAACATGCCATTACAAATATTCACCACACAAAGCCAGGCCAATTCGTCCAAATATATTTTTATAATAACATTAGGGATTGTTATAGATTTTTTGGCACTCACTAGGCTATGGTTATGTAATTCATATCGACTACCATTTATTAGTCGTGACAAACAAAACCCAGTCGTATGCACATACCAGGCAAAAGAGACAAGTGTAAATGTTCCCTTGATGCTGTTAAGGTTGTTAAAGCATTGCAGACATGCATCACCACACTCAGACTTTTACACGCTCTTAAATAAACAACCCCGCACTAGATTTTCCAGGTTGCTCACTCTCGTCTCTGGGTGCATAGCTTCAAATAAAGACCCATTTGTGTAAGGCATAACCAGAGACAGAGACAGGCTGACACTAAATGAGAGAAACAGAGAATAACAAAGTCCCTGGAGATGCTGCAGGAAACCTGCGACCAGTGGTCATAAAATTGCTACGGCAGTCTGCTTCTGCATTCACCGAACATCTGATACACAGACTGACGAAGGGAGCACAACTTCAAAGGTTGATGCCTCCCGTGGGCAACATGTGGAAATGAGATACCCCTGTATCAGTGGAGGTATGCATAATCATGCCAAGAAGTGAGCCATCCATCATCATTTACCTTTTCTGCACAGAAAAATTGTGTGCAACTGATATTCTTTAGGGTTGTTATACATCCTACTTGGTTAATAATAGTTCTCAAGCAGTAAATTGTCACTGATTAGTTATCATGAACTGACACTTTTATGTTTATTCGTAGGAGAGACATTTAGTAAAGCAAAATATGGAGGCCATTTTCCTTGCTCTGGATTAAACTATGCATAAACTATGTACAATATGCTTCTGTTGTTCCGCTTAAACACTGGATAACCCTTAACTGGAGTATGTTCTCTGCACCATAATAGCTTGCAGTAAGGAGATATACCAGTATCACATGGTACATCATTACATTATTAATAGATTAGCTTTTAACCAGAGCAACCACAGGAATCACCACAATAAGCAATTGTTAAACAAAATTCCATATGGAATGGTTTTACAAAACATATGTCAAGTTTATCCTTATTAATTTAGCTCCCCGTGGATGTGGTTAAGCACACGACAGCTGTTTTCAGTTTTAAAGGATGTTTGGCAAAGACATGCAAACACACACACAAGTTACATGTTATAGTGTAATATCTCTTGATAATATTTCACTAGTGAGTGGATTCAGGATAGAATGAGACATTGTATTGCATGTTAGAGTCCCAAAGTCATGTTGTTTGGGGAAAGATGGAAATTATGACCCAGCCACAAAAATCTTAGGTCTCGAATTTCAGGCTAGCCTGAGCTCAAATATGTCTTTCATATATTTATGAAATATTATTAATTACATAAGAAAGCCCATAGATCAGCCTGAGACATGTAGCATGGGCCCTGATCACAAACAGATGTTGGAATGCAGCCATCTGGCTGAGTGACAGCTGTCTAATCAAGGATATCAGAAAGTAGGGGAGGAGTCTGGGAAGCAAGGAATCCTGGGAAAATGTGGGTTTGTTTATTAAGTCAGCTGCATGCTTGCTTTGGGTGGGTCCCAACAAAAAGTAGCTGTCATGCAAGAGCTAAGTTGGTGAAATCCTGTAAGTTCTCAGTGCTGTCATAATTCTTCATTAGCACAATGTAATAAGACAAAATAGCTATGCAAACTGTCTGATGTTACAAGTCTTGCATTAAACAACCTCATGTCCTGTGAATATTTGCAGCCTATCATCACGACTGGCTGCAAAATGATTTAGAAACTTCATAGGGTACTGAGAAGGTTTTTGTATGTATATGAGATTAGCTTAAGTAAACCTGTGTTTGACTATATGCAACAAATATATTATTTAAGGAGGAAAAATGTTTGTTAGACACTATAAATAAATCTGAATTCATGTCCAATTCTCACTAGTGTTTGTGCTTTTGCAAATGCCCTTACTTCAGAAGTCTACAATAATATTGTTGTCAGAAATTAGAGGCTTACAAGAGATGAGAGACTCAACAGATTTTCCTCTATGGACTATTCAAGCGTCATTACAGGCTTTCAGATCCTATTTTATAATCCAAATTACTGCCAGGAGACTTTGTTCTTCTTAAGAATGTTACATAAGCACGAAATACCATCTGTACCACAGAATGAAGGTTTGCATTCAACTCTTTCTAGGTCAGATTATTCATAACAAATGTGGCACTTCTGATATTCAAACAATGGAATGTGCACTCCTGTTTGTCACTGTGATATTGAATGTTGGGCCCCTTATAGGTATTTTTCCAAAGATCAAAGACCAAACCTTGGCAAGGAAAAGTTTGACAGGTGAAAATTAGATCTACAGATGAGAACCACCTTCAGCAGCTCCTGTTAAGTACTACGGCAATGCGTCTGAAATGAAATGAAAAATAGTTTCTGTTGTTCACTTTCCTGACTTGCCCAAAAAAGGATATGAAACACATTGAAAAATTGTGATGCTATGAACAAAGAATGAATATGCTGAAGTTCCTAACAGCTTGAGAACATCTACGTAAATGATGTCAGGAAGCTTGTAGAAGATCTGTAGGCTACTCTACAAAAAACAAGAACTTTTAATTCCATTTTCAGAAGAGCTGCTTTTGAAAAGTGCAGAAAGAGTTGGGTGTATGCACACCCCTGTGTTAGGCAAATTAGGACTTGTTTTCCTGAACTTCCACGAATACATGACTAAATAGCATAGAATATAAAGCATAAACACAACAATACATGCACTTATATTAATAAATAATCATTAGATTAAGCAGGACTGGTGTCCGTAAAAATTCTTACTGAACATGCAAAATGGAAATAACATGGAAGAGGGTACCATTTGGAGGGTTTCTAAAGAAACAGAGCAGCACTGTGCTTGCACTATTACATGCCAAGTGCCTACCTTTTCCCAGGTAGCATGTTTACCTGATGTTTTACCCCCTACTATCAGTTTCTGAACGAAACAGAATACATCTTACTTGTTGTTGGTACTGCCCTCTGAAGTCCTTTCTCTCTCACTGAAGGCTTCTTTTTGACTTGTTTCTTTCTCTTTCTTCTACCTTGTTCTACCACACTTTGCTCTCCTCCGTTAAGCAGGCTGCCTATTGGGTCTCTGCTTCCTTGCTTTTCCCTCTGAAGGTCAGCTGTGCTGCCTCACCCTATCCCTCGCTCTCTCTCGCTCTGTCTCTCTCTCTCTCTCTCTCTCTCTCGCTCGCTCGCTCCCTCTCCCACCCTTGAAGAAAGTGCCCTAGTCTAAATGCCCATCCCTCAAAAAGAGGATATGTTCTCATCTCCTTCCCCCGGGTATGTTGGGGGTTAATCAATGTGTGTGTGTGTGTGTGTGTGTGTGTGTGTGTGTGTGTAAAGCTGAAAAATGCAAGGGTTGGATTTCTCATGTTCAGACATTCATTATGTGTTCTGTTTTGCTGTGTCACATGGATACTTGGCCAATTTTTCAATAAGCTTCATGTGTCTTTTATTTAAGTTGGCCAGTGATACCACAGAATCTTGGAAGGCTGGCTTGCTTTGGGTTCCACAAACTCTGAAAGATGGCATGATTGTGCCTGACTGTAATAAGGGCACTTACTGCATGAGCTCTTTTCTGTGTGCATAGCCTCATTCTTACTTCAGCCGGCAGCTGAAGGTTTGGAGTTGATTTCCAAATGCTGAACATTGTCATGCAGTTTTCAATGCAGCTGATTAGGAGAACACATGCACTCATGTACTCCACAGAGTTGCTTTAGGAATGGGGAATAAACGTAAGCATGATCAGCTCTATCATCTGGTTTCTAGTACAATGATGCAGTTTTTTAACGTTATGCATTTATTTTTCCTAATTTGATTTCCAAGTTGCCCAACTGCGGTCCCATATGGAAAAGATAAACTCACCGATACACTTGACGAAGTGTTTCAGCCTGCAAACCCTGCACACACAGGATTTTTTTTTGTTTGTTTTTCACACCATTTTGTGTAAATTCTAGAGACTGTTGTGTGTGAAAATCCCAGAAGATCAGCAGGTTATGAAATACTCAAACCAGCCCATTTGGTACCAACAACCATGCCACGGTTAAAGTCACATTCTGGTGTTTGGTGAGAATATTAACTGAGGCTCTTGACCTCTTGACCTTATCTGCCTGAATTTATGCATTGTGCTGCTGCCACATGTTTGACTGATTGGATAACTGCATAAATCTGCGAGTGTATAGGTGTTCCTACTAAAGTGGACGGTGAGTATATATGCACTAGCTCACTTTCATTAAGCACCTGGATGCAGAGCCTATCCCAGGAACATTGGGTGTAAAGCAGGAATACACCCTGGGTGGGACGCCAGTTGTTTGCAGGGCACCATGCACATACACATTCATACACTCCTTCCCAGCTAGAGGCAATTTTGTCTTAGCCAATCCCCCTACTGGGAGGCGGGAGGTGTTTTTGTATATGGGCAATAGAAATATGTTAAATTACTGTGTTTTAATTGCAGTGTATTCAAAACAGTAACTAAATCCTTCCCCTGCATCAAACTACATTGTTGTTTGCGAACCTCTCACCATTGTTTCAACACATGATTAGTAAGTAATTAAGCCCATGATGTTATTATTAAAGTGATGCACGTTTATCTGGAAATATGGAAATATACTCCATATATCATGCATAAATGTATCTTGTATTTTTATATGTTCCTGTGCTTGAGGAATTCCTAGAGTAAAATCCCAAGCCATTCTCAACCATTGTTCAGTTTTAGTGATTGCAATTATCTATCTGCTGCTGATCCAGTCATAATTTCCAGCTAGCTGGGAGCCACCGATTTTTGCTTAATGTTGCTAAACTCAAAGCACTATAACAGCCAAAACAAAAGAGACATTGTTATAAAGTCTAGAACTGATCTTTATATTGTGGCAAGGGTGGGCCTGATTCTGTCTCTTGATGACAGTTCAACATGTTCCCTTGGGATATAACTAACCACTCCCTGGCTGAAACGAAGCTGAGCCACTTAAAATAACAGGAAGCTGAGTATAACTTTGTTAGGGTCTCACCACTAACCACACTAGATCACGTAGGTGGAGATTTTCACTAAGCTCACCTCTAAATTTGTGCACTGGGTGTGACAATTTTAGAAAGTTTGTAAGACTACTTTGACAATTATTATACTCAGTGGGGGAGTATAGTTTATGAAGCACCAATTCCAGAAAGCAATGAATCTTTACGAAAATACAGCCAAGTGTGCATTACATTTTAATTCTGTATTTTGCACTAATCAAGTAATCAAGTACTAAGCACAGAAAGTACCTTCAAGCTGTAACCCATGCATTAAAACAAGTGCACGTCCTGTAAATCTGGTCTGGCAACTCTGTCAAGACAATAAGCAGTCCTTGCAAATTCTTTTTCTAATAACAATGACTAACATTTGAGCATTTATTTCATTATTAACCCCTTAAACTCCCAAGACTTGCATTCATACACTCCCCTATACACATACTCTAATTACATCCCTTTCCTAGTAGACTCACTTTAGTAACTGAAAAAATCCATAATAGTTACTTAAAATATGCTTTAAAATGAACAATAGATTAATAGGCTGAGAGCTTTAGGGGTTAATTTACATTTTAAAACTCATTACTGACATGCAGGAAATAAATAAAGAACTAAATAAAGAAATAAAGAAACTCAATGACTCAGTGATATTAACCATAAATCAGAATCAGTGTGAATATATTTTAGAACAGTCAGTTTGACATTGTTGTTCTCTTGTAATTAATAATGTCTAATGGATTGAATCTGTGTTTGGCAGATGATAATAATGAAACACAGGCTTCTAACTTGGCTTAAGAGCAAAACAATCACATGTATATGTGCAAAACTAACCTTGTCAAAAGAACCTTGTTGTTGGATTTCATCACATGAAATCAAGATATCACTGCAAGGTATCACTGCTCTGAAATTTAACCTTCCTCACTCTTTTTATACAAGTTTGTATTGAACAAACTTGACTGTGCAAATTGTTACAAATGTGCAAGGGTGTGTCCCCAGTGGTATGTGGCTCACATTAACTAATTCTACAAAGCATAACACTTTGTACAGACTGCGAAACAGAAGTACAAAGTGAGCAAACACATGCATGCATGTATACGTGCTGCACATGTGCACACCATGTACAGTATACCCACACACAAACACATTCTGTCTGTCTGCTTTACAGATGTCGAGATATGGCCATCTTCCACAGTGATAACAGGAAGCAAACAATGAAATAACCTTCTTGTTAACAAATATTATGAAACCAGCAGCCGGGCTTGTTCTTCACCCAGGAATGATGCCATTAATCGCAGCACTTGGTTCGTGCAAATATTCAAATCAGAAAATGGGTCAAGCAATAAAAAAATAAAGTGAATGAAATTTAGTATTTTTTTTAAAAATTCAGCAATAGATAAAAAGTTAACAGACAATTATAGACTGAAGTAACATGCAACATAAGATAATATGGACTAACCTTTCTTCTGACATTTTGACATTTTCTACTATATACAGTTCTGAAAACTACAGGCTGTCCTGAGCTGAAATATGATGATTTTTTTTTAAAGCAACAGGGTGTAAAGGGGAAAAATGAGGAAATTTGTATTTAAAGACTCCATTCTGACATTTTCACAGTACCTGGTAACAAAATGAATTGATTAAGCTTGTGTCCATTATGCTACAACACATAACTGTCCAACAACTTGATCAAAGTATGACAACTAACAATGCTTTAGACATCTTTAGCAGAATGCTTTTAACTAGTGCTTTTGATAAACTGGCTACTTATCCAACATGATCTTTGCAGGAAGATAGCCTAGGTTAAATTAAAAAACATGTCCATGTTGTTGTGGTGAAATATATTTATCTTAAAGTTGACGTGTCAAAGTATGTCATTGGCAGAACAATCCTAAATCCTAAAACTGGATTTGCCAAGTCAGCCACAGAGACATCCAATGGGTTTTCCTAAACTAGGATGTGCTCTGATACTGTTATATATAGGTAGTCTTGGGTCATTTCACATTTGTCAGATTTTTCAGTCCCTGTTCAGGACTTCTAATTTGAAAGTTTCCTCATCCTTATAACAATTATGCCCTTGCACATTATCATTTCCAAAAGCAGTGTGAAGATCTGTCTTCCACAGCTGCTTTGTTTTATCTCCTAACAGCAAATTTAGGCTTGACCAGACAGCTAATCTTGTTTCTTTGTACCACCCATAATAAAAAAAAGAATAAAGAAGTATCATAAATTATAGCTTTTGCTTACTTCACAAACCTGAAGTCAACAGAGTGTTGATAAGCATTGTCTAAAAGAAGAAAAAAAAAAAATCCAAAAAAAAAAAAAGTCCATTCTGGGTGTCCAAGTTATATGGCATAATAAACACTGTAAAGACTTATGTCTGTCATGGAGGTCTGTTACATGCATCCAGACTGAGTTTCATTAAGTTCTGCTAAACAAGCACCTTCTCCGCCCTGGAGATATGACACAATTAACCACACAAATTTTACAACCTTCTCTGGGTGTTGAATGTGTCTAAGTCAGCAACAAAACAAGTCATCCCCTGCTGGGGAGAAAGCCAACAGTGGTACAAATCAGAATCAATTAAATCAAGATTAGGCTGTTACACTGTGTGGCAGTTCGGCCTTAGAAGTTGCATTTGTATCAGCTTATAGCATTATAGCAAGAATAGCATTTGCCTGTAATACTGATGAAATACCATGAGTACCAGTTAAAAAAATGTTGACTGATATACATGATAGCAGAGAGATTTTTATACTATAATGGCACCTTTGGAGAATGCTGCAATCTCCTGTCAGAAACACTTCCCAAGCTTCCTGTTACATCTGCGATAAGAATCTGTCTCATACCTTTGTGATGACTTTACCACCACAAGGCTGTATATCAATCCAGTCAACAGGGAGTTAGGCTCCCTTCAGGCCAATTTATTTACTGAAATAAAAACAGACAAACAAAAATAACTTATTAGTATCCCATAAATCATTAAGAAGTCAAACAATGCTTAGTAGTCAAACAAGCCAAGTGAAATATGTACTCGTGACACTGAGAGAGTGACTCAGTAGTAATTTACTGGAAATTAAAAAAAAAAAAAGCACTAACATTAATAGAACAAACACAACTTCTGTGCTGAGACCTCATAAAATTCTTTGATTAAAATTTTACATTTTAAAGGGACCCTTGAGCTAAAATAATACCATAAAAATAAACCATTGCTACATCTGTCATAAACATGGTTACTTGTCTGTTATATCAATGATGCTGCTGTCTCTAGAGCAAGATTTCCTGGTTTGAAAACCTTCCTTATGATGATGCATCCTGGAAGCAGAAAAAATACTACAACGACTTTGGAGGGGACGTTTATTGACTGTATTTCCGATAGCTGTCTAATCAGCCAGTATAGCCAGTTTCCCAGTTACTGGTAGGAAGCTGAATATCCACATATCCCGGCAATTCTATGAAAGCTAACTTTCTTCAGCTCTACAAGACAGTGTACCTAACATCACTAACATTAGCTAACTGATAGCAAACAAGCTCACACTTGTAACAGTGAAGTCTCAATTTTCATTCATTCATTCATC
The DNA here is from genome assembly GCF_027358585.1 of Pangasianodon hypophthalmus. NCBI lineage: Eukaryota > Metazoa > Chordata > Actinopteri > Siluriformes > Pangasiidae > Pangasianodon > Pangasianodon hypophthalmus. The sequence continues at coordinate 6,857,184 of NC_069729.1, read as the reverse complement.
CATTATTCATTCATTCACCTTCAACTGCTTTATCCTGGTCAGGATCGGTGGATTATCCTGAGAACACCGGAGCCATGGGTTGGGAACATCCTGGATGGGACTGTAGTCCATTACAGGGCACCATGTTCACGCACATTCACACCTAGCGGCAATTTTGGCATAGCCAATCCACCTACCAGCATGTTTTTGGATGTGCGAGAACCCCGAGGAAACCCACATGGACACAGAGAGAACATGGAAAACTCTGAAAAGACAGTTCATGATCAAACTGCTGACCCTGAAGCTGTGAGATGATGCATTGTTATAGTGTCAGCTATTTTTTTTAACAGTAGCCAAACCATAACGGTCAAGATTTTATACATTACTAACAGTATCTAAGTTGATTAGCTAACTTTACACACAGGTACCATGGCTGAAACCATGATAGGTCTGAGACTGATATTGCAAACAGAGGCACCGATTTCGGATTTAAACCTCCCCTGAAATATTTTACGACAGTCCCAAATGCTTGGTTAACATAAAAGTGGTTAACATAACAAACACATAAAGCGCAACTGATTATGTAACCTGTATGCGCTGAATTACTGTTATTACTATAAAATTATGTTATAATTATGATTCCTCCACAGCTGACTTCCTCAGATATCAAATGAACGTGTCTCTTAGAATGATTAATCAGCTTTTATTGGCTACTAGCGGCTATGGTAAGAAACAGAATTAACCAATCAGAATCATGGATTTTCTCCATTTCTACTTGAAAGCTACTAGCTAGCTAGTTACACTATGAGCTCAGGGATATCGAAGTTACCATCGATGAAGTACTGGAGGATTTACTGTAAGAGGAGAAAAAGAAGGGTAGATCAGGTTTTATTAGATCAAATGTCATTTTCCCCCTGTTACTAGCATTTACTTTATAGAATTTTATGGCCATGTTATTTATAATATCAAGACTGCTTTACATTAGATGCCTTAAATGGTTAAGCAGCAAATTCATGACATCATGCTTGTCTGACATCCACCCAAAATGCATGACTGCGTCATGCTTCTCAATTTAATTTTACAGATCACAGGCTGATTTTATTTATTATATTTCCTCATCAACTGGTAATTAATTCCTGGTTATGCCATTGAATGACTATCGGTTTGTAATGGTTAATAGTGACATTGTACATGCAAAAGAAGTGTTTGATATTTCACAACACTCTAGAACAATCAGTACTATTTCTTTTTCCCTAATATGTTTCCTGTAAACATGGTCATGAACTACACTAGAGCATGATCCTGGTTATGCTTTGGTTCCTCCTGCTTCTTTGTCAGGAGCTGTTTTCAGTTATGATTTATCTCCCTTCTGCAGTCAATCATCTCACCTAAACACCCTAGAAACTAGCGAGTGAATAAATGCCCTAAATGCTGCATGCCCTAGTGACCTGCACCTTCCAAGAAGTGCGACAATGATTATCTCAAACCCCTATTCATTTTTTATGAGAAATGGAAAAAAAATCAACATCTAGGCTATATCTTTTGAATTCCATACTTACCATACTGAGAATGGTGCACTCTTTAGCTGAACTTAACTGAAAGGAAAATATCCTGCACTCTTATGGGCTAGTAATTCTCACTTGCAAATGCTGTATCACTAAAGATTGCTTGCTGTGCTATGGAATACTACATGACTTGACAAAAGTATATCAGTATTATTTTTGAACATTTGAATGTTTTAACACATAACTGTTAATAATATTGATAATATATTAATGTTTTTATACCTCCATGCCCCTTTAAAAGTGTGTCAGTGCCTGTTTTTATGAACTCACTCCTTGTTGTGTAATCCATGAGACCAGGACTGGAAAGAATGAAGTTGCTTCCCAAAGAGTCTGTGCATGTTCTTCTGTCAGGATGATGCACTCAGGTTGGGGTTTAGCAGGGAAAAGATCCCAAATGTTCCAGGTCTGGCTGCCTTTCACATATTATCATGGAGCCGAAGCATATTACCTCAAGAAATGTCGTCAGTGACTGAAAACCAATCAATGCATCACTCTGTTACTTCTTCACACACACTTATCACACACTTGGCCTTGTCACACACTTGACCTTGGTATCAATTTGGCCTTATACTGAGGTTTATTGCAGTAGGTGGCTTAGGTACCACAGAGTCAGGGTTGCCAGGTATGCATGACAAAACCAGCCAAATATCAATTTTAATATTAAATTCCAAACTCATTACTACCATTGCCAGATATATCTGTAAGCCATTTATAACCCATTCATACAGAGTCCACACTTACGGATAGTCAATCTATTGCTGTTTTTCTGAAAATATAAATCCTCAAGATCAATATTGTAGTTTAACTTTTATACTTTTTACAAACTTTCTACACACAACTTTGTTTCAGACACCAGTGAATGCCTTTACTTTTTCTCTTTTATCTGCCTTTAAAAAAATCTCTAGCCTACACTTTGGCTTTAAAATAATGATATATTTAATCTAATGTAAGCAAAAAAATTCATCCCAGCATTAAAAAGTAACCCGCCGCAGCAGGTCAGCACAGTTCCATGGGAAAATGGTGGCCCGGGCAGCAACACTGATGTCCAAAACAACCTACATGATCTTATTATATGAGAAAGGGCTTAGATATGCTGCTGTATATAACTTCTAAATAAACTCATCAAAGTAAAACTGGTTGTGTGAAGTCTCAATCCTTCTCATGATTTCTACCAATGTTTTTACGTTCATTTATTTAAACAAAAAAAAAAAAAAAAAAAAAAAAAAGGTAAAAGAAGCATTGATTTCTTTTAGTGGTTTCTCAGCTGTTCTGTTTATGCTCCTCTGGTGAATGTGAGTCCAGGGACATGCTCTCAGTCTCTGTTTCTGGAATTGTGCTTTAGAGACAAAAACAATGTCTCTATGGCACTAACCAAGAGTAAAGGGCTTGTCTCAGTGCCATGGAATGTTACTGAATCCATGACTTATTAGAAAGTTTTAAAGAGTGAGGAAAGTAGGCTACATTTTTTTTTAATCAGAATACCGGCAATGCCAGTAGATTAAAACAATGGCATGGGTTTGAAGGGAAGGGCCAGATTTCAGCATTGACATGAGTCTACATTGTCACTGATTCATGTGTCCTAACAATTTGTTTAGGACACTGAGATACATCTATAATCATTTTATAGTGCTTCAAACTCACCAGCAAAACAGAGCTCAAATATCCTTTAATGGTTCACATTTTATCAACAATCTATCAATAAATGTCTGCGGTTAGATTAGATTAGATTAGATTAATTATATCAATAATTATATTGAGGCTTTGCAAACCAAACAGATAAGCGGGAAGTATTTTTAATACACGCTGTAAAAACACAGTTTATCACATATGTACAGTATGTGGGTTGTAGGGAATGTGGTGAATTAACACGTACGATGGTGTAACAGTGGAAGTAAGGTATTGGAACTATGGTAAATGCATATTAAATAATTATAGTAGATAAATTTTACATGTGACTACGTTTGCTGTGCATCAGTGGATTAGTTTACTCATTCTTTTAGTACTAGCGTGATGTTACTCTGTAAATATTGCAATATATTTGGTGATGTGAGTCATGATTTTGGAGCTGAACACAGGGTTTGGGAGGGTCAGATACTGAGTTTTGTAATCTGACTGCTTTTACTGGCCCTTTTTAACGCTATTTGTGAATGGCCTTTGGGCTGGTTTTGCCCTGAAGACCAGGCAACCCTGAGCACTGTCATAATATCTTGGAGTGTGACAGCTTGATAAATTATTGCACAAATGAAGTTTGTATAATTTTGGACCCTTTTCAAATTCTAAATGCCAAGGCTTGAGGCAAAAAGCATTACTATGTAAATGTCATTTGGAGATGTCATGATTCATGATTTTAGAATACATGGTTTGGAAGGGTCAGATTTTAATTTTTGAAATTGGACTGCTTTAATTGAACCTTGCACTAGTGTTTGAGCCAGTTTTGAATGGCTAATGCATTGGTTTTACCCTAAAGGCCTTGCAACCCTGAGAACCAGTGGCCTGTGGAGTATCAAGTTTGATAACTTATTACACAACCTGAGTGTGTATAATTTGGACCTATTTTCGATTTTACATGCAAAGGCTTGGGGGAAAGCATTACTCTGTAAATATATCTGGCAACAGTAGTCATGATTTTAGAGTTTAGTACAGGGTATGAGAGGGTGACATTTTGAGTTTTGGAACTGGAGTGCTTTTAGTGACCCCTAGGCTAGTTTTTGAGCTAGTTCTGAATGGCCATTGGTCTTCAGGATAAAATCAGCCCAACGGCAATCCTGTGGACCACCATAATATCTTAGTTCTTGGAGTTTGACAACCATTGGGGTGGTTTTGCCCTGAAGACCTTGCAACCCTGTGCAACAATATAATATCTTGGCTCTTGGAGTTTGACAACTTGACAACTTGCACAAACTAAGTATGTATAATTTGGATCTATTTTTGTCTATTTTGCCATGCTAAGGCTTGAGGGAGAAAGCATGACATGACAGCTCCTTTTGGTTTTTCCTATATGTGATTTAATTAGGTCTGAAACCTAGCCGTGCTCTTCACCTTTCTGACAAAATATAGCATACAGCAAAAATTAAACCTGAATTAAAACTGCTGAACAGAAAAAAGGTGCAAGAAAGATCAACATGTTTATTATTTAGGTGACAGCTAAACATATTAGAAATCATTTATGATAACTACTTTCATTTCTAGTCTAAAAGCATCTTGTATATCTTCTTTTCAAAATTTTTGGTGTACTGTCTTACAGCATTTATAGTACAGACTTATTTTGCACAAAGATGAAACTGGCGATATAAAAGTAGTTGGAACAGGTCAGATATAAATATTTTGAAGGATTCGGAGACAGTATACCCAGTCAGGAGGTAGCTGATGATACTTTATCTTATTGCCATCCAGCCGCAATATCTTTATATGTGAATAAGATGTTAGACCCACTGTCCTGCAGAGACTGCTGACGTTAAATTCTGGAAAGAAACAATCAAATAAATCACACAGTTAGCAACATTTTCGTATATAATAGTATGGTTTGTAGAGTTTGCAGGGTTGCAATTTAGCAACAGACATGTTAAAGTTACAAACTTAGTAATATGTGGGGAAATACACTAAACTGTAAGACCACTGGATCTCCGGTATTGAAACTGGTATTGGAAGCTCTGCTATAAAATTTATTCAGTATTTCCTAATGTTGTTTTCATAAGTATTAAAACACCATATATATATATATATTAGTCATTTCCAAGCTGTTATCATCTGGACCACATGAAAATGTTCCACTTCTCCAGACTAAATTAAACGGGTTACAGGTGTATTGGTATTACTACTCAGTATGAAGGCTGTATTAAAGAGAATAGAAAGTCATATTCCTGGAGCAAAGGTTTATTTTGGACACCAAAAAATGATGTCTGTTAAAGTGAGGAGACTGTCTGTGACATCATTCAATAAGTATGTCCAAAGAGTTACAGTATCTCTGTTTGGTCTTGTTGATGATTGTATTCTGTGTCATCTCTGCTGCATATAAAGCCTCATTTTTTCCTCCTGCCAGTAAGAATATGTGGAACCAAATGTTTCCCGTTTGGACAAAATGTTAAAAATGTTCTTCCTGTTTTTAGGCTAATGTCTGTTTTTTATTCTAATATTAAAACAGCTGTCCCATACAAAACCAGGATAAATGGTCCTCCCTAATAACTGTCCTATATAAAAAGAAATATTGATGCTTTAATTACATTGGTGAACTATGGTTAAATGGATGTTTCTTTTCCTTGTTCAAAGCATTGAATCATAACCACCCACAGTTTAAAAAAATGTTATGCAGTAGTGATTCTTCTAGTCACATTCAGTATGCTCCTGAGAAAAGAGGAGTCAGGGTGAGAACAGAAAGTGCTTTTGGCACTGTTAGAGTCATTCTGGAGTGTTCACAGATGATTCCAGATGTTTCTCCCTCCTCCCCCATCCTTCCCATTTCATTAGCTAACCCCCCCCCCATACCACCCACCCCCACCTCATGTGTCTCACAGCAAGAAAAAAAATCCGTCTTTCCCTTCATACATATCACATTTTCCATAATATTTTCATGGTCCCATCGCGTCTAAATGTTGATGTCACATCGCCAGAGATTACATCATGCATGTGACAGCATGATTTTTCCCATTACTGATTTCCAGCCTCCAAACACTACAACTAGATTTAGACATCAAACAGAACCAGACTGGAAGGCAATGCAGGTTCTGGCCAGTGTAAAATAATGATATCAGAGACACTTCTTCAGAAAAGAGATGGCCTTGTATAGTGTATAGTGCATATTTAGATTAATAAATCAAGTTAATTTAGAGTTCTACTGTTAAGTGGACTGCTTAGATAGCAAAATATCTATAATCTATTAAGACCACTCTCTAAAAGTGTTTATTATTATTTCTGCAGTTGATGCATTGAAAGAGTCAAGGATTGTCTATAGCAGCTGTTCTTGTTCTCAGTGGTGCATCTCTTCCTGCAGCTGACAATGATAAATTGGATTAATGTTTTCTTTTGAGCATGCTGAAAGTGTAGTTCCCCTGAAAAATAACCAGATTTTGAGCTATTTTGCAGACACAATCAGGCTTGCAAGTCATAGTAACATGGTACAATAACACAGGTATTTTCGAAACATAGAAAGTCTCTGTGTAGACAGTATCCTAAAGAATTTACAGATGAAAAAGTGTTGTCATTTGGAAAACAGCTGCATTACTGTGCTGCGCTACCACATGACTTTCAAGCCTGATTGTGTTTGTAGAAATGAGAAGAAGATTCATGAGTCTGGTAAGTCTAACCATATGTCATGAAAACGGAAACGTCAAAACAAATTTGACGCATGAAGTGGGCAGTGTTCAATATGTTAAAAATAGAGGTAAAATGATTAATTACGTATGAATATTGTTCAAATAGTGTAGCGGTAGAGGTTAAAATATGTTGCTGCAGAACGTTGCTCATACAGAGCATATGTTGCTCATACAGAGCATTCCAGTGAAAGTTTAATAACTTCAGTGTTATTAAATGTCTATCAATGTATGCTTGTGCCAGAACGTTGATATTTAATATATAGAGGGTGCTGCAGATAGGCTGCATGCGAATGTTTTTTCTTTAAAAGTTTCCTGAAACTATAATATGTTTCAGTATCTTAAAATAACAAGAAAGTTTCTTAAAATATTACTGTGGTTTTATATTAAATATTTGAAACAGCATTCAGCCTGTGAAAAGGTTTTCTTTGCATATTTTTGAAGCATGTTACTGCTTTTAATTGATGTTATAAGATCTGAACTCGCCACTGCTATCAAATAAAATTAAATAAAAAAGTATATGCACAAACCTCCCCTGTAAATCATTCGCAACACACCCACTAACTGTGTGTGTGAATATTAAATTGCCTCTTTATGTGAGATATTAGCAAATCAGGGCCCAAATTACCTATGATATAATGTTTTTTTCCACTCCTTTTTTTCTGAAGAACAGATGTAATTTTTACAAGGTGCCAAAAGAATTGTCAATCCAAAAGGATATTCAATGCAAAATATACTTCATGAACTGCATTTTATTATCCCACCTCTGATATGGTTAACCTCTAGGTAAAGGTACTGCAGGGTGGTGGGAACAAATGGGATTTCAGTTAGCTGGTTGAAGGAGAGATCCAGTTCCACTAGAGAAGTCACGTTGAAGACACCAGGGGTCAGGCCATCGTTTTTCAGCTGGTTGTTGCGTAGACGCAAATAACAGAGTCTGTTAAAGCCTTGGAGGCTGTCCTCAGCCATGCCCGTAATAGCATTGTGTGAGAGGTATAGCTGCTGAACAGATGGAGGCAGATGCTTCGGGAAAGTGTCCAGGACATTCTGACTGAGGTCCAAAAGGTTTAGGATTGAAAGGCCTGGTGATGAACATGACAAACAGACAAAACACTATGATTCCTATGTTTACGTATTATAATTATGACAGTTATAATTCACTTTTTCCAGGGGATTTCAGTTTTGGAGGTACAAATGGATTTTTTAAGGATGCAGTAACTATTAGAGATTTGATCTAGATAATAAAAGGGAAAGGACAAGTTACAATTCAGTGCAGTGAAAACTCTTTCTCAATTTAAGGCCATACCTTTGAAGTCAGTTTCTCCAATAGTTTTCAGACGATTGCCTTGAAGCAGAAGCAATGTTAGGTTCTGTAAGTTCTCAAAAGCTCCAGGGCCAATTTTCTCAATTTGATTATAAGCCAGTCTTAGCTGCTTGAGCCCACCAGGCAGCCCTGCTGGCACCTCAGTCAAGTTGTTATGGTTCATGAAGAGGTTCACTAATTGAGTCAGATTGAACAGCGACCTACCATCAAGTCTCTCACTGAGAAGCTGGTTTTGGTCCAAAATGAGCCAGCGTAAATTGGTGGTATTGGCAAGGGCTTTAGAGTTAAAGCCAGTGATCATGTTACCCTGAAGGAAAAGGTATTGTGTTCTTGAGGGAAGACTTTCAGGAAACTGCTCCAGGCCTTTGTGGTCACAAAACAAAGCCGTGGGCCACTGAATTGCACAGTCACACTTCACAGAACAGTCCTGGTTGTTCACCATCCATGACCAGCTGGAGTCTACTCGATTCCTGAGGGTGAAAACTGTGGGCTCCCCTAGAAATCGGTCGATCTGCAGAGGCAAGCCACCATAATCAGTGTCTACAGTTATGGCCTGCATTTGCCCACACACAGACAGTATTATGAGAAGCGGCCTGATGTCCATGGGTCGGCCTGAATAAGATAAACAAAAACAGTACTTAATGACACACTGTGCTCCTGATAAGGTTTATTATTACAGGGTGCACAGGATGCACCTTTAGAAGCATACAAACCATAGGAAGCATAGTTTTATTAAATAGCAGCTTGCACATATGCCATTTGGAAAACAGTGTTAGTCGTGGCTTGTTGTTTTCCCTGTTCCTCAACAGCTTTTTCCAGTGTAATGCAGACAGATATTGCCTTAAATTCTTTTGTGACCCATGTTTTCAAAAGAATCCCACTTATGTACCATTTTGCTTGCATTCATTAACATTAATTAGTTTTGCTTACATAGTTTGATTCTTAATCTAAATATAAATGACTGCAAAACTGCTCTCCATTTTTCCTCTAACACTGCATCATTTTTTCCATTTCAGAAGTGTGAGAAGCAGCCTAAGCACAATAAAAAGATCATAATTTTGTTCACATGTAGCAAGAATGTGCATACCTTTCTTTCCAGCTGACAGGTTTTAGTCTGCAGAGTCCCTGATACAGATTTGTCTGGTTTCTTATTGCAGCAGTGCACAGGATACTGCACAGTGTTTGCATAGAGTTTACCCAGCCACAGAAGGATTCCTCGTTGCTTGATGGCCAAAACCCCAGAGTCTTTCAGGATTTCTACTCCGTACCCCACAACCTCCCACCCTCTGTCTGTTCCTCTGTTTGTAGCTATGGATACAGTGTGGTTACTGAACAACATTTAATAGAAATGGGGCTGGAAAGGGTACAGAATGATGCAGAAGAGCAAGAGCAAACCCTGCTGGGTTTTTACCCCTCTAAATCTTTATTGCAAGGCATCAGGGCAAGATAAGTACCTGTTCTGCAGAGTTCTGTTGGCATGCATATTAATAGGATGTCAATTAATGTTTGTACATTGTTGCTGTTTATGCTAGTGCATTTTATGCAGCAGTGGCCGTTGATCCTCATAAAATCTGAGGTTAGCAACAGATGGCCATTTAGCATGATTTCCAGGAATGTGCCAAATCCCAATAGATTTATATTTCATTTCATTCATCAAATGTTTTTATCAAGAGCCTTCTCTAACTAATGAGTGACATATGCGGCTGCTTAGGGCCCTGCAGCTGCCAGGGAGCCCCTAATAAATGTTGCCTATGAGGGTAAGTTGACAATAAAATTTCACACATAGTTCTAGAAAAAAATTCGGTTCATGTGTTCCACCATGGCTGGGGCTTAAATCCATACTACATCCACGTCTACATGTCTAAACAGTACACCACACCATTATCAGTACTTTTTTTTTTTTTTTTTTATGATTTTATTTATTTATTTTTGGGCTGGGGGTATTTTGCTCTTTTGGCTACCAGCCACAGATGGTATACTCTTTAGACATACTATTCAGTGCAGTGGTTTGGGACGTAGTCCATTTCTTGAAATTAAGTGCTTAAAGCAGAAAAGGGAAAAGAGATGAGAACAAAGGAAGTTATGTTTTTGGTATTCTTTGTTTTTACACAACTTTTTTTTTTTTTTAGCAGCACAGCAGCACAGCATACCTGGGGTAAATTTCTTAAAAGAGGCTAATTTTCTTTTTGTTAACACTGTACTCATTGCACATCAATTCACATTCATCTGTATTGTATGCAAGCATTTGTGCTCTGTAATCAGTACTATGGTATAATGAACTCCATATAACTAACAAGAAACTCTTTAATAAAATGCAACTGATTACCTATGTTTAATCAAATGCTTATTCAAAATATACAAACCTGATGTGCAGGAGGGACTTTTATCTAGTGTGAAAGTTGTGCAATAGTATATTAATTCTGTTTATCCTGTGGAGGTACCACAGATCAGTGCTGTTGTTTATTCTGCCACCATGTCAACCCCACTTTAGGAGACTGTTGTGACAATAGTAATCATTCGGGTAAAGGCCCTTATTCAAATCTTGCTCAGATTGTTTAGGGCCCCCAAAAGGCAAGAAAACTGGCATACACACATACAGTATATACACATTGATTAGGAGAGTATTGTGAGTGTTTTTGTCTTAACGTAAGTTAAATCATCAAAGTAAGTTCAAAACTACTATACATACATGGAAAATGTGCTCAGAAACACATCTTTCTCAATAAAACTCTAATCTCAGTTTTCTACACCATCCCTGGGAGGAATACAATGCAAGGACTGGGACTCTGCAAATGCTGGCATTGGCTAAAACCATGACTGGAGCAGAATGGAATGGAGAGAAAAAGTCTGTGTGTGTACTGCTTCCCCTCACACACCCATGCACAGTAGTTTTACTCAGGGCTACAGCTGGAGTGGACCTGGGGAGCCAAACAGACCCTTTGTGTGTATGTGTGCATGTGTGTCTGGCTTAGCTGTAAAATCCTCCTCAGTAAGAGGATGAAATAGAGCTTTGGGCATAAAAGTCCAAAGTGGTCAGAGTACCCCTATCCATATAGTGAACAATAATAAATACAACATGGCTTTGTTTTTGACCTTATTGGTCACTGCAAACATCTGTTTGTAAGAAACAGGATGTTTATGGATGATGCCATGCATCTATTCATTTCATATTAGACACAATTTCACCATTCATGGTTCATTTTATTTTTTACATAATTTGAGTTAATTTCTCCTGGCATAAACACAGAAATCCAATATGTACAAATTCAACATTTGTAAAGAGCTGAAGCAAGTTTCAGTGATGTATTCAAAATGGGAAAGTTCAGTTATGATGAGGTTTCATGTCTGCAGTCCAAAACAGCTTTTAGACTTTCCCTCCAAAGCAACAATATTTATTCACTGTGGTTTTGAAGAGGCCTAAAACTAGGTCAGGTCATCATCAGGGAGACTTGCAGCTAGATGAAAAATTTGTACGTTAAGTGTAAAACATAAATATGTATGACTTTTTATTAAAAAAAAAAATTCATTTTGAAGACTGCACCTGCACTGTACTGAATGTCAATCTTTTCTTAAATGGCAAACCTTATGACAAATCCTAAGCTGACTGTTTAATGTTAAGTATTGTGTTATTGGGTTGTTGTTAACTGTGTTGTGCATATGAACAATTTTGAGCATTCACAACCATTCTCTTATACCCATATTGTTTATGAAAGATGACATAACATTCTAATGCACCAGTGAATCACTCTATAGTAAATGACTTAATAATTGGACTATGATAGAGCTTAAATAATAATTTTAGTTTGTTTAATCCATATAACAAAACATTAAAATCATAATTCATACTTATTTTAAATAATAATAATAATAATAATAATAAACCAATGTGTGAAGCATTTACATTTTCCTCATTTGCTTGCCACTTTTATCCAAAGCAACTTACAGTTGAGACAGGATACAACTTAGCATATGAGAGTTAAGGATGTTACTCAAGGAGACTGGCAGGTTGACAGTGCTGGGATATGAACTCACAGCCTTCCAACCAGTATCCCAAACCTTAACCACTGAGCCACCACTTCCCAGTTTTGTGTGCATGTGCATGCCAAGACCATTAAAAAATCTCACATAGCAACATGATAAAGTATTTGCAGTAAATACTGCTGTCATACACCATCTGTCCCTGGAACCTTCTCACCATCCAGTTCCATGGTGACAGGTAGCAGCAGCACTATCTGGAGTGGCATGCCTCAAAGTAATACCAATGAGGACTAGATACTTCTCATCACAGAGAATAGCATGCCACAGTAGGGGCTGGGCCCATCTTTAGGCCATGGTGATGTCCACCAACCAGTTGTTGTAATCTGGTCTAAATAATACTGTAGAGAATGTACTACACAGAGCAATGGATGCTCTGCAGGCTCACTTTCAGGGAAGACTGTAGTGTCTGTTGACTGATTCACAAAATTGGATTGTATGATCTTGGGCAGAAATCATGAATTTCACCACAAGATCACCTAAGTGCTAACAAAGCACGCAAGACAAGCTTATCATCAGAGCATGTAACTCTCCAACTCCTTTAGCCAAGGTGATTGGTAGTAAAAAGGCCATTTTCAGGGATACCCATTTCAAGTCAGTGTCTGCAGAGGGAAACCCCACAGTGAAATCCAATCCATCCTGAGATTGTTACACTAGTGTCAAAACCAGCGATCTGCTTGAAGAACAATGTAACATGGGCATAAAGAAGATTCCCCTGCTCAATTGGTCCCATTCTTGCCAGGACGACACTCCAGGATGATACTGGGTTGTACCTGGATATGGTCGAAGGCTGGCCAAAGAATAAGGGAGGCTCCATGTCCAGGCTCTTCTCACTGGAATGGCCCAGAAGGCAACCCATAATCTGACACCAAAGGGCCAGCAGGAGTATCCAGCCATCAGAAGAGCCATGCGCAATTGGATCAGTCTGTCCCTGTAGGGGCACCCTCAGCAGTTTTGCTCAATTTGCTCCACTTCTAGCTCAAAACCCACCAAAGTTTGGATCGGTTGGGTGGATGAATGGCCTCTGGGCTTCCACTTGGGTTATGGGCAGGTGCATCCCAATATTGATAAGACTGCTGTGATTGTGTTCTGCCTACAACCCAAGTACAAACTGGAGGTGAGACAGTTCCTGGGGCTGAGGGGATATTACCGTAGATTTGTGCCTATATATGTAGACCTCACCAGCCCTTTGACTAATCTCTCTAAAAAATGGAGCACCAGATCCAGTCCAGTGGTCCTCTTTGTGCTTAAAACTGATATGTTGGAGAGAGGGATTTGGACCATTCTGCCCCAGACGGTGGAAGCTCTTCATGCAACAGTCAAAGTACAGCACCAATGAAAAGAGTGTCTGGCCAAAGTGGGTAAGCCGCAAACAACTGTTCTCTGTTTTCACCGTCTGTTCAGACCATGTTCCGCTGCATTGGCTCCACTGCATGAAGAATGCCAGCATGCAGATCCTTGGTATTTGGCATTACAGTTTTTTAAGTTCACAGTGGTCCACAGGCCAGGGGCATAGATGGTAGGGGCTGATATTCTCTCTTGTCAGTGGGATGGACAGTTCAAGGCTTGATGGCTCCCTGGCCTGCATCGGGCAGTGGGGTTATGTAGCAAGTAGGGGCATGATTTAAAGTGGGTCTGCACTGGGTGGGAGATGCTACTGGGCAACAGAGGAGACAAGGCCTCTTGTAAAAATCTCAAAAACACTCATGATGCTATAGAAAGGCAAACCTTTATTAGCATCTGTGTTCTGGAGTACAGGGAACATGGAAATGTGTCACACAGATCCACTGATGCTAACCAATCCCTTAGTTGTCTAGGGCCCACCCATGGGGTGGATGGGGGCACTCAGACACCTACCAGGGCTCTGGGAGCATGACTGTCCCTGTCAGTGTGAGACAAAGAGCACCCTTGTGATTGTTGGAACATGGAACTGGGTTGTGGTGACATAATGTACCATGGGAACCTTCAGATTAGCTGTGCTGGTTTTGTGATTCTGAAACCTGCACACTCTGTCCAGGACCTCTTTGGGGTCAGGCCCAGCACTCAAGGCACATTTTGCACCATTGGTAGTCATTCATTCACATTCACCCATGTGAGTTGGAAAAATGTAGATACAGAGAAAATGTGATTATTCTTATAAAATTGAGGATATTTGATCTTTCACCTTGTCTGGAAACATGATTTCTAGAATATACCAACTCAGTCCTGAAAGTATTACATTTTGTCTGAGGTAAAGTGGTTGCGAAAAGGTAGCACATGCCATTCCTCCCAGAGCACAGCAGTCTGGCAGTCTAATTTATTTTCCATAAAAACAGGAGGATATTAACCATGCAGTGTTTTTGGAGGCTTTTTCTCCATGAACATAGACTGGGAAGGAATGTGACTAGGAATAAACAAATGTTTTTGTTTATTTGTTTAAATTTTATTTAATTTCTATCAAATCAAAGCATTTGAACCTCACCATTTAGCTATATACTGTGTAAGGAGGTATGGTTTTATATTTGTATAACATGATCCTAGACAGGAATTTGAGAGAAAAATATTTTTTTGGTTCTTTTGGTGGTATGGATATTGTGCAGAAAGTATTCAAGTAAAGCTGTGCAATGAATATCTCAGCTCAATAGCATAAACAGCAGTTCTTGGAAGAAAAAAACTTACACAGAATGTGTCTTGCTGATGAACAACATGTGGAAGATTAAGCCACTGCTGATTAAGCTTGCAAAAATTAAACCCAGGGCACTGCAGCACCCCTCTGTAGCCATGTGCTCCTAATTTTCCACTACTCATACTTATCCTCATCTCATCACATCATCTTCATATCAGACTTCCCAAAAACAAAATGTGTAAAAAAAAAAAAAAAAAAAAAGACAGTGCCATAAGATCCTTTATATTCCCACCCTATACCCACTATGTAAAATTCTGCATGCACATTGCAGTATGCATATGCACCATACAGCAGAGCTTCCTGTTGTTGGATACATGCAGGTTAGTTGAGCGTTTCATTTTCCTCTGCCTGGCTGTGATGGAGCACTGTGTGGAAGGTTTGTGGTTGGCCCTGTGTGTAAAGCCAAGCACACACAAAGGCTGGTTGAAAGTGGTAGGTGTTACTCTGTGCTCGGCAGACATGGGATTTGACTCATCTTGCTGTAGTCTGCTCTTGCATGAACACAGGAGCAGTTAGTCATATAACGAAACATGTGGCAACAGAAACCAGGGGATTATGAATATGTCGGAGGAGGTTTGAAAGAAACTGCATTCATTCAGATTTCTTATTTACTTTCTTCAATAAGTGTCAGTCTGAAATGCAGTTTAGACCCACCGGCGAATCCAGGCTTACATTCCTGTTAGTTCATGCATTGTTCCTTGGATAATTCATTGTAGTTACTGAATAATATGTTATACTGATAGTAACAGTATAAACCTTTTTTTAAGGGTTCCAATAAACAGATATAAAGAATTTCCTTTACAAAAAAACTCTTTTCATAGACAGCTCTGCCGGAGTTTTTTCAGTAAGAACATTTTAACCTCATGTTCTACAGGACAGAGCAATACAAAAAAGCCTATCAAGTCCTTGTGACTCACAAATTACAGATTCTCTTGACTCTCCCATATGTGAGAACCAGAGGGCGCCCTATACCCCAAACTACAAGCACCAGGCTTTAAGGCTTATTAAACTCAGTATCTTTGTATATTGTGTGTGTTTGATTATCAACTGTCTTACAGTGGATTTTCCACCCTTTTGTTGCTCACATGTTTCTGATCTATTGCTTTTTTATGTTTTGGGGAAAGAATGAAGTGATTTTGATGGGATCATAATGATTACCACATGGGCAGGGAGGAAGTGTATATCCAGTTCAGAAGGGAATGTATATGCTTGATTGAACAGCACTGGGAAACTCCGCTTTGGCTAAAAACAGCTGTGAGAGAGTTGAGGAAATAAGACCTTATTTTACCATCATTATAAATAATAAGCTGCTTAGTGAACCATGTACCTGCTGCAAATACTGGCATGGCAGATTGGTTTAATTGTGTTATAAATATAAATAAATCATTATATAAATGAATTAGTGTAAAGTTTACTGCTTTTTAAGTTGTGCTTACAAGTCAAGCTCATTGTGAAATGATTTCAGTAACAGAACTGAACTGCCATGGGGTCTTTTTAGTCTTTAAAAACCTCAGGGGTTCAGTATACTGGCTTTATATGTGAATATATATAACGGTGTGTAAAACACAGAAAAAAATGAAACTAAACATGGACATTTCGTTCTGTGGACTATTTATCAGCTTTCTATTAATGAAATAAGAAAACATAAACAAGTCAGCTTTAGTATTACTTCTATGGAAAAATGCACAAACATACTATTGAAAATGTGTTTGTTTTGCATGTGTGCTGACATGGCATCTGAATGTTATGGACATGTGTTTTGTGTTGGGACTCCTATGGTGCTCTTTTAGGGGTCAAAGGTACACATTGCAGCTATGCAGTCAGTCTGTGAGCAGTGCTTACTGGCCCCTTGAGATAATCCTGAGTTGTGAGTACTTAAATATACACTGCCCGGCCAAAAAAATAGTCGCACACATTAATATATCATTGAGCTTTGATTATGGTGCACATTCGCTATGCCACTCTTTCAAAAACCTCATACAACGTCACAACATTTATTTCCATTCAGAGTTGCATGAATTTTTTGACAAGATCTTGTACTGACTATGGGAGAGTCGAACCACTCCATAAAGCCTTTTCCAGCACATCCAAAGACAGCACATCTCAAATGGGGTTAAGGTCAGGACTCTGTGGTGGCCAATTCATGTGTGAAAATGATTCCTCATGCTCCCTGAACCATTCTTTCACAATCTGAGCCCTGATTTTATGCCCATGCCATCAGGGAAGAAAAAATCCATTGATGTGATAACCTGGTCATTCAGTACATTTAGGTAGCCAGCTGACTTCATTTTATTGCCCCATAACGTTGCTGAGCCTAGCCCTGTCCAACTGAAGCAACCCAAGATCATAACACTGCCTCCAGAGGCTTGTACAGTGGCCACTATGCATGATAGATGCATCGCTTCATGTGCTTCCCTTCTTACCCTGACACACCCATCACCAAGGAATACGGTAAATCTGGACCTATCAAAACACATGACCTTTTCCTTTAGGGTTTTTTTATGGCCACCCACTGTTTAGTACCAACCCTGTGAGTTCTCATCACATTGTGAGTGCGGAAATGCTCTTAATTTCACTATTAAACTTAGCCATGAGTTCTACTGTCTATTTTTTATGATTTGACTTCACCAAGCATTTAAGTGATCTCTGATCATGGTCAGTCAGGATCTTTTCCAGCCAAATTTTTTCTATGAAGTTGGTGGTTCACCACTATCCTTCCAGGTGTTAATAATGCATTGGACAGTTCTTAACCCAATTCCAGTTATTTTAGCAATCTCCTTAGTTGTTTTCTTGCTTGATGCAGGCCACTAATTTGACCCTTCTGAAACACAGTAACATCTTTTCCATGAGCATGGGATACGTCTTCCAACAAGGTTGTTAAAGAAATGAGAAGCTACTAACTGCATCAGTTAGGGTTAAAAGAATTGTTATCAGCTGAAACACATTAATCACTATAGTAATTATCCAATCAACAGCTCTTAAGTATTTGCTGATTTAAATCCAAATGGTGACTTTTTTTTTGGCTGGGCAGTGTATATAATGAGCATGAAGCTAGATCCAAAGATAAACAGCCTTAACTTAGCTGGTTTAAGACTCAGCATTATATTTGCATATCTGCAAATTTAGTTAACTCATCCATCTAGAAGAAGAAGAAGAAAATGAAGAAGAAGAAGAAGAAGTCTCAATAAATCATAATGTTATATTGAAATGCACTGTAGGCACCTGGCACACATTATAACTTATTCTTTATTTTAATGTCATAATAAAGTGTATTGTACAAATGTTTTTACTGACCACCACAGTTCTCTCTATGTTCATGAGAACAGTAAAACAGTAAAGCTGTTCCAGTTATAGGCACTTTTCTTTTGTTATATAAAAATTGATGCACCAGAGCATGACATGTCCTGATGACTCACTTCAAATATGTAAACACCAGTCAATATGTGGAACAGTGTTTTTTAGGTAATTATCCTGCAATTCTGGTAGGGCCACATGCCTATGGCATAATTTGCTAGCACCACATGCCAATGACACAACAAGGGCTTCAGATTGTGAAAGTCCTCTGACGCGATTTGCTTTCCAGTAGATGACATCTGGCTGTTGCACACTTTTCCTTATCTTTAATGATGATGACTAAAAGCCCAGGTTTCCCCACTACAGTGCTATTATTTTATTTATTTTATTTATTATGCTATTATTTTTTTTTCTTTCATGAAGGCTAATTCATTCATCGATCTTCAGTAGCTATCCGGTTAGGGTCACAGTAGATCTAAAGCCTGTACACTGGACATGAGGTGGGAAAACACCAGGGCACTATGCACACACATATTCACACACTCATTCACACCTCGGCAATTTAGAGTAACCACTTACTGGCATGTATTTTTAGGAAACTGTAGAAGACCAGATAACCTAGAAGAAACCCATACAGATGAAGGAGAATGTGAAACTCCACACAGACAGTAACCCGAGCTCAGGCTCAAACCGGTTGCTAATTTTATTTATTGTATTTTTCAAATAGGTACTTTGTTATTTTCCTGGAGTTTTTGTTATTAATGTCACCAAAGAAGAAGTAAAAAAAATGTTAGCTACATCCTGTTTAAATTTTGAAATTATTAAAATGCCTTTTACCTTCAGAAAATCATCATTTAAACAAAAGTAACATGGAATGACAATAACAGTCTTTGGTAAACTCAGGAAAAGTAGGCTTATGGCACATTCGGCATTATGCATTTGAATAGTTAATATACAAAATAACACAACATATCAATGTTTTCTTAAAAAAACACTAGCATATAAGCTCACTCATGCTTTGCTTGAGAACAGTAAATGTTGCTTTAGTCAATCCTAAGGACCTACAGACTTCCTGTCGGCTGACTGCTTGTCCCATTGTTGCTGGGCCCCTGTGATCCATGTATTACTACCACACATGCAAATCCACACATCATTCACAAAGCTTGCGACTGGAGAGAGTTTATGGTCCAAAGGCACAGAGCAGCAGGAATATTAAGTGTTTCCTGATGTTGGTATTAACTCCATATGGGAACATCAGTGCCTGCATGATGGGGCCACTAAAATGGGAAAGCCAGAGGATGAATTTTGACACTCTTTTCTGACTGTTTTCTGAGACGACTGTTTATTGTCTCTTATTAGTGGTCTTATGTATAAATTAAGTGAATGTGGCCAATAAGTCCAAAAATCCATATCACAATACTTGGAAACATTTTGATATTCTCAAAATTCAGGGGGTGTGTTAGCATTTTGAAACAAACACTCCACAATTTGGAATATTTATGACACTTGCAGCTGGTTAGTATTATCATTCATTCATTCATCATCAGGAATGACTTTATCATCACTTTAGAGTTGTTGTGGACCCAGAGCCAACACAGTGATTTATAGCAATTGAAACAATTGAACAGTTGAAAGCTAATGGTGATTTATAGCAATCGAATTGACATGATTTCTACGAATAAAGATTCTACAAATAAAAATGCTCATAATATATGAAAGTACATTCCGATTATGAAGAGGATGAGAGAAGGCTATTCCCAGATTTGTAAGACAAGATACCTATATCTTTGACCATAGTCACAAGCTGTTAAGCAGATAGCTCTACATGTGTATATCTGGTCTGATGTGTCCAAGGTCTACATGACACCAGTGTTTATTGTCAAAACTGCATCTCATGTCACTATGTGACTTTTTACATTGAAATACAGTAGGATTTTTTTACTTGTGTCCTGAAGCCCATTTAATATTTAATAATTTTTTAACATTAAGGGCTTAGTAATTAATTAGCTGATGATTTCAATCATATGTGCAGGAGTAGTGGTCAGAACTGATTAAAAGAAATATAATAATTCATAATAGTATGTCAGTGAGACTTCTAAACACTTTCAGTAAACAATCATGAGTACTGGACCTTGCTGTTTTTCAGTTTACTAATACACATCTGTTTCATAGATAGTCATGGAGTCCCATGAGTTCAGTTATGCGAGCTATATAGATGTAAGGACTAGATTAAAATCTGAAATTATAAAGTGTCTATACCATAGTTTCTGCATTTGTCTCTATTAGAATGCCTGCATGTTGTTATTCTATTGAAAATGGATGGCTTTTGTGGCATTTTCACAAGGATTATGTATTTGAAAGAGATTTCTATTCCATTCTATTCTATTCTATTCTATTCTATTCTATTCTATCTCTTATGGTGTAAGATTATGGCTCTTATGGTGGTGAAATTAATTTCATTTCATTTCTGTCTGGACAGTGACCTGCCCTGTGTAAATTATCCTATTATGTTTAATTAGTCTGTTGATTCTGGTTTATGTTTCCTTGTATAATACTTCTGTTTTTAGTCATGTAGTATGCATGCAGAAACATGCTTTGATTTGACTTTACATCTCTGAAAATTGTGGATTCATGCCATGAAGAAACTGCAGGAAATTCCTCCAACCTGAGCCTCTGTCAAAATCTATTAAAGCCCAGCTCCCCTGCCTCCATAGATTTGCTTATCTGCTCCGGTCAGGCATTAAAGAGGCCTCTGGGAGTAGGGAGGGATGAGGCATTCCCCAGCAGGACAGGCAGCACATGTGGATTAAGGAGGCACATGGCAAATCAGACAGAGACTCCAAGAGAGACTTTGGTTGGCCACTAGCCAGTGACAGATCACTTTAGTTTTTATAGGCCAACAGTGTCTCAATAGGGGCTCAAAACATTTGAAAAATAATCATGCTTTAATGCCCTGGATAGTACACAGTGTAGCACTATAAATCATGATGCATTCAGGCATTCATTCTGGATTTTGCTGAGTTTATAAACACCTCTTTATGAGTCCAAACCCAGATGTTTCCTCCACCTGGTTGGCAGCTTGGATGGTACCAAACTCTGGAAATGGTCCTCTGGGACCATGTTAATGGGGCCAGTTCCGGCACAAGATCTACTCATTCCATAATGTGAAAAACCTGGCATGTGTAAGAAGAGCTGTCACTATATCACATATCTCACATGTCACTATATCTCAAGATGTTCAGCAGCTGGAAGTGAGCAAGACCAGCTACCCCACTGAGTGGACTAAGGATGGAGAGAGAAGTGTGCAATTATTGGGCAGGGCTTCTGAGGGGGGCTTCAGGAATTTTAGGGGGGTGGAGGAGAAAACCTTGAAAGGGAGAGGGTGTATTTATAAAGTTTTTGGCAAAGTCACAGTGTTACAGTGGCTTGCTAACTGAGTGGGCTAGAAGGAGGGAGTGCCATTTAACTTAATCAGGTAGGTGTGTTCCTATGTGGTCTGTAATATGTTAGAGGAAAAATTACAGTGTTTTATGGTTTTGTTACTCATCTGCATTAAGGCCCCTTTGTTCAACATCTCCCTCCCTCGTTTGTGGATTTGATTCCAAGAAGACTTTACACTCGTTGGCTGGATTTTTTTGGATATCGATGTTTTTTTTGTTTGTTTGTTTTTTTTTACATTGCTTGAATTCAGTGGGATATCTTGTAAATTTTTATATTTATTATTAATCTTGTTTATTTTGCAAATTTTTATTTAATGCACAACTGATGTATGAAGAAATGCTTTAGGGAAGCATATAGTGTTTCTGTATTCTCAGCTTGTATCTACACATGCATAACTCTATTGTTTTAGACTTTCTACTTTGTACTCGCATTAAACTCTATATTCATTTTATATATCTTGTGCACATTTTACTTTATTTTATTATCTCTTTTATTGGATTTTCTTGATTTCTTGGAATAGTTATGAAGGTGAACATATGCTTTCTTCTCCAGTTCCTGGGCGTCTTACATTTTTCAAGACAATGGACCCAGCTTCTCTCTTGCTGATGGCAGGATTCCTGCACCTTGCTTTTGCCAATGGGATTGACCAACTGTCCTGGTTCTACCGCATGCAACCCTTGGCCATCATGGATCCTGACAGCACTGGAGGAGACTGTCCAGCTGAGTGCGATTGCCCTCCAACCTTCCCCATTGCCATGTACTGCGACAACCGTGGCATGAAACAGATGCCATACATCCCTTCTCGCATGAAATATATCTATCTTCAGCACAACCTAATAACTACAGTCTCAGATGAAGCCTTTAAAAATGGCACCAACCTAGTGTGGGTTATGCTGCATGAGAACCAGATTGCAGAGATAGGAAAAAGGGCCTTTGCCAATCTGGTGAACCTAGACCGCCTGTACTTGAGTGGCAACAACCTGACTGAGGTGCCGTCTAACCTTCCTCACTCCTTACGTGACTTGCGCCTCAACCACAACAAAATTGATAAGGTGTCACCCAGTGCTTTTGAAGGCTTGGAGAATCTGACCACCTTGCTACTCAATGACAATTCCATCCAGGACATAGGCAGCACTCTGAAGGGCCTGAAGTCTCTCACCTTGCTCGATGTGAGCAGAAACCAGTTGAAGAAAGTTCCGGATGGCCTTCCCGCTATGCTGCACCAGCTCTATTTGGGCTCCAACTCCATTGATGCCATCCCAGGCAACTTTTTTAACCACTTCACCAACCTGCAGTATGTGCGCTTTTCCCACAATGCCCTCACAGATAAGGGTATTCCACCAAACACTTTCAATGTAAGTGGTCTGGTAGAACTGGACCTCTCCTTTAACAAACTGGAGAGAATCCCAACAGTTAGCACCAGCCTTGAACACCTCTATCTACAAGCCAACCAAATCAAAGGTATGGTTGTTTTGGATTTTTTATTGATGTTTTCAATTTGTTCTGTCAGGAATCTTTGTTTTGCCACTAATTAGTGCGTGATAAGTTTGTTTTTGAAGGTTGTTCTATGTCTCTGTGAATGTCTTAAATTGTGAAACAGAGGATTTCCCTTTAAGGCAGTGTTCCAAACTTTAGGAAGCTAAGTTTCTTTAGAAAGCTACTATATATATATATATATATATATATATATATATATATATATATATATATATATATATATATATATATACCAAGGTTGCCTCCTTAGTAATTTGAGCATTTCAGCATTTTCCACTTGGATGAATTGGGTAAATGCCCATAATTGATTAAATGTCATGTTTTGCCTTTGGATTACTAACTCATTTGCAAAATTCTGGACCTCTTGAAACTTCATAAATAATCTGATTCTGATTTCTCTGCTTGATCACAGAGTTTTCCCTGGGCAGTTTCTGCAGTGTGGTAGACGTGATGAATTTCTCCAAGCTAAAGGTCCTGCGTCTGGAAGGCAATGAGATCACACGTAGGGATGTCCCATCTGACTCGGCTATGTGCCTCCGCTTTGCCTCAGACATCGCCCTGTAACTGCTCCAACAGGGCATTAGAGGGCAGTCTCCTTACATTTGTCTTTTCTGTAACTATTCCACCAAATACCCAAACATTTCTTACTGTTTTGATTGTTTACTCCATGTATTGTGAAATTTAATGCTGTTTGTGTTTATCTCAACAAAGGAGTAACAAAGGAGCTTGTGGTGATACATGTGTATGGTTGGTGCATATGTTTTGACCTGATTTGTGGGTGTTTGCTTTAGTATGCTTTGCGTTATAGCTAAGAATTATGTCTGCAACATTGTTTGTATGTGTGCATGTATCTCTGCATGTTGGTCATGTTTTGAAGTAGGAGCAGAAGGAAAAGACATGATGAGTCGGTTTGTTTTCTCATTTTAAAATGATCTGTTTACTTTCTGAACATGTCGCTCTTAAGAATAACTTGAAGATAATGCATTTTTGGAATGTTTATTATGTATTGTATGTATTGTAGGCAGCATGTTAGGAGACTATGCTCTGGACATGTTTAGAGAACCTTAATCTGAGTAAACAAAAGTAATAAATATTTTTAGTAAGAAAAACTTCGTGAATTTTTACATTGCTTGTTTATTTACTGACTTTTATTAAACATAAAAGTTACAATTTGCCTACAAGCAATTAGGCAAACACCAAGTTCAGAACAAATCTGTAGGCAATACCAAATGTGCCTTCCTATACCTAAACATCAATAAGGAAATTTGGCTCCACCTTCTGGTCACACTAGTTTGCTTATGGCTAATGAAAGGAAAACATGACAAGGATGTAATAACTATACTATATTGCACTAAACTATACTGTTCATCTCATAGTATATCATATCTTTAAATTTATTTGTGTATCAGACAAATGAGGTGGAATGTAACTTTGAACATTACAATGCTACTACTTTAATAAGTTTAAAAAATGTTTCAGGGACATACAAATCATAAAAGAACACTAAATGCCCAATGAAATATTATTGAGTGGCACCTGTCAAGAGGTGGGATATATTAGGCAGCACTTGAACAGTCAGTTCTCAAAGTTGATGTGTTGGAAGCAGGAAAAATGGGCAAGCGTAAGGATCTGAGGGACTTTGATAAGGGTCAAATTGGAATGGCTAGACGACTGAGTAAGACTATCTTCAAAACGTCCCAGGAAGGACAACCAGTGAACCAATGAGAGGGTCATGGGTGCCTAAGGCTCACAGATGCATGTGGGGAGCGAAGGCTAGCCCATCTGGTCCGATCCCACAGAAGAGCTACTGTAGCACAATTGCTGACAAAGTTAATGCTGGCTGTGATAGAAAGGTGTCAGAACACACAGCTTGCTACATATGAAGCCGCAGACCGGTCAGAGTGCCCATGGTGACCCCTGTCCACCGCCGAAAGTGCCTACAATGGGCACGGGAGCATCAGAATGGACAATAGAAGAAGGTGGTTTTAATGTTATGGCTGATCAATGTGCATGTTGTGATATAATAAAACAGTTGTGTGAATGGGAGGTTTTTAGTTTTGTGCAGGTGTGACAGATCCTATATGATCATATATGATCATATACCCTGCTTAGGGTTGCGGTGCTTTAAATTAGGCTACTAGTTTGTTTACATTTTGTGAAATAGCATCAAAATATCATGGGCAGGTACAACAACAAAAAAATAACTGCTTGAATGGGATCATAAAAAACAATCCCACACACAACTACAGTTGAGATCAGTTATGAACAGTTATGACTGATGAGGAATCTGTCAGAGCCAGAATTCAAAAGCAGTACTGGCATTTCTACCTCTGTTTTTCTCTTTTTCTAGTGTTTTCCAGTGTTTCTAGGGGCATACTGGTTTTTGATCTCTGAAATAATTACCTCAACATTGAAAAATAAGATATTACTGAATGAAAGCATGATAAACTAATGAAATTGCACCAAGGGAGAAAGCAAAATGAAGGAATTTGGTGACACAGACATAATCACGTACTTAGCTGCAGTCTGAAGAATGTGAAATTGCACAATTGATACTTATCAGTTTACCAGTGTGTCTGGAAAAGGAATTTACTCTGTGCTGAGTGTTAGTCAAACACTTGTGTTAGTTAAAAGTTTTAGACAAAACATCTCACACAGCGGTCAGTCAGCATTTTGGACTTGATGTTGACAGGGTTTCAGGTCATTTGTCCATAGTAAATTCCTTAATAACACCTTGTCATGAGCGTAATAAGGGACCATCCCACAAAGGATTAGAGCCACAAGGGGCATAAAATGAATTGGGTACCTCACACATAAATATCTTCTGGAGTGAGCTGGACACATTGCCTACTTTTTATATTTAAACATATACACTAAAAGGTGTTTTTAAATTTGCCTGGAATAAGAGTTGTACTATATTAACACTGAGATTTCTACAGAATCTCTACTGAGAGTGTAAGGCAAGGCAGAAAACAGTGACTACAGACTGATGTCAAATTACTCTCTAACCTAAATGGTGTAAAGGTTAGTTAGGAGTTAATTTAGTTAGTTAATTCCATGATCTAGTTAATATTGACAATTTTACAAACAAGAATTCTTATACACACAAGCACCGTTTAATGCCTTCTTGGTTTTCTGATGTCACTGAAGGTTAACTATATTTTTCTAAGGCTGAAAATTACTGTAATAATGGCTTTACTAACCCACCATAATACCACGTTTGACTCATGTCAAACTCACATAACACTGTCACCAGGTGGTTTTTATGCATCTATGAGCACTATAATTAGCTGCAGAAAAAAACATTGAGTTTGATTAGTCATCTCCTTAGTTAATTGATTAGATTTTCACAATACAACTATTTTAATATTGTAATCATTAATAATTTAGATGGTACAAAGAATGAGTCTGCTTGTCAAGTACACAGACACAATTCAAAGAGCCTGGAAAAACCCAAGAAAGTCAAGTTCCAATAATTCAGACCTATGCCTCAGTATCTCAGTATTATCTTTTAGTAGATAAGAGACAGACTGATTTGCTTCCTTTAAAGTTATATATTAAAACTAAGTGTTCTTGAAATTTCTAACTTTTCATCATATAAAAATTTGGGGAAAGCAATTATAATCAAAAGATAAAAATGTGTTAGATAAATTGTAACCACTTTAAGCAATATAGCCCTACAATGGAATAGATAGTGTTACTGAGCTACTAGCATTAAAATATATTGGCACAAGCCTACATAAAACAATATTTTCAATCTGCAGAATATTTTTTTTAAACCATAAACTATTTGACTATACTTGACTCTATATTTGCATTGCAACAAAAAAAGAAATCATGAAATAATGATATTGAAAAGTGCCTATGTCCACTACTTCTTGACTTTAACCTTAAAACAGTTATGGGTGTTTAGTTTCCAGTGTCTTAAGTTGATTTATTAACCTGTTCCCAGCCCCCCCCGACCCTACACACATTCCAATAAATATATGTAAAAAGGGAAAAAGAAAGGAGGTGTCTGGAAAAGGTTAAATAATGAGTGTTTTTTCCCTGAAATATGTTAATATCCCTAACGTGTTATACACTGCCTAACTGAGTATATGCCTTCGGAGGGAGGAGGGTTGTGGTTATAAAAATGCCATGGCTTCAACGTACTGTTTACACTGCCATTCATGTTCATCATTACTGTGTGCTGCATTCAAGTATGAGGGAACATAACATCACACATTTAGTGCTCAAAAACAGCATTGCAGATGATCAGGTAAAAGCTACGAATTGTATTTAATTTATTTAAAATCTAATTTGTATTTAATATTCAAGGGTTGAATATGTTGGATCGAACATGTATATGTGTTTCATCACATGTTAATTGATATTCTATTTTGTGTGTTAATTCATTAACTGTCTATAGTTTATAGTAATATGTACACTTTGTTTCACTGCTTTAGGAAAACATTGCAGGTAAGAGCACAGACTCCCATGTTGGAAGCAAGGATGAAAACGCAGACAGGGGGAACTGGAGCAATAAGAGAGAATATCTGTTGTCTATGATTGGATATGCAGTCGGACTTGGAAACGTATGGAGATTCCCATACCTCACATACAAACACGGAGGCGGTGAGTAAGCTTGGTTTCATCATAGTGTATTTGTTACACTTTACTATAAGGTCAACAAATAAGCTATATATTAATACTTAATTAATGCTTACATAATTATGAATTAATATATACACGCTAATCCTTAGCATAATGTATACATTAAGAACCTCTGAATCATATATAAATAGCCATTCATAATAGTAATAGTTAAGTATTAACATGTCATTAACACATTCTGTTAATTAATATCATGACTTATGCAGTATTAATAAAGATCATTTACATTTTGTAAACAATGTGGATTAAACAAACCTTTAGGCTATTTAAGTAACTTTTTTCAGTTTGAAGCCAACACCACTAATGATCCAGATCACTTTATCAGTGTGTGAAAAAAAAACGGCCATGAGGATGATCTCCTCATCTTTATATCACACTGATAAAGTGATTTGGATCATTACTTTTATATATATATATATATATATATATATATATATATATATATATATAACATATGCCTGGAAATCAAAAGGGCCTACTTAAGTGCCTATTTAAACCTACATTACAGCCTATAATTTGAGATAATCTAGATTGTTTCCAAACAGACACTTCATAATGTAAATTACCTTTAGCAATACTGTGTCATGATATTTACAGAATGAACACAATGTGAATACATAAATATTACTTTATGAATGGCTATTCATACTGTATATGACTCAGAGCCTGTTAGTAGATATGATTCATTATTTCCTGATGTGCTATGGATTCGTGAATGTGATTAGTTCATTATTATCATTAGTTTAGGTATTAATATGCTGCTTATTTGTGGACGTTGTAGTAAAGTGTTAACAGTGTGTCATATTCATATGATAGACTCTTTCCATTATGTCCATATTTTTCCATTATGACCCTTGGTAACCCTTTAGCTCATAACACTTCACTAGAACCCTGCATCATGATACAGACATAACCATGTGATACACATGACTGATGCAATACGTTGTCATAAGCTGATGTACGGTAAAGTTTCCATGAATAGTAATAGTTATGATAGTTGTATCTAGAGCAGACTTGACCTAAGCTGTCAAGTCATCAAATGTTTTTGGCCTATCATTATAATTACAGATAATAGTAACATGACACTCATATCACTAGACATCAGCTGCTTATGACACCATGTGACATCAGGCGTGACAAGCATATAACATGGTTACGCCTGTGTCATGATGCTGGGTTCAAGTAAAGTGTTACCCACTTAAACTAATGGTGGGGTTAATGGAGATTAGACACCTGAAGTATGTTATGTCAACTGACATAAATCTGCATAATCATTTAAACAATTTATGATGGTTTATTTCAACAGGCATATCCTACTGAAAAGACTTTTGTCAATTTTGATGTCAAGTTAACATCAAGTTATAATGTGTTATATTGTTATGGTTGAGTTATTTTTTAACCTTTTGCATATCAAAAGCATGTAATGGTTATAATGTGAGGTAATTTGCAAGTGAGATTAATTGGGAGGTTAGTCCTAAACTCAGGACTTGGTAGTTACCTAAACATGAACTCCTGCTTCATAATACTGCTGTATAGTGAAGAATTTAATAGTGACAATGATGACACTGTAATAACATTTATTCATCTTCATTAACTGCTTTATTCTGATCAGGGTGGCTCTGGAATCTACCCGGAACACTGGGTGTGAGATGGATGGATCTGCAGAGCACTGTGCACACACACAAACACACACTCACACATAGGGGTCATTAAAAGCCAAACTCCTCACAGACTTATAAACAGCACCTTTCAGTAAAGTATTAACCAAAATTGTACAATTTCCCTTGATTCTCTGTTTTTAGGAGCCTTCCTCATTCCCTACGTGATCATGCTGTCAGTCGCAGGGCTGCCACTCTTTTTCATGGAGAGCTCCATTGGACAGTTCTGTAGCCAGGGACCCATTAATGTGTGGAAAGCTGTGCCAATATTGCAAGGTAACAAATTCTTGCTGCCTAATCAGTGATTATGATATATTACACATCTACTGTATAATATTTTACACAGTGATTGATAATATTTTCGTCTGAGTGATCTGTTTCTCCTTTATACATATAACTCAATATACATACAGGTGGCAAATCAAGGCAACATTTTTAAAAAGTGGATCTGTTATGCTATAAGGGGAATTCTACTGGCATGGTTTTGATCCAGGTGTCCCTTTAAAAGGGAAGAGGCACCGCAAATCAATACAAGGTTCTTTTGACCTTTATCTTACAATGAAACATCACTTCCTGGATGACCCCGCCCCATCCACAGGACGTGAGAGTTTGAATTGTTTGTCACTGAATTGTTTGATCAGCATGAAAATGATGTAAATCATATGGCGTATGGCATATCTCAACTCAGTTATTCAGCTGTGAAATATTTTGGAACTAAGTGTTAAAAAGCACTCCACCATCATCAAAACACCAACTTGTCAAGTTTGACTTTGACAAACTTAGACAACTACAGGTTAAATATAACCAAATCAGGTTTATCAAACAAAGCCCAGAATGGCAGAAAAAAGAGTGTTCTGAGAACAGAGCAGGAATGAAAACCAGGAAAGAAACAGTAACCAGGGTGTATTGACAAAAGAAAAATAAACTGTGAAAATCCAGAGCAAAGATCATACATGTGCAAACAAACCAATAGAGAAATATTAACACAGCTGCAGAGCAAAAAAACGAGCAACGAAGTGAACAGTAAAGAGAATTGGCTAAAGATGTGAGCAATTAGAAAGCAGGTGAAATTGAACATGGGTGACTACAAGAGCCCAGGTCTAGAGGCTGAGGGGTCTCGGAGTTGAGGTTCCTTGGGGTTAGAATAGCTGTTACACAGTTGAGGGAATATCTTTTGGAAGGATGGTGTTCATTCCAGACACTTGTAGAATGTTATAACTGTTGTTATTACTTTCATTTTGCCACCTGACGGTATTTGCGAATAGGGTACATGATTCAGTCTACAGAAGTAACTGGGTGATATGAAAATGTAGTCAATTTTTAAAGTGCTTAGGCACTACAAGAGCACTTTCTTGTTGTTGTTTAGGTTAGAGGTTATGTTTGGAAGATACGTAATGGTTAGAGAAAGGAGCAATAGTTTAGAATGTTTTACGCTTGACATTTCAAAGTGTACTATGGTATTCTTGTATGTTGATTATAGCTATCGGCATGTAGATAAAGAGAAACTTGAAAGAATGTGTTGCCATTTATCCCGAATATGCTTTCTGGATATTTAAACAGAATGAGAATACTGATTATTCTACATAAAAATTAATGTGCATTCTCACCTTGATCACTCCAGTAATGACTTCATTAAATGCATAATAATGTTATGGCTGTTTAATTTACTTTTGAAAAATAGAATCAAATGCAACCCCCAAATAAAAGTAATACTTGCTATACATTTGAACTGCCGAATGTCATATCTTTTTCAGGTGTTGGAATTACCATGATGCTGGTTAGCACTTTTGTGTCGATCTACTACAACGTCATCATCGCATATAGCATCTACTACATGTTTGCATCATTTCAGTTCCCATTGCCATGGAGTGATTGTTCAAGCTGGTCAGAGATGGATTGTAACAACACTGTTAGAGGTTTGTCAAGCACTTGTCTTCTTCACTGTTACTGAAATGTCACATTATTCAGTGCAATGCTCTGTAGCGTGTACTTTCTCAGAAATCTCATAAATTTGTATCACTTTTAATTTAACATAAGTAAACAGCATTTCTCTTGGTTGGAATTTCACTCCTCATATTGACCCATTGAACCTAAAAACATTAGATTAATGGAAACTCCCTTGTAAACAGAATGTTTCCTTTAAAGAAAAGGTTTGGAAAAAATGTGACCATCTGCTACTTATTGAAACTCCCACAGGCAATTGCAGCACCTGCATGTTATGCTTAACCATGGCCAGGGGCTACCGCTGTTTAAAGGATCCTGATGATATTCTGAATTTTGCTCTTTGTCTCACCAGAATATTGCAATATAACTGCCTACAACTTGAGTCTTGTGGCTGGGAATGTGAGCATGATGGCTGATGGGAATCAAAACTGTTCAGAAGAGTTCTGGATCAGTGCACCATTACAGAGCGCCAGCGAGCATTATTGGGAGTGAGATCCTCTCTATCTCGCCTTCTTTCTCTCTTTCTCTCTTTACCTCCATAATGAGAAGGAATATATTGTAAAGGAATGAATGATTTGAAAGAAAATTGTGAAGTTCTCAAATTTTGTATGACAAAAATTCAGCTTTTATTTGAAAAAAAAAAAAATCAAACAAAACCCCACAAGGACAAGAATATCGGACAGTTTTCACCTTGATCGTTTGATAAGGGACAATGCAGTTTTAACTAAAACTGCAACTTTTCTTTAAAAAAAACTAAAAGAGCCAACAAGTTGGGTTTTTTTTTTTTGGTTACTGAAGTTAAGATTAGGGTTAGATTTAGGTATACTGCTAGTGCACTGCATCTAGCAAATTTCTAATTATTATAAATATTATAGGGTAAATCTAATAATAATGTCAATGGAAGGTCCTCACAAGGATAGTAAGACATTTGTGTGTATTATGTGTCTCCATTTTTTATAACTGATTAAGTAAAATCAGTTCACTTAGTACTTTACTGAGTTTTGTGCCGTACTAGGTTAAACTTCTTTAGATAGAAAAGTACTCATGATTTCTTATCCCAATTTTGTTATGAGAAGGAATTTAAAGTTATGATGAATAATCTGTCGTTTAGCCATGTGGCCCTCCAGCGCACTAGCAGTATGGATGAGACAGGGCCAGTGATCTGGCACTTGGCCCTCTGCCTGCTACTGGGCTGGATATTGATCGCTGCCGCTCTTTACAAAGGCATCAAGTCTTCTGGGAAAGTAAGTACTGCATTTTCTTAAAAATTAATTTTATTAACAAATATTGATTTGAACAGTTAATATACTGGGTTAAGATCAGTGAGGCATTAGGTGAGTATACAGTATATACACTGCAGACTGAAACAAATTGGAAACAACACATCACTGGTATTGCAGTAAAGGCTGGTTGATGGAGTGAGTAGACTCATGACAACCTAACGTTCGTTTATCTTCAGGTTGTGTATTTCACGGCCACATTTCCATACGCTGTCCTGCTCATCCTGCTAATACGTGGCGTTACTCTGGAGGGAGCAAGAGATGGCATTGAATATTACATTGGCTCCCAGTCTAACCTTACAAAACTGGCTGAGGCAGAGGCAAGATTCAATATTCACAACTGAGTCTCTAACACCAATTTCTCTCTAGCTTGTAAAATAATTTATATGCTTACAATACTTCTGCATTATGTCGGGTTTCTTTACTCACACAGGTTTGGAAGGATGCAGCCACTCAGATATTCTTCTCACTGTCTATTGCATGGGGTGGTCTAACAGCACTGGCTTCCTACAACAAATTTTATAACAACTCCTACAAAGACTCCATTATAGTGTGCATCACAAACTGCAGTACTAGCATCTTTGCTGGCTTTGCCATATTTTCCATCCTTGGACACATGGCACATATCTATGGGAGACCAGTTTCAGAGGTTGCACAGGCTGGTAAGCTTTTTGTCTCTCTCCCTCCATTTCTCGCTCTCTTTCTCCATTTTTTTCCTTTACCTTGCAAGTGCATTTAGTATTCTATTTTTATTCAAACCAACTCAATTTTATTTGTATTGAACTTTGAACAGTACACATACTCACAAAGCAGATATACAGAAATATGGATTTAGCTCAAGATTTCTAGTAAATCTATAAAATTTTGATTGGAAAACTTGCAAGATGTTAAACAAATGTTAAGCAAATTCTTTGGAAAAAAAGAGTGATACATAGAACAATTTGTGAAAAGAAGAATAGGTGGTCTTATTAATTCTATTAATTATTAACTATTAATGGCTTCCAAGCTTGGACTGAATGACAATAACTTAAAAAATAGTACTTGGAACTATACTGCATGTTTTCTGAAACCAGGTTACATTTCAGAATCATTGACTGATTAATGTATATCACAAGAAAATAAGAATATGTTTGTTCTCTTGCTCATTTTAAGGGTTTGGACTGGCTTTCATTGCCTACCCTGATGCCCTTTCCAAACTTCCTATATCTCCACTGTGGTCCATCCTGTTCTTCTTCATGCTCATAACTCTTGGTCTGGACTCTCAGTTTGCTGGAATAGGTAGGCTTATTGCTTACATTCAAGAATACATACAAATAAAAGATAGATGAAATGCATAAAAATAGGATTTTCCTTGCAGAACATATAAATACACTATGTAAGTGCATGTGTGTTATTATGCCACAATTTGCAGACAGGAACTGTTGTACTTAGATACTTTTCATCCATTAGTTGCTTTAACACAAGCCTATCATTGCATGGCATTTGTAATCTGCAGACATTGTGTCTCTGGAAGAAAAATATTAATCTGTTTCAATTCTCTGAATCAAACATAATCTGTCTGGCAGAGGTGATCACAACATGTCTCCAGGATGCCTACCCCAGAATCTTAAAGTCTAAACGGGGCCCCATTACTGTAGTCATCTGTATCATTCTCTTCCTGCTTGGTCTGCCATGTGTCACTGGGGTATGTCAGTTGTTTCAGTTTCCTTTCTAAATACTCATGGGAAAATATTGGGAAAAATGGGAAATATTTCATACAGACTTATTGTCTATAAAGGCAGGTATATACTGGGTGAATCTGATAGATACCTTCTGTGCTGGATGGATTCTTCTGTTCGCTGGATTGTTGGAGGTCTTCGGTCTCACCTGGATATATGGTCAATATAAAAATTCAAACATGATTGTTATTTAACTGAACTTATGATTTTGCACTGGTCAGTTTAATTCAGAACTGAAATGCTGCTTTCAGGTGGAAACCGGTTTATCCGAGACATTGAAATGATGATTGGGACCAAGAGTACCCTTTTCTGGATGTGGTGGAGGGCTTGCTGGTTTTTCATCACTCCTGCTGTTCTCCTTGTGTGTATAATATGCAAACTATAGAAACCGTTATTTGAATATTAATAATAATAATATTTTAGAGGGATTAACGAGTTTGCTTGAGACAAAACATTTACTGCTTCATATCCTGCAGGTCATTCTTGTCTGGTCAGTGTACACGTTCACTGCTCCTACATATGGCTCAGTGGAATATCCGCAGTGGGGCATTGCTCTGGGCTGGTGTATGACTGCCTTCTGCCTCATGTGGATCCCAATTGTGGCTGTCTGGAAGATAACAAAAGCCAGCGGAAGCTTATGGCAGGTAGGACAGGAACATCTTGTGTGTGTGTTTGAAAAAGGGAATGCAACAGTACTTCAATAATAATAATAATACATTATACTGTATCACTTTAAAAGCCATATGTGGTAACTCTAGAACTGAAATATATCTGATAAATATAATACACTAGAATACTATTGTCAGCATCACGTAAAGCAGTACTACTGAGCTCTATCTTAGATACCACAAAGACATTTGACAAATATGAATATTTCCCCACAGCGGCTGAAATTAACATCCTCGCCCACTGAAGACTGGGGTCCTTACCTGGAATGCCACAGGACTGATCGCTATGTTCGCCGAGAGATAAAAGACACAAATGTCTTTGTAATCTCAAACCAAAATACCACCAGATTGTAAGATACTGTTCAGAGTCATATTTGTGTTTTTACATCCATATTTTTGTAAGTTAAGTTGGCAGTGTTTTGTGGATGGTTCTGTATCATTAAACCTTAAAGCACAGTAGTGCTCAGTGCGAGTGTATCATCTACACCTGCCATATTACTGACTGTAGCCATACACTGTCTACACCTGTCCACCATCTACACCTGTCCACCACCCACATAATATCTGCTCATCAGAAACAAATCAGTGAAAGTCAGTAACTGTTTACCTACAAAATGCCCCTACAGTATATTGTAGGCTTATCCAATAAACTGACAACTGAGTGTATAAAAAGCATCATTAAAAATTCCCCTAACTTGGGACGCTATTTGTGTTCATAAGGAATCAATACAACAGCTTTACCTCTGTTAAGTGCTTACATAATTATTGAATAAATGTCTCCAAGCTTCATCATAGTAACGATTAGACATTTTCGTTGTTAAATAACTACACATTTTCAGTACAAAAATCAGTGTGACAAATCAGAAACTGTTACTATAGAAACAATACCATACTAAACAGAGTGCATTAATATATCTGTGAGTTGCCTTTCAGATGGAAATACTCTCAGATCTATGTTTTTATTAAGTTAATCACCACCTACTAACCAAGCTGATCGGATACAAGAATAAAGTTTTATAAAGTTTGAAGTAAACTCATAAATGAGTAAAACTCATAAATGAGTTTTCAAATAAAAGCACTGTAATAGCACTTATCATTGCTTAGCGCTTATGGCAAGAAGTATTTAAAAGCAAGCAATCAATCTGATACAGTTCCCATCTGTGATGCAGCATCTGTGAAGCTGCATTGTTGAACCAACAGTCAAGTCCTTCCTTTTTCTACAATGTATATACTGTATGTGAAGCTTCTATTTAACTTCTATTTAACTTCCTTGTTACGGTAATTTTTTCCTCCAGTTTCTGGAATGGATGAATGTTTTGAATTCATGGTTTTAAAACTGACAGTGTTTAGTGTTTTGTTTTAGTGTTTAATTTAGAGTCATTTTTGTTTGGAATCATTAGCATAAAAATACTATTAAATGGCATTTGTAATAAAATTGTAACAAATGTGTTTTTTTTTTTCATTTGCATTGGATAGGATCTATATGACATCAAATCCTTTAGTCTCCTTCAGAATCTGAACTTTAGACTCTTTAGTGTATGCATATAAGTACTGATTTTGTTGTCCAGCATGTTTGATCACAATTAAAAGCTTTGGTAGAAAAAATGTTATTGCAAACTCCTTGAGAATCCTTTTGTAAGGATTGTGTTGTGCTGCATACTTCTCCACTACACAGATTAATCTGATGGCTGTGAGAGGCAAGTAATACACATTCAATTAGAATTCAGGGCTTCACCGCAAAACACATTGTACACACTAAATAGGACACCTAAATTGCAATGACACCATTGGTGTTCTGACATACTATTTAGTATGCTAGTATATGCCTTGTGAATTATCACATAGTCATTGATGCCATGGTCTGCAAAATCAAAACACAACACAGAGGGGATGATAGTAAGCTAGCTGGCTAATGCTTGCTAGCTAGCTACAACACAATGCCTTATTGAAGTGGAAAGGTGTATATTTGTTATATTTGTTTGTCACCGTGCTGCTCGTCTCTCAGGCAAATAGTAGTTACTAACAGGATTTATAGCAGCTTCTGACATGGACATTTTTTTTCCTGACTCAACAGATGAAACCACAAGTACAGTTTGGCTTTGCTGGTTTATTTTTATTTCAGAATACAGATTAACATGACTAAAGACCAATCAGATCAATCAAGACAAGAGCACTTCATAGGTACTCAGATTTATAAACTTGGATTTAAGACCAGTTGCAGCAAGAGCAGCTAGCATCAAAGACCAGGCCAGTGGCGCAGTGCTCTAAGTAGGTCTCGCCACTGTTGCAGTTGTAGAACTGGTTATTGTTGCTGGGGTCGGGATAAAGTCCATTAGCCTTGCCAGCACAGAAGCCGCTGCCACTGCTTGAGCCACTGCTGCTACCACCACTGCTGCTACCACCACTAGGAGGAGCAGGGGCAGCAGTAGCTGGGGCAGGAGTGACAGGGGGTAGAGGCTGGGCGGGAGCGGAACAACCTAGAAGAGGAAGAGCATCAGACAAATGAATGGGACTGCATATGTGTGTGTGTGTGTGTGTGTGTTTGAGATTCGGTATTCTTTACTAGATGTAAGAAATAATATATGCCGAAACAAGCTCAGGGGTACAGAAGGTGCAGCATCAGGGTTTATTAATGCAGTAAATTTACTCTTGGACTTGTTCAACTCACTCTGGCCAGTTCCCAGGCCACTCTTGATGGTGTTGATCAGAGGGTATTTGCCCTGATTGCAGAAGGTGCCACTGAAGTCATCCAGGTCCAGAGACCACACCATAGCACCTCCAAAGTTGTTTTTCTTCAACCAGTCAATCTATAGGTTTTTGAAAGAATAACAGAATCTCTGTGTACTCTAGATGCAGAGCCATGTATTCATAAACTATGTATGGTCCAAAATGTCCTTTGATCAATCTATAGATGTTTATTACCATGTGAATAGAAAATACCTTGATCTGGAAGCTCTTAATGTTGTCATAGCCAACCCAAACGTTCTGGCTGTTGTAGGCATATGGCACATCCTGAGGTGCATCCCAAGCCTGAGTGGCTCCTTGAGACAGGAAGGTACAGATCTGGAAAGAAAGGATTGGATTAAAATGTGAGGTCAAGCCAAATTTGTGATTGTAGCAAAGAATTTCAAAGTACATTACATGAAATCTTGATTCTCACCTCATAATAAGCCCAGAATCCACTTTGCCTGGTGTAAGGCCCAGCGGGTCCAGGTCCAGCAGTGGGAGCTCCCACACCAGTGTTTGCAGAGCCAGCCAGCATGAAGGTGTGTCCATAGGTGGGGAATCCAACAAGCAGTTTCTCAGCAGGAGCACCATTGCTCTTCCAGTAGTTCATAGCATAGTCCTGAAGTGGTAGAGAAAGAAATTCAGATCCCACCAGAATCAGACATATTACTATTTAATGGCTTTGGTATTGAGGTACACTTACCACATTGAAGTAGACGTAAGATCCCTGATCAGCTGGTCCACTGTACAGAGGGCTGTTCTCACCAGTCTGCTGCTCCCAAGACCCATGGAAGTCATAGGTCATGACATGGAAGTAGTCCAGAACCCTGTGGAAGACAGATATAGAGGTCAACTTACTTCTTCTTTAGAGGAGAAACTGTTGATTCTCTGTCAAAATAACTAAAAGGACTCTATACGAACTGGCCAATCTGGGCAATCTGGTATCCGGAGTCAATGGTGGCCTTGCCAGCAGAGACAGCAGCGGTCAACAAAAGACGAGGACGGTTGGTCTTTTGGCCCTCAGCCACAAAGGCAGCCATCATTTCCTATTGAAAACAGTTATGGCAATATCAGTAAGCAGATAGGAATGAGAACAAAAACAGTCTCTCATGAGATTGGTAAGATGAGAGAAATCTATTGGGCAGAAACTAATCCAAAAATGATTATAACTGTCTGGTTAAGGCCCAAGAGCTTCTCACATTGAAACATACACGTTTGTAGGCTGTTCTTCATGCCAGTGAATACCTGAACCAGGGTGGTGTAGAGCTGTTTGTCCTGAGGAGGACTACCACGGGAACCAGGATACTCCCAGTCAATGTCCAGACCATCAAACTCATATTGCCTCAGGAACGTAATGACAGAGCTGATGAAAGTCTGACGGGTAGCAGAGGTGGCCACCATGGCAGAGAACCTAAGATAGTAAAGAATTAGGTGACCAAGCTGCCTTTTACATTGTTTTAATCAGGTCACAAGACTTTACATACTTGGCTGTGCCGAAGTTCCAGCCACCGATAGCTAGAAGGGTCTTCAGGTTGCTGTTCCTGTTGAGAACATAAAAAATATTTAAGTTTCCCCTTAAAAAAACAGTTTTAACTTTACGGATTAGAAATACTTAAGTTTAATCAACCAGCCAGTTGGATGTCAAATCAAAATAAATCAACATACTGGTTCTTCAAGGCCTGGAACTCTCCATAAAGCTTCACATCATCCCACTCATAGGTTGCAATCTCATTGTTGTTCATTCCAGCAAAAGCATAGATCAGATGGTCACACAGGCATGGGTCAACGTTGGTGGGGAAGTACTTTCCTGCTCCAGGTCTGTACTGTCCCCAGTTGGTGAAGTAACATGACAAGATGTAGGAGGATCCTAGGTTAAAAAAATAATAATAATAAAATAAAAAAAGTAAGAGGGTAAGGGATTTTTTGAGTTATTTAAAAAACTCTTAGATTTAAATTAGTTTAGAGCTTTATCTGCACAGTGGTGATGAACCATGTAAAGAGAAAATTACATATCTGGATGCTATTTCAACAAGAAGCTTACCAAGCTGCACGTGCAGCAGGAGAGCCAGTCCTAGAAATGAAAAGAAGACACTTTATATCTCAACATATTCTGACACAGTTCTACAATTCTTCCACATATTGCATGCAGTGAAATATATTAACAGGGTCAAATCATAGGTAGATAATAAACTGACACTACAGTAAGGGTAATATTGTCATTTTACTTATTTGTCTATGTTGTACAGTTGTTAGCAATACTCAAGCCTACTGTTCTAAATAAGAAAATACAAAGATATAAATATATTATATAGAGAGATAATATAGATATAGTATAACTCTTGCAATTAAATATCTATGTTAAGGTATGACAACATCATAACAATGAAAGGTTTAACATTTGTGTCATTTATTTTTCTAGATATTTCAATCATAAATATTCTATTATAAAATCTTGTGGTAAAGAAAGTAAAGGCATGCTGAGGTTCCAACTCACCAACACAAATCAGAAGCTTGCCCATGGTGCCTGTGTACAATTCACAGGAAACATCTACCCCTTTATATACCCCTAACTAACACCACTTTCCTTATTTCATTGCCTTTCACTTATTTACCCAGACTAAAATGTCATAGCTGTCAGCACTTTAGTAGAGATTAAACAAAGATAAGTGGCTAGAAATTCTTTATCTGCCCTTGTGTTCAAAGAGCTGTGCATTAAATGTTAACTGTTTTAACGTTGGCATTCATGAGTGCACAGAAGGTGACGAATTCTAATATAGTTTCTTTATCATATCATATAGAAAAAAATAATTGACCAATTGACATCGTATTTAAAAAAGTGCTTTACCAGAGCACATAAAGCACCAGAGTGAAAAAAAAATTATTGCCAAAACTAAATACTATGTTAAATGTTAAAACTGATATACTGTAAAACAATATGAGGCCATAAAATAAAACTATATCTGTTTTGATTTTGGGTGTTAAATATTGATTTACTCCTTTTTATGTTTTATTTAAAAAAATATATAAATACTGAACGTTAAAAAAAGAGCACGAAAACCATCAAATTTTAAAGTCTCTACTATATAAAACAGACATTAATTGTAAAGGTGCTAGATAAAGCTTTACACTGTACATTGAAATTGTACTCTGTAACATTGTAGCATTGAAATGATAATAAATACCACTAATAATTTTCCCTCTAATACTAATAGTTTAATAGATTTATGAGTAAAAAATATGGAACATGATATTCCAAATGAAATAATACAAATGTCAAAGTTTCACACTATATATTTTTTTCACTTTATGTTTTTTCACTTTATGCATCAGTTTCACTTTATGATGAGAATTTTTACTTGCATGTACTTTGCAGATTACTTCCCTCTTTATTTCATATCTGTTCAAATAATTTTACTAATTTACCATGGATTCAGAAAGTATTCAGACTGTTACTTGTTTACTTTATTGTGTTGTGGATTTGATTTTGAATAGATATAATTGACATTTTTACCCATCATTCTAGACTTAATCTCTCATAATGCTGAAGTGAAAACTTGTTTTTAGTGATTTTCAAAAATTACTTAAATATCAAACACTGAAATCTCTTATTCACAAAAGTATTCAGACCCTTTATTCGATACTTTGTAGAAGCCCGTTTGGCAGCAATTATAACTATGGGTCTTCTTGGATATGTCTCTACAAGCTTTGCACACCTGGATTTGGCAAATTATCCCATTCTTCATGGCGGATCTTCTGAAGCTCCATCAGATTGGATGGCAAGTGTCTGTGAACTGCCATCATCAGGTCTCTCCACCGATGTTCGATGGGGTTTAAGTCTGGGCTTTGGCTGGGCCACTCAAGGACATTCGGAGACTTGTCCTGAAGCCACTCCAGTGTTGTTTTAGCTGTATGCTTAGGGTCGTTGTCATGTAGAAAGGTGAACTGTTTCCCCAGTCTGAGTTTGCATGCACTCTGGAGGAGGTTTTCTTCGAGGATGTTCCTGTATTTGGCTGCATTCATCTGTCCCTCAATTATTACCAGTCTCCCTGTCCCTGCAGCTGAGAAGCACCCGCATAGCATGATACTG
This sequence comes from Pangasianodon hypophthalmus, assembly GCF_027358585.1. Classification (NCBI taxonomy): domain Eukaryota; kingdom Metazoa; phylum Chordata; class Actinopteri; order Siluriformes; family Pangasiidae; genus Pangasianodon; species Pangasianodon hypophthalmus. The sequence goes on along the minus strand of NC_069729.1, from coordinate 6,815,343 downwards.
CCACCACCATGTTTCACCGTAGGGATGGCATTAGCCAGGTGATGTGCCTTTATGCTGTCATATGCCTTTTACTCAACAGTGCTTTCCATCTTGCCACTCTGACATGAAAGCTTGATTTATGAAGTGCTGCAGAGATGGTTGTCCATCTAACAGGTTCTCCCATCTCTGCACAGGACTTTTGGAGCTGTTTTAGAGTGACGGTTGGGTTCTTTTTTACCTCCCTGACCTATGCCCTACTTTCCCAGATGCCCAATTTGGCCAGATTGCCAACTCTAGGAAGTTTCAAAGTTGTGCCATTCTTCTTCAATTTCATAATTATTGTGGCCACTGTGGTCCTGGGGACACTCAAAGGCTTAGAAATTGTTTTATATCCTTGCCCTGATCTATCCTTTGCCACAGTTTGATCGCAGAGAGCCATAGAGAGTTACTTGGACTTCATGGCTTGGTTTTTGTACGGACAATACAGTGTAAATTCTGGGCCCTTTTAGACTCTGGTGTGTGCCTTTCCAAACTATGTCAATGTCAAAGGGTCTGAATACTATGAATAACTATGTCAAAGGGTCTCAATACTTTTGTGAGTAAGAGATTTCAGTTTTTGATATTTTATTTAATTTTTGAAAATCTAAAAAAAAATGTTTTATGGGCTATTAAGTGTAGTAAAAAAAAAAGAAGGCAATTATATCCATTCAGAAACAAATCCACAACACAAAATACTGAATACTTTCTGAATCTATTATATTTATCAAATGCTAATTTACTAAAGTTACTTTTATTATATTTATTAATTCAAAGCAACATGTATCTATTTAATTGTAAAAGTAGAATTACTACTAATTTGTACTTTTTATATATGATGACATTTTGTATATTAAAGGTCATCATGCTATAAAAACGCACAGACGTGATAAACTTTTCCATTACAGATTAAGTGGTATATATATATATCAGCTTATCAAATTATAAAAGTGCTTCTAATTCTGCAGCAGGTCTGGTTCATGCACAGAGTAAATAAAAGTAAATGTGTAATCAAAGATAATAAAAGTATATCTAAATGGGGGAATACATTGAATGGAAAAAACTTAAGAGTCTTATTTACTACCCTCTTTATTTGCTATTACATTTGATCATGCTACGGGAATGAATATAAAAGCAATATAATAGTCACTTCAAATGGAAAATAAATGCAAGCAAATGTATATCTGGAATTTATATATTTGTGTAAAGCTGCTTTGTGACAAAGCAACCCATTGTTAAAAGCGTTATACAAATAAAATTTAATTGAATTTAATTGAAGCAGATTTAATTTAAGAAAATATAGAGACTAAAAAGTCTGTCACGGATACTGGGTTCTGAGGACTACAGGTATTGATGTACACAAATTTATGTCTGTTTTTATTTTATTAAATTACCTGAGGACAAAGGGTTCAAAAGGAGTATAATTAAAAATTAAAGCAAAATCAGTGGCTCTGTTATGCTGTGGGAGATATTTTGCTGGCATGTGTTGGGTTCACTTAGAGAGAAAACTCACTACAAATCATTACAAAGTTCTTCTGACTGATTACCTTCATCCTATGATTCAATTCAATTCAATTTTATTTGTATAGCACTTTTAACAACGGACATTGTCACAAAGCAGCTTTACAAAAATAAACACATTCAAGATAAAAATTTAAAGTGTATGAATTTATCCCTAATGAGCCAGACGTATTAAAGGGAAAAGGCAAGAGCCAAGGAAAACCTCCCTTAGACGTATGAGGAAGAAGCCTTGAGAGGAACCAGACTCAAAAGGGAACTCATCCTCATCTGGGTGACAACGGATAGTGCAATTATAAATAATTTCCTTCTATAACTGTGTACTGCATGGTCAAATAGTGCAATTGTGTAACCAGGAAATTCATTATACTTTTCACATGAAGTCTGTTTGTTGAAGTTATCAACTGTTCAGTGACGGAGACTTGAGTGTGGCAATTGCAGTCCTAACGTTATCATAGCATAACTGTTCATATGAATTGTGTTCCAAAGCCATCTTCATGGTTTTTAAGTGGCACCATCCTCAATAATCTCAGTGATCTTCAGCACTGTCCATGTCAGGCCATCTTAAGCAGCTTTGAGTGATTTCCAGTTGATGAGAACTCCAACCAGAAGTAGGGCATCAGGATGGATCAGGCAGGTCCGAAGAACAGAAGGGGTCAAGATCACTGGTATCTCATGAGTAGCATGTGTAGCTCGACAGAAAGAGAGACCGAGAAGGAGAGAGAAGGAGAAATTATTAGGTATGCTTATTGTCCCGTAATGTTCAAGGAATATATAAATGATAGGAGTCTTCTCTTCCAGCATGACTCCGCCCCCATTCACAATGCATGAGGATTCACTAAATGGTTTGATGAGGATGAAAATTATGTAAATCATATGTTATGGCCTTCACAATAACCAGGTTACAACCCAACTGCACACCTATGGGAGATTTTGGGCTGAACTGTTAGACAGCATTCTATAGTACCTCCATCAACAAAATATCACTTGAGGGAATATCTTTTGGAAGAATAGTGTTCTTCACTCCAGTATTGTTCCAGACATTTGTAGAATACAAGCCAAGGATCGCTGAAGCTCTGCTGTTGGCTTGTGGTGGCCCAAACACCTTACTAAGACATCTGATGTTGGGTTCCCTTTAATTTGTCTGACTATATTTTTAAAAAATGGCTAAAAGTGAATGTTCAACTACAATGACAAACGTACTATAGTATTTTTTTTTCTGTGGAAGCAGAGAGAAGGAGCCAGATATCTAAATACAATATTGGTCTGGAGCTCTACTTTTTTATATACTGTAGCTACATAATTTTACCCTGGAAAACAATTATGGCTTAGGAATGGCTTAGCACAGAAGCTCAATATATGTAGTTCTGTAGTTTGTTAAAGTATGCAGAGAACTTGCTGCACCAAAAAACCCAGATTACTAATTGGCATCATTTTATAAATTCAGTGAATCACTCAGCACTGGATGATGAACTCAACTCGAAATATCTGTTTAGGGTTATCAAAACATCTGAGGGAAAATGCAAGTCTACTTTATTATGCTTAAAACAATTCTTTTCTTTTAAATTTGACTGTACTTTGGAGAAAAATGTAAAAGCAATGTAATGGCCATTTAAAATGGATAGCAACGGCAAGGAAACCAAGGAAAACATGTTCTTCTGTTGGGGTCAAACTCTATGGTCCACTTTATAACAAAGTGGAATAATAAGTTTTTCTTGAAACTGTATGTGTTTTACTTGACAATCAACATTTATAAGTTTATTTTCAGTCAGGTGTCAAAACTGCATCCAAAATGACTGGACTTTGCACTTTGGCTACCAACTTGTTGATTTGTCAGTAAACAGTGTTGAAAAAGGTTTTGACTGATATTCAGTAAGCAGCTCTATTGTTGTAAGGAACTTCCAGAATAGGGAGCTCTGCTAGTATTCCTCTTGCACAAGTAAACCGAATTATAAACTCCAGACTGAAGGGAGGAAACTCAGCATCTGATGTCCATGGGTTCCAGACTTCAGACAGTCATTAACAAAAGGATTTGCATCCAAGTATTATAAATAATCCTTATATTTATGTAAGTTTGTCCAATTACTTTTGAGCCTGTGAAAATGGAGGAACTATGTAACAAATGGCAGTAATTCCAAAATGGTTAATGCAATATTTTTGCTAAACCCCTTGAATTAAAGCTGAAAGTCTACACTTCAATCACATCTCGATTGCTTCATTTCAAATCCATTGTGGTGGTGTACAGAGGCAGAATTACAAAAATTGTGTCACTGTCCAAATACTTATGGACCTGACTGTATCTACACTTGAGGACCAATTACCTACTACGATGAGGACCAATTACCTGCTCATAATGTACTGTAGATAGAAAGCAGAAAGGAAAGAATTCATTAGTTGGAGAGAACAACATGTTATAACATAATGGACATTTTACAGAGAAGGTCAGGAGAACAGTGCATCTCGTCTATCCGTTATATTAGGTGGAGGTAATGCACCAGTCTGGTGTTTGCCAACCTCCAAAAAAGAAGAAGAAGAAGAAGAAGAAGAAGAAGAAGACAACGAAAACATACAGAAGGGAAATTTCATTTTGAAACTTTGACAGAACAACATTTTCTACACTATGTGGCCTAAGGTTTGTGGACACCTGACTGTCACACCCATACGTGCTTGTTGAACATCCCATTCCACATTTAGTCCCTCTTTGCTGTAGTAACTTCCACTCTTCTGGGAAGGTTTTCCACTAGATTTTGGAGTGTGGCTGTAGGGATTTGGGATTCAACCACAAGAGCCTTAGTGAGATCAGGCACTGATGTTGGGCGAGGAGGTCTGGGATGCAGTCAGAGTTCCAGTTCATCCCAAAGGTGTTCAGTGGGGTTGAGGTCAGGGGTCTGTGCAGGACACTCGGGCTCTTCCACTACAACCTTGGCACACCATGCCTTGTCTTGTCACAGACCTCACTTTGTGCACAGGGCTATTGCCATGCTGGAACAGGTTTGGGCCTCTAAGTTCTCCGGGGAGCCTGGAGCCTATCCCACGACACTCCCACGGCACACGGCACAAGTCGCTGGACACCCTGGACGGGATGCCAACCCATCACAGGGCACAATCACACACACACACACACACACACACACACACACACACACACACTACAGACAATTTAGAGCTGCCAATCTTCCTACAATGCATGTCTTTGGACTGAGGGAGGAAACAGGAGTACCCGAAGGAAACCCCTAAATCACAGGAAGAGCATGCAAGCTCTGCTCACACAGGCGGAGGCGGGAATTGAACCCCCAACCCTGGAGAGCCTAACCACTAAGCCACCATTTCCACAAAATTGTACGTGGTTCTTCCCCAAAATGTAGCCACAAAATTGTATAGGACATCTTTGTATGCTGAAGCATTACAAGTTCACTTCACTGGAACTTGTAATGCTTCAGCATCCAAAGATGTCCTATACAATTTTGTGGCTACATTTTGGGGAAGAACCACATATGGATGTGATGGTCAGGTGTCCACAAACTTTTGGCCATATAGTGTACAGTATAACCTGAAGGACACTTTACAGAGAAGGGCAGGAGAGCAAAGTGTCTCGGATAATACTTCAATATCTTAAATAAAGTTGGTTGTTTGATAGTAGTTAGGTAGTTAGTTAGTTAGTCAGTCAGTCAGTCAGTTAGTCATTCAGTTAGTTAGTTAGTGTCACTTTTCAGTTGGTTTGTTTTTAGGAAACAGCCACACTCTAGACCAGTAGGTGGCGGTAATGAGCGCGTCTATTGTTTGCCAACAGCTTTGAAACGAGAAGAAGAAGAAGACGACGAAGAAGAAGAAGACGCGGAAGAAAAAGATTCAGTCGTAAGCGAAGTGACTCGGTTTAAAATGAGCCATTTGGAGAGTTTGAATAGGTTTTTGACAGAGCGCTTAATGACAGTCGCTGGAGAGATATTCCAAGTGTTTAAAGACGCCTTTAGTGATTATCAGGGTGAAATAGAGCGAATAAAACAGGAGAACCGGTGTCTAAGAGAAGCCCTGGCTGAAATTTACAACAGTGTACAGGAGCGAGCAGGTACTCACTTATTATAACGAATTATAGTAATAAACACCATCAGACAGGATTCTAACATTTGTTCATTAAACCCATTATTAACCTTTAAATGTCTGTCATAAGGAAATGAATGTGTGTTTACTTTCTGTATAGATTCTTTGCTTATGTTCATCTTGCCTGTAATTAGTGTCTGATCTCTGTTTGTATGCAGATAAGCACAATTTAAACCAGAAAGCCCTGAACACTGATATTTCCCTTATACAAGTGAACCTGGAACTTGCTAGTCCAAAGAAGTGTGATCCACAGCAGTCTCAGAGTCATGCACACACATGCACGTCGAAGCCTGAAAAGCTTGCAGAGGATCTGGACCCAGAATCGAGTTTTTCAGAGAAACCTGGGTTGAGGGATGAAAACGAGCACAGCAGCAGCCTGCATACAGGCTCATCAGTCACGGTCAAAGTGGAGCCGTGTGATTCCCCAGCTGTCTTCTCTGCTGAAGTGAAAAATGAAGCTGAAGTCGATCAAGCAAGAGACCAGCAAGAGCCTCTTTCCTGCACTTACTGCGACCAAACATTCACGGAGCTTCCTCAGCTAGCATCACACGTGCAGACTCACATGGCTTTGTTTACCTGCGAAATCTGCGGAAAGTCCTTCAAGCAGAAAGGAACGCTGAAAACACACATGATCGTACACCAGAAAGAAAGACCTTTTGGCTGTGGTTATTGTAAAAAGCGGTTCAAGCTGAAAAGTCACCTGAAAGAGCACGAGAGGATACACACGGGTGAAAAACCTTTCAGCTGTCCGGTGTGCAGGATGTGCTTTACTCGCTCCAATCCTATGAAGATACACCTTCGGAATCATCATCGGGAGCAGTTACTACTCAGCCAATAGAATAAGGCTGGAAAATATTAGACTTGTGGATAAATTTCATTCTCTGTTATTCATGTGTTGTTTCTTTTGTTACTTTGACTGTCTTTACTAAGTGGTTAGTTTTAATATCTTCATAGTTCTGCTAATTATTTGTTTTACATGTTTGACTACTGGTTGTTCATTTATTATTCTGATTATTGTCTACTTACTGTCCATGATAAACAAATCTTATTTACTTTGTGAGTCTGAATTCTACTGATACCTTTTTTTATCTTGGAGACAGAGGTTTTACACATTTACACATGGATTTTATAGAGAACTGAATATGGATGGTGTCAGTGGCGGTTCTGGCTTACTTAGTGCCCTAGGCGAAATCAGACCTGATGTGTGATTTAGATTATTAACATTGTTATAATGCACAGTCCAGACTTTCACGTAATTTGGTTTTATATTTATTGCTGACTATTATGGCGCTGGCATAACTAGCACTGCATAAGAACATTTTAATAAAGTTACTGCAGAACGTCGTATGAGATGACATACACAGCATCCCGTTTCTCACCCGCTCTTCTCTTCTGTTTTTCCGAAATTGAAATCCTGATGGCTTTGATCTTTTCATTCTCAAATCGTTCTTATTCACAGTTTCTTTTTTCATTATGCTTGTAAACATCACCCTGTCAATCAATGGTCAAGACTAAACCATTCCACGTTAGTGGTGTACAGTGCGTCAGTCTCTCGTTGTCATTTATTAATATTTTAACTGTACATCATTGGATGTACATCAGGAGTAGGGAAGCATTTTATTTTATGGTTTTTGTGTGATATTATTAAAATATCATCCCTCCCGTATTTGAGGCTTCTAGCAGGTTACTTTTTATGAGCAGACAGACAGCAGCAGAGGTGTGAGGAGCAGCAGAATGGGGAGGTGTCTCACAAGGAGCCGCTAAGGAATTAATTTTCAGTGAGTGAGGCGAAACAGAGAGCGGTCACGATCCTGTGTGAAACTGCCTCCGGTGAACTATAAAGAAGTGAAGAACGTGTCTGAAAGTTGCCCCGTGCCACCACTGAGTGGGTTGCGCCCCCCTCCCCCCAGGCAGCTGCCTATACTGGCCGATGCCGGGATCCGCCACTGGATGGTGTACACTTTATTAAACATTAAACCAAGGTGTCTGATTTTTTTTTCATTTAATATTTTTAGTATTGAATAAAAGACTTTTTATGTGATTGTTTTTCCTCATTGTTTAAAGGACCATGATGATAGTTCTGGTGCTTTAGTAAGTAAATGCGTCAGTGGTGTTGATCGTAGGTCCATCTGATGCTCCAAAAGTACAGATACAAAATGTCTGCAGCTCGCATGTTGTAGGTAAAATACAGGGCCTGATTTTTAAAAAGCAAGCATTTAACCATTATTTAAGCCGAAGTAAATCGTACAACAAAGGCAAAACATATATTATTGCAAGTGATTTTGGTATTGAGTCAATGGGATCAGGAAGACAGCTATCCACTGTCAAATGGAGTTTCACTACACGTCGTACTGTGTATGGTTGTGTGTGCGACAAAATTTTTTTGAATTTGAAATATTCACAGAGGTCAATAGAGGTCAGTGTGATTAATAAATACATACCGTTACTAAGTGTACAAACTATCATTTGAAAAAGCTGGTGGAAAATCAGCTGGATGCATCCCTAAAATAACAAAGGATAAAAGTCTAAATTTGTTGGAGTCATAAATGTCATTTTGAGTGTTTCACTATTTATATCTGTAATATTTGTGTGCATTTTTGTTTATTTGTGATAATAAAGCAGCTTCTAGTAAACCCAGTTCGCATCAATGTGTTGTTGGATCATGCTCTTTATTTTCCTGACTGTAAGGATGATTGTAAAGTGATGACTTCCTGTATATTTGCATGAAGATGACACTGTGTGCACTACCTTGCCTTTCCGGCAGGGGGCGATCTAACGCTGTAACGACCCCGAGCCTTCTACTGTTACAACTGAAAAACACAAGAAGAAGAAGCAAAGTAGCACTTTCTTACGAGTCTACACTGGGAAAATGGCTCACTTGGAGACGCTGAATTCGTTTTTCTGTGATCGTCTAATGGCTGCAGCAGCAGAAATCTTTCAAGTGGTTAAGGACACTGTTTCTCAGTATCAGGAAGAAATAGACCGCTCCAAACAGGAGAATATTTATCTGAGGAAAATGCTAGCGGAAGTTAGCATCAACAATGGACCAGGTGAATGAACCGCTCAGTTTCTGATGCAACATCGGTGTGGTTTGTTTCATCTATGCAGCTGTTGATGTGCTCTTTGGTTGTTTATTTCGGATTCCGCTAGTGCTAGCTCTTGTTTATAAAACTAATGTGTGACCGCGACTTAGTAACGCGACAGAATGAGATCATTAATTCGTGGCTTCAGCTGAACAAGGTGTGATCACTGTGTCCACAACACAACACACTGATCCACAGCACAGTGATCCACATCACACTGATCCACAACACACTGATCCGCATCACACTGATCCGCATCACACTGATCCACAACACAGTGATCCGCAGCACACTGATCCGCATCACAGTGATCCGCAGCACACTGATCCGCAACACAGTGATCCGCAACACAGTGATCCGCAGCGCACTGATCCGCAGCGCACTGATCCGCAACGCTGTGATCCACAACGCTATGATCCACGGCTCACTGATCCACGGCTCACTGATCCACAACGCACTGATCCACGGCTCACTGATCCACAACGCACTGATCCACGGCTCACTGATCCACGGCTCACTGATCCACGGCTCACTGATCCACAACGCACTGATCCACGGCGCACTGATCCACAACACTGTGATCCACAGCACACTGATCCACAACACAACACACTGATCCACAGCACACTGATCCACAGCACAGTGATCCACAGCACAGTGATCCACAACACAGTGATCCACAGCGCACTGATCCACAGCGCACTGCATTATTGTGAATTAGAATTATAGGAACATCAACTGTAATGATCATTATTATTAGTGTTATTTATTTGGTGTTGTACAACTGCGTGGTTTATAACCATAAAAATAATCGAAACAAATCCTGCATGTTAATAAGTCATGGCCACTTATTATTTTTTATTAGCTTTTAATACTTAATAATGCAATAGATAGTCCTCACTACAGGACTAAAAGTCCAGGGGATAGTGCAGGACCTGATCCAACTCGTCCTAACTCTAACCCACAAGATGCTATGCAACACCCCCTGGATATTTGGTATGACTCCGCCCAGGTAGGAGGAGCTGGATCAGGGCTGACTCCACCTCCTGGACTTTTGGTTCTGCAGCAGGAGGTGTTTGCTCCTTATGTTCCTCACATAGCATGAATATCCTCCAGGATGGGCAGATCAGGGTCGAAACGGGATGTCTTCTTTTTAAAGCTGTTTTTGTCTGATGTGTTTTATGGTCATGCTTTGCTGCAGTTTCCACAGGTGCACAGACCAGCCGGACAGTTGGATTTCCTCCAGAACAGCAGAACAGCAATCAAGAGGTGGTGGACTCAGAAACCTCGCTAATACAAGTGAAGCTGGAGCTTAGCACCATGCAGCAGGATCTCAGCACTGAACAGCAGGATTTTGAAGAACAGCAGCCAGCAAGGGATGTACGTACATGCCATGTCCCTTCAGAGCCTGCTGAGGACGTCACGGTCAAACTCGAGCACAGTGACTCCCAGGAGGTTGGCAGTGACGAGTTATCTTCCTGTCCAGCAAACCCTGAAAGTGTGTCATGCAGTCATTTCGAATCAAACCCCCAGTCCTTCTCCCAGCATGACTTCTCTAACCTGCCGTTTCACTTGCAAAGCCCGGCTGCGGAAAGACTGTTTCGTTCCAAGGTGCGCCGCAAACCTCTCAGGAGCGAAGGGAATTCGAAAGGGCGTAAGCTTACACGCAGCAAAGAGAAAAAACTCCGCTGCGATCTGTGCGGGAAGTGGTACAGCACTCGTCACTCGCTCAAAATCCACCTGAGGACGCATACGGGAGAGAGGCCGTTTCCCTGCAAATTCTGCGTGAAGACTTTCCACCAGAAAGCGCACTTAAAGGAACACGAGAGGACACACACTGGGGAAAAACCCTTCAGCTGTTCAGTGTGTGGGAAACGTTTCAGTCGGGCTCAGCAGGTCAGAGTACACATACACTATCATCATCAACACCAAGCGGCAACGATTATTAAAAACCAACAGTGCACGTGATACTTTTTAAAAGATCGATCAAAGAACAATGGCAAGTTCTCCAACTTTTTTTCTTTTGCTTGTGAAAATATTTATAGATTGCCTTGACACGTCGAATGAGTGTGAGAGAGTGTGTGAGAGAGTGTGTGAGAGAGTGTGTGAGAGAGTGTGTGAGAGAGTGTGTGAGAGAGTGTGTGAGAGAGTGTGTGAGAGAGTGTGTGAGAGAGTGTGTGAGAGAGTGTGTGTGTAAGAACACAAACATTTTATTCCTGCTACCAATGTGTATTCTACCAGATTTTCACTGCTGAAATGTTTAACAGAGAGTTTAGACAATTTTAATTTTTTTTAAGTTGTTTTAAGCTAAGAGTGCAAAAGTTTGCATACCCTTAGAAAAAAAAAACATCTTTGTTATAGTGACAAGACATTCAAGAATAAAACCACTCTGAACAAGTTGCATGTTATTACTTCTAAGTAATGTGATCTTCAGTGATGTCGAAGATTAATTTTGTAATGAATTTCTGAGTTGAGGATTCATTTAAAAAATTTTCATCGACATGTGTGTTTTCACTTTGGTTATCAATGCCGTTCAGCTATTTGCAGATGACTTCAGAGCCAAACATCTCTGTCCATCTGGTATCCAAATGGAACTGTACGTTTCATGCACGGTGATGTTAAACACACTGCCGAGCTCCGTTTCTCTCGCTGTCGACGTGATTGTTGTCATGATCTGCGTCTCAAATAAAAATCCCTGACCATACATTCAAAAGTATTTACTAATCTAGAAAATCTAGAAGACAGATACGCAAAACAGTCCTTTCAGTGGGTTTAAGAGGTTTTTAAAATTCAAACACTAACTGTAACAGGAAAACCGTTCGTGTTCTATGCTATTCTAAACCGTTATTTAGTACTAAGTGTGCGATTTCAGACACAGTGTTAGTTTATTTAGTCAGTTGCGGACACAGCATCACATGGTGCTATACTGCCTCCATTATTTACATTGGACCATGTGGATGTGTCGCATTAATTTGAGTACCTGCACAAGCAATGTGCCAAACGACCAGAGGATGGCAGCATGGCATCCGTCTTGTGTATGCATAGGCAGAGTTAACTCAGGATAAATCAATTCAATTCAATTTTATTTGTATAGTGCTTTAACAATGGACATTGTTACAAAGCAGCTTTACAGAAATAAATACATTCAGATTAAATTAAACCAAAATAAATTGTAAGTATGTGAATTTATCCCTAATGAGCAAGCCAGAGGTGACGGTGGCAAGGAAAAACTCCCTGAGACGATATGAGGAAGAAGCCTGGAGAGGAACCAGACTCAAAAGGGAACCCATCCTCATCTGGGTGATAACGGATAGTGCGATTATAAATAAATACCCTCTGTTACGGTGTACTAAATGGGTAAATAGTGCAGTTGTGCAACCAGTAAATTCATCACGGTTTTCACAATAGGTCCGGGTTGTTAAACTTATCCGCCTAGACACCAGCCTTTAGTCGAGTCTCAGCTGTAAATCAGCGCAAATTCCTTGTGTAGCTGTGTTGCATTCTGAAATTTAGAGTCAAGCGTTTGCTGTCTCCACTACACCTACAGTGGAAAATGGTGCTAGAGAAAAGCAACGTCCCCCTGTGACATCAGTGCAGCACACAACCTCACAGGAGTTACAAAAAATACAGCACCAACCAAAACAATTAGCACCACAATCTCTAAGCATGTCACAGATATTGCAATATAAACACATGTAATGTGTTTCAGGGTGGAATTTTCCTGTGCGTGTGTTAGGATGTTCTTTAAGCGTAATGATAGCTTGTCATATGTGCAGATTGGCGTCTTGTTGCAGGATATACCAACATTTCAATTTTAACATTCTGGAATGAAGTTCAAATGATCCATTCACAAATAAGGGGATGCAAAATTTTGCCCTCAACTGTATATTTAGATGTGCACTGCTGATTGTTTATATTAAAGCTACATAACCATATCAGTTTGAATCTTAAAACAGTGTTTTTTTGGTTTGCCTACCACACTTTTGTAAATCACATTCGTTCTGGTGGATCGTTTTGTGAAATACAAAATAAACTAAATGTTTGAGGTGTACAGTGTATTGTGGTCTGTTTGTCCTGACTTGTCATCTTTAATACCATGTCTCGAAAGTAAATATATGTACAGAACATGTTACTCAGACACCAAACAAAATCTTCAAAAATGCAGCACAGTGCTGATTGTTTCTACGTTACTGCTTAAGGGAGACCTTATAGTTAATAGTACATGATTTTTTTGGGGGAAAAAATGCCTTAGTGACTCTTATGAGCTCTGTATACAGCAACCAAAAATTTTAAACCAGTCATCTTTTATGAATTTCTCATTCAGGCAACATCTCTTCAAGGAGATGCTTGTTAATTATTTTTCATCTGCACAAGCAGCCCATAAAAGAGTATACTAGAAATAAACAGGAAGCAAGGCACTAGCCTGATGGTGCAGGAGATAAGTCTATAATTCTGACAGAGATATGGTTATATCTGAGTGAATTCGATAAAGATCTGACCACAGAAGAAGATATTTACCCTTTATTTATTAGCCTCTGACTTTATGAACTAGCTTTATGCATACACTATATGGCCAGAAGTTTGCGGACACCTGACCATCATACTCATATGTGCTTGTTGAACATCCCCCTCTTTGCTGTTATAATAACCTCCACACTCCTGGGAAGGCTTTCCACTAGATTTTGGAGTGTGGCTGTGGGGATTTGTGCTCATTCAGCCACAAGAGCATTAGTGAGATCAGACACTGATGTTGGGTGAGGAGGACTGGGGTGGAATTGGGGTTCTAGTTCATCCCAAAGGTGTTCAGTGGGGTTGAGGTCAGGGCTCTGTGTAGGACATGTGAGCTCTTCCACTCCAACCATGGCAAACCATGTCTTCATGGAGCTCGCTTTGTGCATAGGGGCATTATCATGCTGGAACAGGTTCCAGTGAAGAAAAATTGTAATGCTACAAAGTATATAATAAAAGCATACAAATATATATTAGACAATCTGGTTTTTGCTTTGTTATTATGGGGTATGGAGTGTAGATTTATGTGGGAAAAAACAGTAATTTTAAGCATTTTATCATAAGGCTGTTTATATATGTATATATGTTTTCAAAAATCAGGCAGATCCAGTAGCAACCTTTTCCCTTCCCATGACCTTCTGACATTAAACAGTATCTGCACCGAACTTTATTCCTGTTGTCATGCCCCCCTTTGTCAAACTCCTTTTCTGTCATACTTACTGGAAGAATAGCCAAGTAATAGGAAAGCAGTAGTGACAATGAGTCTGCATTCAGGAAAATGGGTAAATCCATGAAAAATAAAGAAATTGCCTTTGTCATTTTTCTGTACTGCACTATCAAACATTTTACAGTTCCTCATTAATCCTAGTGTACATCCCATCACTATCAGGCACCTTAGAAGATACATACAAGGCCTGCTCTTGGTCTCTCACTAGTTAGTGTCAGTGCTGCATTTTGAGAGCTTGTCAATCAAACAAGCCACACTGCTAGTTCAGAGTGACATTACGGCACAAGACAAATCTCAAGAAATGCTACTTTGTGTAGATTTAGCCATGATTAAAACAAGATAAAGTTTCAGACAAGATCTTTTGTCTGGTTGTGCTTTAAAACAGTAAACCTGTCTGCAGAACTAATGCTCATCATATTCGAGAATCTGTGAAGTTAACTGTGATCGTTTTACCATACACAGGGAATCCTGCCCCACTGAAAACTGCATTTCAGTATGAATAGTGCAATGGGGAATTACATTCACTTCTGACACCAAGTCAGCATTTATTGCTTAAGCACTGAAGAGATCGCGTCATGTCAGAGTGATGCAGGGAAGGTTTTGCTTTTCAGTGTGTAACGTTTTCTGCATGTCACTAATTCCTAAGCAGTTCTCAGTTTACTTTTTTGATTAAAGGGATCAAGTATGGTAAGAGCAATGCAATGTTTTGTTTTTCAGTGCAGTATGTTTTCTGCATGTCACTAATTTAAAAAGCAGTACCGGGTTTTTTTATATTATAGATCACTTTAAAAAAAAATAAAAAATAAAATACTAGTAGCATTGCATTTTGCTCTGGCACGGAATAAATCCATGACTTCCAAGTAAACAGTGATGAAAAATGCATCAAGTGCCTCAGTGGCTGACTGTAGGCCTCTCTGTCCTGCGCTAAATTTCTTCACGGGTCTTTTATTTTGAAATCCGCTGGGACAAGCAGCTCTGTAGGCTACATCCAGCGGAATCTAAGGTTATATATGCGACATGGCGTCTACTACTCAACAGCGTCAAATTGACTCTCTGAATGCTTTTATCCACCAGCGTTTGACGAACATCGCAGGAGAAATATGTCAGGTTTTCCAGGAGACTCTGGCCGCGTACCAGGAGGAAATAAACCACTCCAAACAGGAAAATGTTTATCTCAGGAAAATGCTGGCTGAAATCACACTCGACAGAACAGACAGGCTAGGTATGGGGTTAGCTTAGTTTGCTAATTACTACATAACATACCGCTTTGTGTTTGCAAGCTTTGTTAACAAACTATTGCTTTATAAATGGTTTATCAGCATTTGAGCTTCTGTCACTGGGCTTTACCTAACAGGCTAAGAAAGCGTTGGGTTGCTAGCTAATGTTGTTGATAAGCGTAATGCTGCAGTCAAGTGCTACCTTAATTAGTAACGTAAATATGAGTTTCCGACCTGCGACCACTTATTAATCATCATGAATATGGAGGGAAAGTTTTAGTGCTCGGTGGTTACTAATTCTTTTAATAGATAGATAGATAAATAAATAGATATTATTTCCACAATTATAAAAGAAAATGTAAGAAGATACTACAATAGTTCATACTTGCTAGCTAGCTGACATTAGCAGCGCATTTGAGTAATTAATACTCCATCATTACAGCCTCCCAAGTGAGAAACACTCAGATTGAAGGAGAACGTGAAGGCAGCATTAACCTCTCTCTTCTTATTTTGTCATTATGGTTTTAAATACAAAATATTATAGTAATAGGCAAAATATTAAGCTTTTAATGGTCTTAACAACAAATCATTGGTCAGGAAATTAGCAAGAATTAAACAAATAGATAAAGGAAGTTATTATGGGATAACCTTTCCATTTGATTTCTTTAAATGTTTAATCCTTGTGGCCTTTGGTGAGCATCAGGTGTGGCAGATACCCAAATAATGTCTAATCTATTAAGGAAAAAACACCCCAGAAGATATTTTTGGAACATTTTATACACCCAGACATGTGTTAGTTGAATTTTACATCAAACATTTTAATCATTATCATGATTTTACCTTTGCATACAAGAAGACTATATAAGTGAATTTCACTGTTTCTAGCTTTTCCCCAAACAAAATAGTTCACTGCAGCAGAAGTAAACCAGCAAATGGTGGCACAGGAGCTCTCAGGAGTGCATTTCGTTTAATTCCTGCTCATTTTCTGACCAATGATTTGTTGTTAAGACCATTAAAAGCTTCATATTTGCCTTTTTTTTCCTTTTCTTTTTTTGCCCAGGAGTGTATGCTCATTTTTGGTTTTATCCATATCCCTGAAATTACTTGAATAGATTCCTTTATGAACAAAAGGATTACATAAAACTTCAACAAGTTAGATATATCTGGCAAAATTGCACTTAATGCTGTTGCGCCAGTCAGTAAGCTTTCTTCAACTGGGTTTCAGGTTAAAAAAATAAATAAAAATCACTCAGGAATAATGAAATTCATGTCTAGACTTCCAATTTAGAAAGACTTGTGGCTGAAATCAAAACTGTAACCTTTGTGTAGTTTGCATACACATCTGTTTGCCTTTCCATTGTATTTGCAGATGCACCGACCAGCCAAGCAGACGGATTTCCTCCAGAGAAGCAGAACTCCAGCCAAGCACCAATGGACCCCGAGACGTCAGTAATACAAGTGAAACTGGAGCTTAGTACCACGCAGCAGGATCTTGAACTACCAAAGCAATCATGTCCTACTCTTGCTTGCAGCCTTGAACGGTCTGACAGAGCTGAAGAATCACATCGTGATATCTCAGGTAAAAGATAGAGGTGCTTGTGTACATCCATATGCGCTCGTGGTACAGTCAAATTAGAGCACAGTGAGTTACATTTGACCCCAGCGTGAATTAAAATTGCATTATAAGAGAGAAACCTGACCTCCCTCCTTTTCCAAACAACATCTGACTTTTTTTTTTTTTCCCACCCGTCATGCACCTTTTGAAAACCTCATTACAGAAACATCGTTCATTTGCAAGGTTCGTGTTAAGTGATTCCTAGTGATGACGTGCTAGTGAATCCTAATGTTAAAGCAAAAAAAAAAAAAAAAAAAAAAAAGTTCACGGTGGAGTATGTGGAGAGAATTTCCATCAGCGGTACCTAAAATTTTTCTTTAAGCAGCATCACCACTCAGCTTATGGCCTGAGATTTTTTTTTTTTCACTCACCATGATTAACTCTGTAAAGTTTGCAAAACACACTTAACTTTAAAATAATTTTATTAAAAAAGTTCTAAACATTAACAGGTATGCTTTTATGTTAAGGACCAGCAGATCATTTCCATGAACAAACAAAGCAAATATTGTTTTTATATTGTGGCTTGGAAGTTGAGGCTTCTCTCTCCAAGATACATTCCTTTAATTTTAATTTATTATTAAAACCCCTCTGAGAGCCTAGTTATGTGGAATTAGCTTTGAGTGGTTTTGCCCGTGTAATGTAAAGAGTAGTTTTGTGTTGCCAGTTCAACCAAACACATTTGGTTGTCGCTAGTCTAGTAGTAGTGCTATCTTTTACATAGCAGCACATTTAGAAAGCTGATATCCACCTCTGCCTATCCCAGGCTTGTAGTAAATATTTAGTGGGAAAATTTGTAGATTGTACTTTTGAAATTGAAATCTTAAGCTGCAGTATTTGGAATTAAGCATGTAATAAATTCAGATCTGGAAAAACTGGTAGTGTGCCCCATTTTTTTTTTTTTTTTTTAATTTGAGAACTCCGAGAACTCAGCTTATTATATTTGTGTCACTCACTCTCAGTGTCTCTGCTTAGGAAAGTTTCAGGATTCACATGTGGGAAAATATTAGCTCAGAGTGGAGCCACTGACCTCAACCATCCTGACCATGCGGGCAAAACTTGATCTTACCCACATAGAGAGACGTGCCAACATTGCTCACAAATAACAAAAGCAGGCAGAGAGGAAACATTTTACCAGGAAAAAAACCCTAGCGTATACAGAGTACATACAGAACCTGAGGCTTGTTTATTCACAGGTCGAGTTTACAAGTTGGTGCGATGCAAAAGTAACCACTCCTAGACACAAATGCACCTCTTTCACACCCTGTGTACATTCCCCTTGAGTGAATTGGCTGTTTTTGACAGGCAAATTTTGTTCACATTTGGTCTGACTGCTGCCTTAGCTTAAAAAAAAAAAAAAGAAGAAAAAAAAAACAATCGCAATAATAAGGGGCCAGAAGTTGTTAAACTATAGATGTTGGAGAGCTCTGAGAGAGTCCTGCTTGGATACTAGTCTCTAGACACTGACAGAGGATTTTGTGACTATAGTATTAATACAGTGAGCATTAATAGATGACCATGAAGGATCATTTGGATTGGGACTTCATCATTCATTGAAATAATGTGATGTCTAGTACTGTATTCTCTGCATGTCATTTTTTTTTATTTTATTTATTTATTTTTGTTTAAATGTATTCTTTGTTCCTGACAGATGAACAGCGAAGTCAGACTGATGTAGTTCCTGTTCCTCTTAAACAGCCAAACTTCAACCAGGAGCCACAAAACTGTGATCCCTCACAAATCCGAGTGAAGCTGGAACCTTTGACCGGACATGAGAAGGCTGAGTCACAAGAGCAATCAAATAACGCGTCTTCATTCAGTTCCTCCCCTGTAAGGACTGCCAGTAGACAGGAGCAGCCTCACTCTTTCTCTGTTAAAACGGTGAATGTTCTGGCAAAAAAGGGTCATGGGTCCACCACAGCCTCAACCATAGCAGTCTCAAGCAAACCAGAAACGTGGAACTGTACAGGATTCTCCTCTGATATTTCAAGCACACCTGGGAAAAGTGAAATTCAGTTTGAGCCTTCTATAAAAGACGAGCCCGTTTCCCACCCCACTTCTCAATACGAGAAACCGTCAAATGACATTTCTCGTCTAAAATCTCGCTTGCCGAGTCACGTTCCTTACAGGCCGCTTTACTGTGACGTGTGCAGAAAGACTTTCCAAAACGAATGGCAATTGAAAAGGCATTTGCTAAAGCACCAGAACAATAGACCGAACTGCTGTGAGTTGTGTGGGAAGTGCTACAGTACGCCACACGTACTCAAAATCCACCTTCGAACTCACACAGGAGAGAGACCGTATCACTGCAAGTTCTGTGAAAAGACGTTCAGTCAGATAGGTCACTTGAAGGGGCATGAAAGGATTCACACTGGAGAAAAAATTTACAGCTGCTCAGTATGTGGGAAATGTTTCACTTGGCTGAGTCAAGCCAAAGAGCACATTCGGAGCCATCCCGGTCAGCTGGCTAGAGTTCAGAGAAAAATCAATCAGTGATTTGTAAAAGAAAAAAAAAAAAAAATACAGGCTACATGTTGCTGATGCGTCATTTGGATTTTTCTGACTTTGCTTACTTTTGAATGGAAATAGAAAAGATTTTGAGTGTGAAAACTGATTAAAAGTCCTGTAGCTCAAAAGAGATTTAAATTAAAAGCTTAATGAAGAGAATACCTCTGTTCCTGTATCTCAGCTTCCAGTGGTTTAGTTGTTATAACTATAAGGACTAGAACACAGCAGGGCATGCTGTTATAGGAAAATAATCAATAGCAGGGTGGTGTGCTGGAGCAGAGTTACCACCTGTTACCATCCCGAAGCTGAATATTTTCCCCATAACAACTCATCCAGAAGTGTTTTATTCCTCTTATACCACAGCGATTTAAAAAATGTAAAATATAATTTCTAATTTATTAGTTATCATGTCATTCCTTTTTACCTGTTTATAGTTACATTTAGTATTGTGTAACATCTGCAAGACAAAATAATTCCTGTTATCATGACTTAGGTTATAGCAGCTATAAACAGCTGTTCCCTCACCAGGTTATAAGACATTAAAAAAAAAAAAAAAAGGCAGAAAGAGTAAAGTGTTAGCACTTTATGGATTATAGGACACAAGATGCTTCCTAAATATTCCATCTGATGTATAATTGACTCATCAATGCTACATTCTTGAGCCTGTGACCTGGAAATCAAATAATATCCACCATCAAGGTTGCATCACTTTGTTAAATAATTCAGAAGAATCAAGAAGTGGAGAGAGATGGGGCTTTCTGGGTCAGAATAAATGGGTGCTTCGAATGAGGATTTTTTTTTTTAATTTTATTTTTATTAGACCATCATGTAAACCTAATGTTTAACTTTTCCACTTCCTCCAAAGAATAAAGTCCTACCAGTGATGTGATGATAATGACCAATATTAATAATAATAATTAAATCAGAAACAGTAGGTACAAAAAAAGTCAGGTGATAAGTAGAATCTTATATTCCCTAAAACTAAGTCACTCTTTATGCACGTGATGTACACATGCAAAAATATTTTGATTGCGTTAATCGAGTGTGTAATAAGACTCTTATGTATATGTTATGCTCTGTGTCAGTTGATACACCTGCGGAAGTCATTGATGAGTAAGAAATGGATGTGTCTCATTTGGCACATTTTTGCCAGTGATTCCTCCTGTCCTTGTTTCCTGTCTTCACATCATGCAGTTAAGCTGGGAAGCATATTAAAGAAAGGAGAAGCATGCTCAGTGTCACTGATGCAAAGCACCACTGTTACTTACTTATCTCCTACTTGTTGAAAATATTCAGCTTAATATATTTTTGAGGGAGAAGGCGGGGTGATGGATCTGCTGTCAAATGTCCGACTGTGAAAGGACAGAGCTGTGCAGGTCTTTACAGAGGAGAGAGAACCTGACTGCAGCACTGATAACCTGAAATTAAGCTGATTGACTCTACAGCCACAAATATTCTACTTTTCACGATGTTGGTGAAATGCGTCGGATGTTATGAAGCGCTTTTTTTCAAGCATTAACACAGTTGAACCAGCTGTTTTTGTAAAAGGGTCAGTGTTTTGAATTGACACCAAGAGTCCAGTTCAATTTCTTAAAGCAATTGTTGTCATTGTCTTATTTGAGTGTTAATTGACAACACTAAACTTATGATCATATGAACACCTTTTATCAGAATATAATATTAAATGAATATAATGCCAAAATATGACTTTAAAATGCATAATCTTTTAAAAGAAGATGATAATAAAGTTTATTTTCATTATTAGTATATTGGCTATTTGCCTTTTTTTGCTTGCATTGTTAAGTCTGATATTAAATACTGATGGATCATATTTTAATATTTGTGGTAATAACAAGAGTTTTGTTATCAGACAGGAAGCGCATATCTAACATCATGCCGGAATCAGCAAGTGTGAAAACACAGCTAGATGTTTCCTCTAGTATATGAATGGGTCTGCTGCTCTCTTAAGATAGGTATCACTTGAGCATCTCTTCTACTGTACAGTGACAGCAGTGGCACTTTGAACCGTTTCTGTAGGTCCAGAAGGCTTGCAGAATTGTGAAAGTGTGTTCATGGCTTCATCAGATAAAGGGATAGTTGGCTGAAACCCATCATGGAGGACAGACAAAAGGCCAAGTTAAACAGGGCAATGCCACGGATGTCAAAATGAACTGACGTACTATTAACAGCCTATGAACATTATTTTATTTCTTTTTCTAATAAACGTATGTAATCAATGCCTCCCCTTGTGGAAATACATCCCTCCTGCTAGGTCCTGTGTATTCAAGCATTAGTGTGAGTGAGAGACTAAAATAAAATATGACAAAGCACAAGGAATCATAAGATACTGGGGAGAAAGTGCTACTAAAATAAATGTTTTAAAAATATTTAACATGTAAATTAAAGTAAAACGTTCACTCTTTCATGTCTTCAGAAGAGCAAGAAAAATCCCCCTCAACATCTTGTTATTGCAAGAAAAGCATCTCAGTACAAGAAATCATCTAGTTATTATGAGAGAAGTATCTCTACTACAAGAAATCATCTCATTATTATGCAAAAGGCATCTTGTTATTATGAAATAAATGGTATAAAAACTACATAATTGATCTTGTTTTTCCAATACAGCCTACAAGGTTCTGATAAATGGCACAGTTGACAGAATTTGTGAAATTTTACTTCATGCCTGGCTTAAATTACAATGAGATTTTAATGTCAATGAGCAGTGTAGAGAGTATTAGCATAGTATATATGTATTACAAAGGATTCTCAAATCCCAGTGTTTAAATGTTTATATTAACTTCATTAATAAAGTAACTGGCAATTATCTTTGGATTGATGTTAGCGAGTATCCAAGTGATCACTGATGAAAAGCCATGATGGATGACACCGTTAATGCAGATACCATATACACTATAGGTCCAAAAGTATGTGGACACCTGACGATCACATCCATATGTGCTTTTTGAGCATTCCATTCCAGATTTAGTCCACCTTTGCTGTTATAATAACCTCTACTCTTCTGGGAAGGCTTTCCACTAGATTTTGGAGTGTGGCTGTGGGGATTTGTTCTCATTCAGCCACAAGCACCTTAGTGAGATCAGGCACTGATGTTGGGTGAGAAAGTCGGGGTGCAATCAGAGTTCCAATTGATCCCAAAGGTGTTCAGTGGGGTTGAGGTCAGGGCTCTGTGCAGGACACTCAAGTTCTACTCCAAGCTTGCCAAGCCATGTCTTCACGGGCCTCGCTTTGTGCACAGGGGCATTGTAATGCTGGAACATGTTTGAGCCTCTTAGTTTTAGTGAAGTAAAAATGTAATGCTAAAGCATACAAAGACATCTTATACAATTGTGCACATCCAGTTTGGGGAAGGCCTGGTGTTTTTCTCTTGATAACATGCTGTTCTCCGGGTTCTTGGAGGACTAGTGGTTAGGCCACAGCACTCTCACCTCTGTGGCCCTGGCTCGATTCCTGGCTAGGGAACCCTAACCTGGATAAAATTGGCCAAATCAAATACATGGACCATTGATCCTCTGTGGTGACCCCTAACGGGAGCAACTGAAAGAGGAATAACAATGAGACGTTATCTCATAATAATGAGAGCCAGTGTTGTTTTTTTTTTACCTTGTGTGAAAGAAGTGTGCTTCCGTTCTTGTCTCTTGAACCACTAACTAATTCGAGATGTGTGCGACTGTGAAAGGGAAGGACAGAGCTGTCCAGGTCTTAGAGGAGCGAGAACCTGACCGGAGCACTGATACCCTGAAGCTAAGCTGACTGACTCTACAGCCACAGTCATGTCTGAATGGTGAATTGTGTTGGCTGTTGAAGCTTTTCCAGCATTAACACAGTTTTTGTAAAAGGGTCAGTGTTTTGAATTGACACCAAGAGTCTTACAGGGATGGCTGTCATTGTCTTATTTGAGTGTTGATGTTTTTGTGCTTCTGTACTTCAGTACTTCAGTACTGTTTCCGGATCACCGGGTGGCAGTAATGTGTCAGCTACTACAGTGTTGTTGTTGTTCTTCACAAGCGTTAAGCGAAGAAGAGACTGTTCATTTGAGAGCTGTGGATTTTGCCACAAAAAAATGGCAAAGTTTGAGTATTTAAATACGTTTTTTACCGAGCGTCTGTTAGCCGTTGCGGGAGAATTATTTCAAGTAGTTACAGACATTATTAGCGAGTACCAGGAGGAAACAGACCGGACCAAACAGGAAAACACGTACCTGAAGAAAATGCTAACGGCTGAACGCTTGGCTAACGGACGAGGTGAGACGTCAAGATATGAGCTATGTCTCAATGCAGCGCATACAGTGCATCCTGTGTAGTGCTCTAGATGGATTTAAGAGTTTGTGTGAATTCTCATGTTAGTTTCTTTCTACACCATCAAACTAGTCCACTACAAGAGTACTGATTCAGAAAGAATTTTATTGGCACAAGGAATAAATTTATATTAACTGAAAAAACAAAACAATAGAAACCATGACAGAAATTCTAATGGTTTCCACTACAAATACCATTACAAACCATCAGCTAACCATTAAAACCATTACCATTATTGGTCCTTAATGGGGTCCACTATACATGGGTCCCTGGAGGACTAGTGGTTAGGGCTCGGTGCTCTCGCCGCCGTGGCCCAGGTTCGATTCGGTTCGATTGTCGTGTTGGGTTGCACATGACAGTGTATTCCCATAAACTTATGGAGGGTTGCGTCAGGAAGGGCATCTGGCATAAAAACTGTGCCAAATCAAACATGCGGACCAATGGTCCGCTGTGGTGATTCCTAACAGGAGCAACTGAAAGAAGTGAAGAAGAAGTGAAGTGACTTGTGGCCAAGTATGGTGACCCATACTCAGAATTTGTGCTCTGCATTTAACCCATCCAAGTGCACGCACACGGTAGTGAACACACAGACACACACCGTGAACACACACCCGGAAGAAGAAGAACAACAACGCAGTTCCTGGAGGACTAGTGGGTAGGCCACGGCACTCTTACTGCCACAGCCTGGGTTCGATTCCCAGCCAGGAAACCAACCCCAGCACATGACAGTGCGCTCCCAGTGCCAGTCCCAAACCTGGATAAAAATGGTGAGGGTTGCGTCAGGCATAAAAACTGTGCCAAATCAAATATGCGGACCAATGATCCGCTTTGGTGACCCCTAACAGGAGCAGCCGAAAGAAGAACAACAACAATAATGGTATCCACTAGACATAACATGCCACCAATAGAAGGCAACAAATTACCGGTAGAGACCCACAGGGACCATTACAGTAAAACCAATTCATTCCATTAAAACCAATTTACTTTCCATTAAAACCAATACAATTCCCATTATAACCACTAAAACCATTACAGATTCTATGAGAGTGTCTATTGATTTTTTTCAGCAGGGTTTTGGTTGATGCTTGTGGTGCTTCTAGACATCAGACTTGACAAAAGATAACAAACAAAAACATAGCCTAAAAGAAACTCCACAATGCTGTTATTGATATAGTCATGTTTATGGGGCAGTTTAGGACATACATCCTCTTTTCAAGTTTGCTTCCCACTCCAAGTCCTGAGAAACAGCAGTTCCCAAAAAAAAAAAAAAAAAAAACAACAACAACTCAAAGGTTTCTTAGGCTATCACAGTCTTGTCCAGTAAGGTAACCTTTTATGTTTCTTTACTGAAACCTTGCTTAATTAACAAAATGAAAAAATTGTATTCCGTCTTACATACTTTAATGCTCAAATTAGATTTGGGTGTCCCCTTAACAGATTCATGTTTGAAAGAGTTAACAGATGTGGCAGTAAAGCTGGGATCATTCAAGGTCTCAACTAGTTATTATTGAAAATGTGATCTCTTGGCACATGTCCATAAATTCCTATTATTATTATTATTATTTTTTTTTAACAGATGGTGCAACTAATCAAGCAGTCCCCCAGGAGCTACCAAACATCTCCCATGGACCCCTGGATTCAAATTCCTCAGTAATACAAGTAAAGGTGGAGCTGTCCACCACGAAGCAGGACATTGTGCCACCAGAACCAATAAGTGATCCTTCCACAGTGACTACACCACACCATTTCTCAGGAAAGACTACAAATGAGGAAATAAACAATGATTGTCTCCATAATAACTCAGAAGTCACAATAAAATCTGAGCCAAGGGACTCTCAGATCATCATATCTGATGACTCAAACCCTGCCATGCAAAGTGAAAGTATAATTGACTATAATTTGGTAGGTTTAAGAGATGATCAAGGTCCTGATCCCTCTTCACATGACGCACTGCAAAGTGAGACAGCTGATAGAATTGTTTACTGCCAATATTGTGGAAAGCCTTTCGGAAACCGTGGCCAGCTGAAAAGGCATATGGTTGTGCATCAGAAAGACAGGCCAAGGCCGTATCGCTGCGACTTGTGCGGAAAGTGCTACTCCTATGCACAAGTGCTTGAGGTCCACCGTAGGACTCATACAGGGGAAAGGCCGTATCACTGTAAATTTTGCGGAAGACGTTTTAATCAGAAAGGCCACTTAAAGGAACATGAAAGAATTCACACTGGTGAAAAGCCTTTTGGCTGTCCAATTTGTGGAAAACGATTCATTCAGTCCAGCCAAGTCAGAAAACATATCAATTACCATCATCCTACAGTGCAACTGTCATAAAAGCAATAAAGTAGCAGATGAAGGTAACTGCAAAAATATTTATTGTTAGGCCTCAAACATGCTAAGCGACAAGGCCTGTGATTGGAGCATTCAAAATGCGATGCAAAAGAAAAAACAAAACCTTACAGAGTATACAAGCTTGCAAATGTGGTCTTGACTCCTCACAACCCTAGAGGACTTTGCTTTGCTGAAGGTATACCAGGGTGTTTACGCCTTCACTGAGTGACATAGTCTATTGAGTTAGTAGTGTGTCTACATAGTGGCATAGCAAATCAAGTGGTTAGTTCTCTATGTGACATCTTTTATTATTTATTTATTTTTTATTTAATTACTTAGCCTTAAAATGATCTCCCGCATATCCCATCATTCTTGCATTTGGTATCTTCTTATGCAAAGAAATACAGGAATTCAGATTAGAGACAATAGCTTTTATGAAAAGGAAATTTACATGAAAATTATTTGTCATTGTTATTATTACACTAATAGCCTGTCAAAATTGCTTTGAACAAGTTTACCTCTGTCATGTCCATTGTGCCTTTGCTCTTTGTATATAAAAGTTAATTAAAGGCTTTTTATTTGTTTGGAAGTTTTATCTTTGTTAATTTGAGATGATGCCAAATGTCTAGTTAGTATACAGTTTTCATCTGTGGGTAATTCTAATTGTTAGTGATAAGAGGCAGAATATAAAATGCAATGTTGCCAAAACTGCCAGGTTGTTCTTGAATTTGTGGAAGATTTTCTAGTGAATGAAGAGAACATGGAGTATGTCAGTTCATAAATAATAATACACGAAAAAAAAAAATAAAATGAAGTGTTTGTTGGTTACTAAATAGTAACAGCATCTACTCCACATCAGTTAAAAACAACCACATGGCACTTTGGTACGCCTTGTAGGTGTAAAATTAGAGCTCTTATACCACAGCACTGTTGAATTCTCCAGTCTATTTGGTCAGAAGCTATTGATTCATTTTCTATAATATCAGTTCTGACAGTAGTTCCTGCTGTAATTCAAATCTGTGATTTGAATAAATAATGAATTAAAGATTTATATTAATGCACTCATTACAATATATTATTGTTTCTAGTAACAACTCACTCACCGGGACTTGTACGGCAGACAGTCTACAAAATCTAATCTTAATGTTAAATGGATTTTTAAAAATGTGTTATGTAAGAACGAAAAACATTATCGTTGTTCTAGTGAACATTTATGGAAGGAGTCTCCAGTGCCAGTAATTTTTTTCACCATGTGAGCGTCTTCAGGATGGATGGAGGACTTCTCTGGGTTCTCAGTAACATGGCAAGCTGTGTTCTTATTAACTTAAAGGGAGAGAAAAAAGAGAGCTTAATGAGGGAAAGGCTGTTTATAGCTATAAAAATGTAACAGGAACTAACTTGTTTCCAAAACATTAAATATAGCTATAAACGATTATAAAGCATGATGTCATTCATTAATAAATTGAAAATTGTAATTGTTTTGCAAAAAGCTGTGATTTATAAGGAGAATAAAACATGTCTTGATATGTTGTTTTTGGTGTTTGGGGGGAAACATCTTTGCAGTGACGACATTAACTCTGCTTCACCTTGTTCTTCATCACACCACCCCATTTTGTACACATTGTGTACACAATATACTGATTCACGATATATCGTGTACACGAGTTCGGGCACTGGTAAGGACCTTGGCTCACTACACATTTGGACACTGATGACTCAATTTCCAAATGACTACTAAAACGTCACCAATGTCATTTATCAACAACAGGCAGGACCGATATCTTTCTGACATTAATCGCACACGTTTCTGTCATGGTACTTCAAGCAGGATTGTAGGCTAGCTAGTGGATTTTTAAAAATCATTAAACACTTAAAAGTTGTTAGACAAACAAACCATATGTAGAATGTCAAATAAAGTTAAAAAATCGCAAACATAAGTAATCATTTGAGAGCTACAACAGAGATAACAAGCTACTACATTTGTAGACGAAGTTTGCTGGGAGTTTGTCCACCATTTTTTTATTCGAGCTGAGAGGCTTCAGAAAATATGATGTCATTTCAAGTAAGGGAACATAGTGAGCATCTATGCTCCCTGGATTTTGCGGTGCATTGTGGGATTTTTTAGAGAGTGAAGGTTCCAGTGAAAGATTTTTGAAACAGGCCTTAATAATAGCCGACTCCGATCAGTGCCCTGGCTGCTGAACTGGGGAGCTTATTGAGACGCACCCTTAAAGAAATCAAAGGGAAAAGCCATCCCATATTAAGCTCCTTTATCTATTTGTTTCATTCTTGCTAATTTTCTGTCCAATGATTTGTTCTTAAGACCATTAAAAGCTTAATATTTTGCCATTTGGGGCACGGCCCAGGAGTGTATACCTACACTGCGACCTACAGTACATGGTAGGTCACTTGTCAAGCGTTGGATCCTTTTTAATAGACCTGGCAACCCTGATGGCAACCCTTGTCCTGAAAACACCAAAACACACAGTAAGCTTTCAAAGTGACAAGAATGGAGAGCTTGAATTCTTTTTTCATCGAGAGACTGATGTCGGTGGCTGGAGAGATATTTTTAGCAGTTAAAGACATTGTTTCTGAATATCAGGAGGAGATAAAGAGGACCAAACAAGAGAACCGCCGTCTGAGGCAAAAACTGACTGAACTGAACATTAGCATTAGCTGTGAGAAGCAAATGCCAGGTAGTATGTCTTTTATTTACACTTGTAAGTGTTTACATAAGGGTAATGTGTAATAATTTTTGTGCACGGTTTGTGTGTAAACCTTAAAAGTGCATTATGATTCAGTGGAATCCTTTGTAAAAGTGGTTTTCAATCTTTTTTTTTTTATTTTAGCTCTCGTTAGCTACATATGTTGAAGGCTAGGTGTAAGCTTCATTAACGGTGGTGGGTAGATTATGAATAATGTGAAAACTGCAAAGTATTTCAATTAAAATGTAAGAATAAGAGCAAATAAAAAGTCAAAACTTACCCTCCGTTTTGTCTGAAGTGTATAACTTGTAGCTAATGTCAAGTAGCTACCTGTTTTGTTGTTTTGTTTTGTTTTTGCCTGTTTTTTTTTTTTTTTTTTTTTTTGCCTCAGCCTCAGTTTTCTTTTTTTTTTTTTTTTTTTTTACCTCAGCCTGTTTTCCTCAGTTTTCTTTGCCTCAGCCTCAGTTTGCCTCAGTTTTTTCCCTCAGTTATTCGAAATAACCGAGGTTCTCAAATTAATATCTCCAAGTATTTAATACCTCCAAGTCTTAGCATGTTTAACTTCTACTTCAAGTATTCTATATTTCCCTCTCTTTTCTGATTATGTTCTACCTTTGCTGTATTTAACTTCAGCTTGTCATTCTTCAGAGCAGCACAACTTCACTCAGGCACACTTGGACTCTTGGACTTCTGTAAAACAAGAAGCTGAGCCACAACATCTAACAACTGATGTATCTTCCTTCAGTGGAAAGAAAGCCGAGTTTTCCTCAGTTAAACCAGTTATCATTGAGAATGAGAATGAAGATGATTTACACATGAACCACATGACACTAGTCAAATTAGAGAATCGTAACTCACAGCTCTTCAGCTCTGACACTGTTTACTCAGCTTTCGGTCCAAGTCATGATCTTGTGGGAAATGTTAACGAAGACTCATATCCTTGTCCTCATTGCAAAGAAACATTTGTTGACCTACATCATCTGATCTCCCACGTGGAGAGCCATGCAGACAAATTGTTCGAATGCAAGGTTTGCCATAAGCCTTTTGCAGATTGTGAGTGCTTGGTGAAACATGAAACCATTTTGTATGGAAAAAGCAAACTGTACTGCTGCAAGCTCTGCGGGAAGTCCTTCACCTACCCCAGATCTCTCATGGTCCACCTCAGGACTCACACAGGAGAAAAGCCGTATTGTTGCAAGTTCTATGGGAAAGCGTTCACTCAGAAAGGCCATTGTACCGAACACGAGAGAATCCACACGGGAGAAAAACCGTACACCTGTCCGATATGTGGAAAGGGTTTTGTCCAGTCAACTCCGCTCAAGTCACACATTCGCAGCCATCATGATGATCAGCTGCCGTTTTTACAAAGACGAAGAAGTAAAAACAGTTAAAATAAAGCCATTTGTTTAAAAAAAAAAAAAAAAAAAAAAAAAAAAAAAAGGAAGTACTTACAGTTGAAATAAAGCACTAGACATTCCATCAGTTTACAATGGAGTAGTTTCAACCTTGTAAGTTTCTGTCATTCATGCACCTTCTTCCATCTATTAGGAATTTTATCAATTTTAATCCATAAGAACGAAAAAATCAAGAAGTTGACAAGAACTTTTATGATTCTTTGAATTTCAGTGGTAATAAATAAAGATTCAGTGCTGTTGATCCACAGTTCTATGCTAATTCTCTCTGGGGGTGGGAGTGGGCTATGAATTGTAGAGCAGATTGTATATATGTCATTTTTCTTTTTGGAATTGATAGAACTTTTTTCAGTTTCCAGTTTGAGTAATTCCTTTTCATTTGATATTTGTTATTCTCTTCTACCCCTGCATATCCTTCAGACACACATCCTAACCATGTAGACAGACTTCTTCCTGTACACCAAAACTCCAGCCTGGAGCTGCAGGACTCCGAAGCCTCACTAACACAAGTTATCATGCATGACTTGTCGGTTACA
Source organism: Pangasianodon hypophthalmus (assembly GCF_027358585.1). Lineage (NCBI taxonomy): Eukaryota > Metazoa > Chordata > Actinopteri > Siluriformes > Pangasiidae > Pangasianodon > Pangasianodon hypophthalmus. The sequence goes on along the minus strand of NC_069729.1, from coordinate 6,784,762 downwards.
TGACTCTAACTGGGCTGGGATGAAGGAATTTCCTTGTAGATGGTCATCACTTTTTCTCTCCATGTCCAAAACATCCAGTAAGATCGGCTGAGGCGACTCATGTCCATATGCAAGGTTCTCTGTTTGCAAGTGCTCTTGATGCACATTTCAAATTGGAGCTTGCACCCATAGAAGAAGGAAATGTGCATTACACATTTACACAGGTTACACATCACATGGAAAAGCCCTATAGCTGTGACTTGTGTGGAAAGTGCTGCTATCATGCGCAGATGCTTAAAGCCCATCTCAAAACCCACAGTGCTGAGAGACCGTTTCAGTGCAGCGTCCGTAGTAAAACATACAAAATGAAAAGTCATTTGAAAGATCATGTGAGGACACACACGGGTGACAAACGCTACAGCTGCTCAACATGCAGGATGGGTTTTGCTTGGATAAATCAGGTCAAGGTGCACATCCAAAATCATCATCGTGGTCAGACAGCTACAGCTCTAAATAAATCGGTAACGCAAACGTACTTTTTTGAAGGTTTAATTTTTGACTGATTTGAAGGTTTAATTTGTTTCATTTGTCTTTACACTGTTTAAACATTAACTAAAGTTTGGTTAAATTTTTTTTTTGGTTTGGATTTTTTTTTCCATTGGATATCAAGCAGTTTTATGCAAGACCAATAACATAATCTAAGTCACATCTTAGAACACATTCTTATTCAACACATTTTCCGCATCTGTCAGGTCTCTGGTCAGCTGTCTGTCTGATTTTGGCCAAAGAAATCATATCGTACTCCAAATGAACAACAGAACTTGACTCTCAAGCAATTCGATTGTTTTGTTAAACTAGTTTTAACTTACTGTCTTAACTGTTTTATAGGTCTTAATTCAAATAATTTGTAACTTCTTGGATCTTTTATTTGTTTGTAGCTCAGGATGATTTCAAAGATTAAAGATTAAAGATTTTATTCCTGTGGTTTTTAAACTTGAAAAGAAAAACTGCAGTTCATTTCATTTGTGTGCTACAAGGAATGATGAGCATGGTTTGCTGCAAATGGTTATAGAAATTCTTAGACATCTAATTAGTAAGTTGTAAGGTAATTGGTAAGGTTTAGTTGTTGTTATTAATTGCTTTTTATTTGTTAATGACTAATACTTAATAATGGTTAGTAGGCTATTAATCTTGTAGAAAAAAATGGCAATATTTCCTGGTATAACTGGTATATTTTTATTTAGGAAGATAAGGAAATACTCAGCTTTGTACTGACACTAAATAAAAAATTATAAATTATCATCAATTAACTAACTTGTACATGTTTTGGCTCCCTTATAAGAGCATAAATTTTGATTTTTTTCCATTTTTAATAATTTATGGTCATTAATTATTAATCATTAATTCTTTAATAAGGCTGCCATCTAACTAACTGATTAATGCTTTGAAAACATACCTGTATATTAAAAAAAAAAATAAATAAACAGCTTTTCCAGTTAGTAGGGCTAAATTAGCATGAAAAATTATTAGACAGTCATTATGTAACCCAATATGATGCTTTATTGTGGTATCTACTTACAACATAATAACAGTATTAAATTGATGTAACACTGTAGCAGTAGTGTAAAATCATGATAATTTCATTAGTGAACATGCTAGAATTTTTTTAAACAGACTCACCTGTTAGCTCTCACTACTTTATCCAAACAATCCAAAAAAAAAACTTAATTATCAGATTTTTTATTTATTTTTTTTATTTATTTATTTATTTATTTTTTTGCTTTTATACTGTGCATCTACACTAGTATAAGAATGAGAAAAATAAGCATTATGACTATTTCAGGTTTCCTTTCATTATACACTCATTATTAGGAGCACTATGCTAATACTTGGTAGGGCCTACCTTTGCTCTCAAAACAGCCTCAGTTCTTCATGGCATGGATTCCACAAAATGTTGGAAACATTCCTTTGAACTTCTGGTCCATGTTGATATGATTGCATCACGCAATTTCTGCAGGTGCACTTTCATGCTGTGAATCTCCCATTCCACCACATCCCAAAGGTGTTCTACTGGATTCAGATCCGGTGACTGGGAAGGCCACTGAAGAACATTGTCATATCGTGAATTGTCATATTCATGAAACCAGTTTGAGACGACTTTTGCTTTGTGACATGGTGCATTATCATGCTGGAAGTAGCCATTAGTAGATGGGTAAATTGTGGCCATGAAGGGATGCACATGGTCAGCAACAATGCTCAAATAGGCTGTGATTGATTGGTATTACCGGGCCCAAAGTGTGCCAAGAAAACATTCCCCACACCATTACACCACCTCCACCAGCCTGGACTGTTGACACAAGACAAGTTGGGTCCATGGATTCATGCTCTTGGTGCCAAATTCTGACCCTACCATCTGTGTGCCTCAGCAGAAATTGAGATTCATCAGAGCAGGCTATGTTTTATTACAGTCTTCAGCTGTCCAGTTTTGGTGAGCCTGTGCCCACTGCAGCTTCAGCTTTCTGTTCTTCTGACAGAAGTGGAACCTGATGTGATCTTCTGATGTTGTAGCCCATCTGCCTCAAGGCTCAACTTGTTGTGGATTCTGAGATGCTTTTCTGCTCACCACAATTGTACAGAGTGATTATCTGAGTTACTATAGCCTTTCAGTCAGCTCAAACCAGTCTGGCCATTCTCCGTTGACCTCTCTCTTCAACAAGGTGTTTCCGTCCACAGAACTGCCACTCAATTGGCGTTTTTTATTCCTTTATTACAATCTTCTTAGTAAACTGTAGAGACTGTTGTGTGTGAAAATCCCAAGAGATCAGCAGTTATAGAAATACTCAAATGGCCCATCTGGTACCAACAATCATGCCACGGTCAAAATCACACTTTTTCCCAGTTATGATAGTTGATATGAACACTACCTGAAGCTGCGGGCCTGTATCTGCATGATTTTTTTTTTCCATTGCACTGCTGGCACACGGTTGTCTGATTAGATAATTGCATGAATGAGTAGGTTTACAGGTGTTACTAATAAAGTGCTCAGTGAGGATATCTACAATTCACATTATAAGTAAAGGCGCAACTACTCATCTTAATAAATACTCTGGTGAAAGATGAAGTATAGATTCAAATTCTTCTCTCAATTTACAGTAGAAAAGTATAAACTATTAAAGTATGACAGTAAAACTACAGAAAAAGATAACCAGCTTCAAATCACACACTGATTTTAGTTACCAAGGATCATAGAAAAACTAAAGCTAACTAGCAACAGCTTCATTCCTAATCTCTCAAATGTTAGCTAGCATGATGATAACTCTCATGACACAAAGTAGCAGAATACTAATAGCTAGCAGTCTATAAAACTACTGTGAAAAACATAATGTGTATGCAGCAAAGGTGTAGATTTGTAAGGAATTTAGGTCAACTTTGATACTAAAGTCATCGTATGGCTTTACGTACAAATATATGATTATAGAGAAATGTGGTGTAGTGTTTGAAAATGTAGTGTTGTAGAATGTAAAGAATTATTAAAATGCTAATGATCATTTTTATTATGAAGTTAATTCATGCTGTACAGTAAACCTGTAACAACGTGTCTTTATTTGCACAAACTTCTGCAGGCCAGAGGGTGACGCCAAAGAGCAGCAGTGTTTGGTTTTAGCGTTTGGTTTTCTGAGACTCGCTGTCATGTCATGTCTTCTCATCTTGTTTACTGATTAGAAAAGGAAAGCTTATGATTATGATAATAGTTTTGCTTTGCAGTAAATATCTCCTAGTTTGCAATCAAGATGTTTAATCATAATATGCCACGTAGCTGATTGTGACTTCCTGTATCCTAATAACAGTGTAACAGGCAAATCTTTGGTACTACTGTATCTCACATAAGTCTCAGCCTGCTGTGAAATATTAGAAACATGTTCATTCAATTATGTAGTGCATTAATATTTTAAAGAGCACACGTAAAGTGTACTGTTGGAAACCTACATTTTACTTTTGCGGTATTCATAGACACTCTTATCCAGAGAAGTGCTTTGTAGTCTCCATCAAAAACATTCTCATGCTATTCCAAAAAGTAAGTGTGTAAGTAAATCTTTATTTGTATAGCATTTTTCTAAACCGTGCATCACAATCACTGTCACACGGCAAACCACAATAATTAACACACAAAAACCTTACCCGTTAAAGAACACATAAAATAATACATATGAAGTACAATCCATCATATGGCTTACTGAATAAATATAAATAACAAAATAAAAAGTGAATAAAATACCAGTGAATAAAAATACACCTAGGACAGGTACAGCCAAGAGCTGCTAAAAGCAAGATAAAATGATAAAATAAAAATGAGTTTTATTACATTTCTTAAAAATGCTCACTGAATCAGATAACCTAATGTCACAAGGTAGACAGTTTCAAACCACAAACACACATTGTCTTTTCATTTTAATTTCGTCCTTGGGATAGCAAGGAGCCCTTGATCCTGGAAGGACCTAAGGGACCTTACATTATTACATGGGGTCAGCAATTCAGAAAGATATTCAGGAGCTTCTCCATGTAATGCGTTGTACGTGAGCACCAGCAATTTAAATTGAATCCTATAATTTACTGGTCACCTGAAGTTAGCTGCTGCGTTCTGGACTAACTGGAGATGAGCCAGAGATCCTTCACTAAGGCAAGGAACAAAGAATTGCAGTAGTCCAGATGTGATGATAAACTAAATGGATCAGTTTCTCTATATCCTGAAAGGACAACACATGTCTGATCTTAGCAATGATGATGCAGAAGGACCAAGGGCTACATGCAGTTTCTTAGCAATACAGACAGTGCCAATAACTAGGACTTCTGTTTTTTCTTCATTTACCTTAAGAAAGTTGCAAGACATCCAGTTAATTGCTGAAAAACAATCTGTTAGATTGGCTAACCTACTGAAATTTTCACAGTTTACAGACAAGTACAACTGTTTGTCATCAGCATAAATCTGAAATGGGACATTAAAATGCAGATTTAAAATACCTAGATGAAGCATATAGTGAGAAGCGGAGGCAAGGGAAAGCAAAAGAAAGACACCTTATCCCCAACAGAAGCAGATAATTTCCTATTAGATAAATAAGTTTAAAAAAAAAAACAACAACAACAATTAAGAGCAGTTCCAGAAATACCAACCCACTGATTAAGCCTACTAATCAACATGTCAAGATTAATTGTATCAAACGCTGCACTAAGGTCTAATAATACCAGAGTAGACAATTCCCTGTGTCGGCATTCATTTAAGTATCATTTAATACTCTTAAGAGAACAGTCTTTGTGTTATGCTTTTGCAAAAACCAGACTGGAATTTTCCAGTGATGCTGGTAGCCTCTAGTGCATGCAACAGCTGAACAACAGCCATTTGCTCTAAAATCTTTGAAATAAAGGGTAATATAGAGATGGGTCTAAAATTATTGCATATGTTTAGATGAAGGCCAGGTTTTTTTTAAGACGAGGTTGAACACATGCTTTGTTAAAATAGTCTGGAACATAACCTGAGGTTAGAGACTCTTTCAGAATAGCCCATAGGTAGGGATCAACAGTTCCTAATATCTTAATTGCCTCACAGTCTCTGTAATTCCTCCAGCGAAATGAGGGTAAATTGACTCAGAGTAGCAGAGCTAAAAGTAAGATGAGGTACACTATATACCCAAAAGATTACACCCATATGTGGTTCTTCCCCAAACTGTAGCCACAAAGTTGGGAGCACACAATTGTATAGGCTGTTTTATATGCTGTAGTATTACAGTTTCCCTTCACGGGAACTAAGAGGCCCAAACATGTTCCAGCATGACAATGCCCCTGTGCACAAAGCGAGCTCCATGAAGTCCTGAATTGCCAAGTTTGGAGTGGAAGAACTTCAGTGTCCTGCACAGAGCCCTGACCTCCACCCCACTGAACACCTTTGGGATGAACTAGAACAGCTACTGCACCCCGACTTGCTCACCCGACATTAGTGCCTGACCTCAATAATGCTCTTGTGGCTGGAGAGGCAGAAATCCCCACAGCCATGCTCAAAAATCTAGTGGAAAGCCTTCCCAGAAGAGTGGAGGTTATTATAACAGCAAAGAGGGACTAAATCTGGAATGGAATGCTCAAAAAGCACATATGGGTGTCATGTGATGTCAGGTGTCCACATACTTTTGGCCATATAGTGTACATCCATACAGATAGGGCAGGATGAAATGTTAGCTCCGATGTCACATCCTCTCTTTAAACATATTTCGTCATTCAACCAAGATGAGGGACTAAATAACCATTTTGACCTAGTGTTAAAAGGAGCAACAATATCTAGTGTTGCAATACGGAGATTATTAAACCAGATAGCCAAATCATTGACATCATGCGGTTGTGTTATCTGTGTACTTACGTCAGTGAAAACAGTTGAAAACTTGGTGCATCATTACTAAAAACGTGGGAGCATATTGTATGTTTAGACTTAACTGCTTTAAAGTTAGAAACACTACCAAAAATAATACATATTCCAAAAATGTCAGGGTTTAATACTATACTAAAAGCTAAAACACTTTTATCATGTATCTTGACGGATTGGTGGGTGAAGTCGAGCCATGCTAGAGGAACATAGAGTTTTTTTTTTGTTTTGTTTTGTTTTTTTTTTTTACTTTGTAGGCAAGAATCAGTGATTTAAATCTCATGCTACAACAGCTACAGGAAGTCAGTCAAGCGAACACAGCAATGAGGTGATGTGGGAGAACTTGGGTGTTTAGGTTTGTTGATATGTTGAGGTTGATATCCCTGCAGTGATCTACATCGGACCCTCGTTCTTCTTAAGCATTCCCATTGGTTAACCTTGTACATGGTGTTCCAGGTAAAAGCAATATTTACTTTGTGAATCTAAGTTATAAGTAGTAAGGTTTCATCTGAAACACCTAGGACATGTCTAGGCAGGATTTAGAATTGAAATCTACAGTGTGTAGTGTGGAGAAAAACAGTCATGACCTGAATGCAAAATATGCTAATCATGTCTAATTAATGTTCTCACTAAAACATCAGGACATTTTTGTCAAATGTACAAAATGCCAGGAAGGATACATGTTTGAACAAGAATTGTTGATGACTTTTAAAATGTGGCTTGAAAATGGGACTCCATTGTGAGCCTGAGGCAAGAAAGCCAGCTCTGCACTGGAGGTACTCAGACAGGCAATGAGAACCAGCCAGGTCCCAGAAACATGGTAACCTCTGATCAGGCATCCTCAGACAGAGGGTCTAGGAAGTCTGTAATATCTTCAGATTGAAAGTCCAAAGAGATACCGGGATGTGCAGACAGAGAGTCTGTGACATCCATGGTAGTGGCACAAATGGACAGGTGGTAATGTCCACAAATAGAGGGACTGAAAGTGTAAAGGTGTCATCTTGCTGATGGATCAAAAGCGTAGAAGTGATGGCAGGTGGAGGGTCTGTAGAGGAGGTGATGTCAACAGGAAGGAGGGCCTGGAGAAGCCGTAACATTCATTAACAGAGGGTCCAGAGTGCATTTATATAAACTAGCATACTCCTCTCTGAGACTAGAGCTTCACAGAGTCATAGGAAGCTGTCAGGTCTGCAAAATGTGCCAGAGTCATAATGCAAAATGTACCAATAGGTCACAGACTTGTGTCTACCTAAGGGTCCTTGGTCTTCTAATCTCACCACATTACATCTTGTAGTGTCCTGCAGAGTAAAAGGATTGGGGAAGGAAACAAAAAGATTTGATTACATTGCTGTCTTTTTTCTGAAAGTAAAAAGTAAAGTTTGAACATTAAAGAGAGGATACTTTGGTGTCGAGGAACTACAAGATAAAATCTTTACACTATGCCCTGCGTAACTTATTGCTAGAAGTTTTCAGTTTCGCATCCTGTGCTGCGTATAGAGTGCTATCTCACTAACTACTGATAACTAGTATAGTAAACAAATGATTTTTATTGCTATTTATTTTTTTTTAAACAGTACTGTTTGTTATTTGTTAGAATCAATTCTAGTAAGAATTTTTGTTGCCCACTAGTTTTCGGTAGTCACCACTATATTATTATACTGCCTAAATGTGATGTATCTATCACAGCCAGAATAAATAATTTGAAATGGCATTCTACACGACTGTAATGTCGAATAGTCAATTCCAGGCTATGTATCACACTCAATACAAAAGGGCTATTTTATGGCTTCTCAACCTAACCGTAAATTAAACCATTCAAAATCATAGGTTGTGTGTAGGTGTGGAGGTCTGGGCTCGGCAGCAGGCTAGTCTCATGGGGCCAATAAACCATCCCAGATGCAGACAAAGCTGTCTCAAGTTATAAACTTTTCTTGACAGCCTTATCTGCTTGTGCCCACTGCATAATGAAATTCAATAATTTGTAGGAGATCTGAACTCTTCGTGAGCAGTTTATTCCACCTCTGAGCTCATAGAATGGTCATAATCATGTCCAAGAGGAAGTGGCTCATATTTTAAGCTGTGCTGAGAACTGAGGAATAGCTTTAGCGATTTGCTCTGTGAATGCTGTATGAAAAAATACAGACTGAAATTAATTAAGTGAAGTTAACCACAAAATTAAGAACAGTTCTCAACACAAAAATTGCTTTGCATCCAACCAAAATAGCAGCAAGTTATATCACTGTAAACATGAAAAAAAAAAGTCTTTAATGTGACACATGTGAAATTACTGTTATTACCTTCTTAATATTTCACACCACGCATGTCTGACTGCCTATATTACTTTCCTCTCCTGGTAGATATCAATCAAAAAAAAAAAGATTCCTGGTAGGCAGAAGAACAAATATGCTGTGAGTGATTTATTTTTTTAATTAAAGCTTCCTGTAATTTGCAATTCCTTTCCTGCCATGGACTGAATTATGATGTGCTGTCAGATAAGAGGGACACAGTCTTCCATAATGTTGCTATCAAATGTGAAATAAAGCTATAATGTCAGGAGAAGACTGCCTGTGCTTGTTTGTCCCAGTAGAGTGAAAGATCAAGGGATTGATCAGTTGATATTTTTGTAGATAGTGGTCTGTATCCCTCACAGTTCACATCGGTAATTGCTGCTAAATTTCTTCATCCATCTTCCTTAATGAATTGATTTGACCAAATATGCAAACGATTGTCACAGACCCAACAAAGACAAATTATTTACAGTTTTCTTTTTGTAGAATGCCTTCAATTAATATATAGTGAAGCCTCCCTGAAGAGAAAAACAGCACTAGGCCTCTTTCTGTGACAAGGTTAGAGACACTTGTAGAAGGATATTAGACCACTCATCCATGCAGACCATTTCAAACTTCTTTATATTCTTAGTTTTTTCCCCCATTGCATTCAAACTGAATCAAAATGCATTCATGCCATTTTAGGCATGTTAGGCGTGTTTAGGCATTTTGTTAGTATTAGTCACAGTGGTTAAGAATTTGCTCGCATTTCTTCCTCAAACATGAGGAAGTGTGCTCACTGAGTTATTATTGCACCTAGTGGTCAAATATGGGGATTGCACCAAGCTCTAATAGAGGCCTGTTGGGGCAGGAATCAAGCTGGCCCAATATTTTCTGAATATTTTCAGTGGAGGAGAGGCAGAAGACAGGACGTTTCCTGACTGGGTTATCAGGGCCATGGTTTATATGAGTTTAAAATACTAGTTTAAAAATACTGACTGGAAACGAAGGTTTTGTTCATAGCAAATAATTGGAATTAAATCAAAATAAATTTATGCAAACGAAGGCAAACAGTGTGCAAACAAAAGAGTAAGTGCCTACAACATGTCTACGATGTACAAGACCGTTTCTATTGCAAGATATGTTGCAAGATATGTTGCGTAGATAGCATGTGACCACTGTGACCTTGTTTCCCACACAAAGGCTGAGAAAAAGAAGAAAAAAGTGTCTCCGTTTTCCAGTCCCCAATTTATTTGGGTTAGGTTCAGGTCTTTTGTGTGATTTTTGGGATGGATATTTTGATGAAACCTGGCAACCCTAGGTTAAAAAAATTAGCTCTTTTGTGTGTGCCTCATGCATGGCGAAGGGAAACACGCCTACTGTACCAAACCCAGTTGAACAAAGATACATGTAAAATTGTTCAAAACAAGATGCTAGACTATATGCTGGATGATTATATTTTGTCGACTCTCAACATCAGTCCTTGCATGACCCCCTGGTTTGTTCCCCTAACAAGACCTGCTTAGTCATTAGTCATTTTTCTTGTTCTGCTCCTTTGCCAGACATCAGTAAACTCAGCTGTTAAGGAACTGGCACTCCTTAACCTCTACAGAACACTCCAGAGATTTTAATCAATAGTCTGTCTTGCATCTCTCATGAATGCCTAATCGTCATGGTTTCTAACCAGACCCGTCTATTTGTCCATGTCTCATGTGTCTCTTATACTGTATGCAATCAAATGCAATCTGGAGACAAAAAATCTGGCTAAATGGCTAAACAATCTATAGCCATTAGGCTTATGTGACATTCAAATACACTAATATGCTACAATACACTCTAATTAAACCATAGAGTACAGCTTTATGACCACGGTCAGCTTAAACGTTTATGCTTTTTCTGCTAAAGCAGCAGTATTACCGGACGTGCACACAATTGGGTGAAAACCTAATACAGTGAAGGGGAAGGATGTGGGAGGACATGAAAGAAAGACGCATTTGCTTCTGGTAGCAGTTACTTTCACTTCACTCTGACTTTATGTATTTGATTTTGATCTGTGAATTCAAGCCTCTGTGAGCCAGTAATAAACAAGTGGACAAGACTGTGGACTCTTTAGTCAGTAAAAAATGTAGGAGCTGCTTATTATTAAGTAACAATCATAAAGAAACATTTGGTTCACAGTTTTCTTACTGTTGTCTTACTGCTGAAAAAGAAATGATGGGTTCTGTGGTAAAATTCTTTTTTTTTCTCCTTCATTACTAGGCTTTTCTTGCAAACAATGTTGGCACCCCTGAGTATATCCTACTGTATCCACAGTAAGTTTTTGCGTATAATAGCACATACCTGTCCAAATATTACCCAAGCAATGTAGGTATGGGCATCTTTCATTAGTAGACTGATAAATGACAATAACAACAAAAAAAAGATTTATTTACTATTAAATTACTTTGCGACAATGTCTATAGTATGTCTATACAATCCAATTACAGTTGAACCGAATGAAACAATTCACATCTACTGACTGGCCTTAGGACTGATAAACTTAATGCATAATTTGTTTATTTAACACAGTGGACTAGTAAGCATTGCCGCCACACAGCTCCCCAGTTCTCTAAGGTTACTGTCTGTATGGGGTTCTCCTCATGTCCATATGGGTTCCTTCTGGGTTCTCCGGTTTCCTTCCAACTCCCAAAAACATGCAGGTAGGTGGAATGGTGATGCCAAATTCCCCCTAGGTGTGAATGAGTGAGTGCTATGATGGATTGGTGTCCAATTTGGGATTAATTCTCCTGCATTTCAGCAAGTGTTCCCAGGATAGGCTTTGGATCCACTGTAGCCTTGACGAGGAAGAGCGATCACTGAAGATGACTGAATAAATGATTGAATAGATGATGGTGAGAATATAAGAGAGTGAGGAAGTAACGCTGAAACGATGTATCTGATAACTAGCTGATGAGGAGACAAGGGAAATCAGACAGGTTCAAATTTTTCACTATAGTCCTATAGTGATTATAGTTTGTCACAGCAGCACCAAGGTAAATGAATGGCAAGCTATAAGTAGGTCGAAGGACTAACATAGAAATGAACATTGTCATCGATAAGCAATTGATAAGCAATAGTACATTTGCCCTTGTTTCCTTTTATTTGACATGCACATGAGAATCTATGTACCAGTAAATATACTGCTTTAAATAAACACCATTACTCCATTAGAAGCAGTGAAATCATGAGATAGACACGTAAGTGCTTGTGAGAACTATAGTTTCAAACCACACTCCTGAGGTTTGCTTGAGTGTGCAGCCAACCACAATACACAAATGGCTGTCCTGCAAAGGCTCAAACCAAAAGTATATGAAGCATGTATAGTATTATTTAACACAGTGTACTTAAATGGTTATAAACCTCAACTTTTTTAATTTATTCACTTCACTGTAATATGCTGTGATGTGAGTAATTGTTAATGTACAGTACAGGACTTTCCAGAGCAATATAACTTTTATACAACTTGTAACACTTGAACCCAGCTGTAGGAATCGTACACATTACTTCACTGTGATTTATAAATTTCATATTATCAGTAACATACAACTGTTTTCCCATATCATCGAATATTATGATTCTGGCTTTTTGAGATAAAAAGTTCAGGTTTTTCTATATTTATTTCTTTTATATTAGTTATGATTTACAACTGGAGACAGATAGTGCACAGTAAATTTATGTGTGGCTTAGACAAATAATAAACTGATTAAGTACTTATAGTGGCTATATTCCACCCACTGTTTTGCCCTTATGTCAAATGTGCATTAGGCAGCTGCATCATGGCTTATATTGTCAGTAAGTTTGCCACAAAAAAAAAAAGTTTGGTTCATAAAAGGTTAAAAAGTCTTCATATGCAGTTCTAATGACCATTTGAGTCTGTGCAAAATTCAGAGTTGGACTCCATTTAGATCATTTATGAAAGATTAATGAAGTTGGCTCCATGCCAGAACTACATATTAATCTACAACAAGTTTTTAATGATGTCTAAAGAGCAGCATGCATTCTCCTCCAGCCAAACATTATTGGGTTATATTATGCACTCAGGTTCATCAGTCTTTGGAAGATATTCTTTACAGGGCCTCATCATGTCATCTGCCTTCACATTTCCGAAATCATAAAACCATAACCGGAGATTTCAGAACCATACAGTGATAATCACAGCATTAGACAGAGAGGAGAGGATGCCCAAATTATAGAGTGCTGAATAAAAGATTTGCCTTCAGAGATAATCACATTTAGAAATTCTCACTGGTTTATAAAACCTCTGGCTGCACATAATATTTTGGCTTTCAGGCTGAATGGTTCAGATTTATTTTTAGGCAGAACAAATGGCTTATGATGAAATCTTTAATGCCATCCTAACTACTTTGAGGACTACTATGGGGTCAGGTTATATGGGTTATGATCATTAATTATGAATACTACACTCTTGGAAAAAGCTCTCAGGGAAAAAGATTAAAGTTTCTACTTTTAACCCTAAAATAGAGGTATGGCAGCAGGGGAGTGGTTTAGCACTGACTGTGAAAGAAGGGAGTGGTCTGAGAGAAAGAGAAGATATCAAGTCAGAGTCTAAATCTGGGGATAGTTAACATCAGCCTACGTATGTGCCTGTTATTGTTCCTCAATAAGCTTTTGGAAACCGGAGAGAGCCCTGTTCCCAATATACAGCGTGAGGTGGTATCAGGGACCAAAGACAGTGTTGTTCATAGGCCTGACTCCTCTTTGGGCACCCTCATGCAAACTCTGCATGCTCAAAGATCTCTACAAAAGCTTCCAATTTGCCCAAGACATATTTGTCAGAGTCACGTAGGGCACAGCTGGATGGCTGGAGGATTGTAGCAAGTGAATCTGTCAATCAATGCCATTGTTGTTGTTTCTGTTAAAGGTCAAGAATGGCCTGGTGTTGTGTCTGGTGCAGGCTGGCAAAGTACCCGTTTACCCTGATTAAATGGACTTCACTCAGCTCTGTTAAAACAGACGTGAAAAACACTGGGTTACAAAAAAGAACCCTTGAGGAAAAGTGAAAAGGAAAAAACCCTATTTGATATCTTTGGTATTTAGTATATTTATTTGGTATACTTCTAGTAAATAGTCACAAAAGGTCACTTAAATATCTATAAAGTGTGTATGTTTCTTTTCTCATGCAAATGACACCTCATATATAATTTCCTGAGTTGTAAGGAAGACTACCAGCCCTCAGTAAAATCATCTCCCAACTTGGCAGAACACTCCAAGGATATCTGAAATTTATTTATAGAGCTGAAACAAAGTGTTTGCTCAGCTATAGATAAAGGAATGAATACTTCTGTCAAGTGTGATTCTCCAGGTGTTTTCATTCTGAAACCAAACTCTCCAAAAGAGCCAAAGAGTTCAGAGTCAGGGTCAAGACTTCACCTTTTAAAATGATGTACAGCTTTTAGATAAAATCTGCATGCAGTCAAACTGTCAATGGCAGATCTGAGTTCACAAAAGCAGCAAAGATATTGTCTGGCCAGTAAGGTTAGCTCTTAGTGCTCCAAGACTGATGTTAATGTTATCCTATTTGCCAGTGTAAGTCATTTGTAGCTAAATAATCTTTGTATAATTACAGTCAGAAATACATGTATGGCCACATTCTACAATCTGAATGGTTTCACTCCTTGCTTTCATTTTTGTAAGTCATTAAGCTGTCCAGTTCTCTAACCTAGAAATGATCCAAAAATGTAAAACTGCTATGTCTGATCCCATATAAAATTTCCAGCCTTTTAGGCTTAAACTGTGAATAATATCATTTTCTCTTGATTTTATGTTACATAAAGCAGTTTAATTTTACTTTGTATTACATTTGACAGCAAAGAACAAAAGCACAATCTGCTTTTTCAGACTTCTACAGAATTAAAGGCAGGTGCTTGTGTTTAAAGGCGGTGGTCAAAACATTTCTACTTAAGAAAAACATGGCAACCTCTGAAGCGTGATGATTTTAGGCCTCTCAGAAGATGAACATAAGCAGCTGTGTAACCCATTTAGGAATACATGTCCCCCCACCCCACCCCTGTCCGAAAATATTTATGTAACTTTCAGACTTTGCCAACTCTGAATACGGTCCAAAGTATCCGATCCAGGGAATTGGAATTACTGTCAAAAGTGGATACACATAATACAAAAACTACAGTTTAATTTGGACAAACTACAGCAACTAAACACCTAAAACTTATCTGTGAAAGTTGGGGTGGTAATAGTAAATCTGCTTTATGTCAGGCTACATCCCACCACCCCATCATTGAGTATTTTCCTATAATAGCATCCCTTGTTATGTTTTATTTCTTATATATAAAAAAAGCATACTGATACATGAAGGAGAGACAACTAAGATTAGAGATGTACTGTGTTTGTAAAGAGGACAGTGTGGGAAAATGCAGGAAGTGCATGAGCACTTGTGAATGAGCACAAAAGAGTTGAACAAAGCCTAATGAGCAAATCTGGAAAAAAAAAAAAAAAAAAACTCATTAGGACCAGGTTTGGATGAGGACACACACAGCATACAGCTTTGATGGAAATTAAGCAGCAGGGTTTTGAAAACACAAAGAAAGAGCTGACCAAGTGCAATAGCAAATGATTGCATGTCCACATTCATTTCTGTCAAGTGACCAATATGTGACACATGAAAACTAAAACACACACACATTAATAGGAATGTTTTAGAGCTGTTTCCTATATAGAATTGAAAAAATAAACTTGACCATAGTTGATAAATATGTGTTTCACTGGAACTATAAAAGCTACATTCTCATTCTTGATACACAGACTACAGCCAGTGATTCCAGAGAACTAACTTCTGACATAGCCTACGTGCATGCTGGAAGATCTGTCCTTAAATGTCAAATATTAATATCATGTTCTCTATGCATGCAATAATATGTGTGCTTACAATTTATTTTCTGGGTCAAATGACTTCATGGACATGCGTTTTACTTTTCCTGCATAAATATCCCATTTGCAAGCTGTAGTCATTAAGTCAGTAGTCATTAAGCCAACTAGGGTTATAAGAATGCTAAATTTTTAGATCATTAAACATGACAAACAACAAAGAGCTTTTTCAAAATATGCATCCTTTATTTCTCCACCTGACACTTAGACGATTATAGCGTCTCAGTCAGTGGGAGTAATGACCTTTGGCCGTGATATACAAGGCTAGTTTTATATGTTCATTTTGTGCATAAACGAGCATTATGACTTTGTGAGGCAGGCAAAGTCATTTTGTCATTGAAATGTTCACCAAGATGACATTGGTTTCTCGGTTTGGGCAGTGAAATGAGGCCGACTGATAGTGAAGCGTGATTGGATTGGAGAGACGTGCCATCCTGTCACAAGCCAAGAGGATTCTGGGCACGCAGCCCACCAAGGCTTCTGAACAGCTCATAAATGGCTGAAACTGACAAGACACTGGAACAAGGTCATATCCCTAAAAACGTGGAAACAGGCAGCATAGTATATTAATTGTTTAGTCTTCTATTATATACAGTATTTATAGTCAGGGTTGGAGAGTAACATACAAGTACTCTCACTATAGTATTTGAGTACAGGATTCACTGTAAATGTACTTTTTTTTTTTTTTTTTTTTTACTCTACCTTGAGTAATTTTCTTGATCACTACTTTTACTTTTACTCCAGTGAGGTATTACTACAGTAGACACAATTATCACTGAATGATTGGCTTCTGAATGGTTGGTTTTTTGGGAAACAATGACTTGAATTGAAATCTGTTGTTAGCCACCTGAGGTTATTTGTTTGTTTCTAGAAGTTGGTGAATACCACACAATTGTTATTTAGGCCTTCATAACACCATTCCACCACCTCCGCCAGCCTGGACTATTGACACAAGGCAGGCTGGCTCCATGGATTCATGCTGTTGGTGCCAAATTCTGACTCTACCATCTGCGTGCCTCATCAGAAATCGAGATTCATCAGACCGGGCTACGTTTTTCCAATTGAATTTTATTTGTATAGTGCTTTTAACAATGGACGTTGTCACAAAGCAGCTTTACAGAAATAAATACACTCAAGATATAAATTTTAAGTGCGTGAATTTATCCCAATGAGCAAGCCAGAGGCGACGATGGCAAGGAAAAACTGTCCAGTTTTGGTGAGCCTGTGCCCACTGCAGCTTCAGCTTTCTGTTCTTAGCTGACAGAAGTGGAACCTGATGCTGTTGTAGCCCATTTGCCTCAAGGTTTAATATATTCTGAGATGCTTTTCTGCTCACCACAATTGTACAGAGTGCTTATCTGAGTTACTGTAGCCTTTCTGTCAGCTTGAACCAGTCTGGCCATGCTTCGTTGACCTCTCTCTTCAACAAGGCATTTCTGTCTGTAGAACTGCCACTCACTGGATGCTTTTTTCTTCTTTCACTGTTCTGAGTAATAGAGACTGTTGTTTGTGAAAATCCCAGGAGATCAAACCAGTGCGTCTGGCACCAAGAAACATGCCACGGCCAAAATCACTGAGATCACAATTTTTTTCCCCATTCTGATGGTTGATGTGAACATTACCTGAAGCCGCTGGCCGCCATCTGCATGATTTTATGCATTGCACTGCTGGCACACGATTGGCTGATTAGATAATTTCATGAATGAGTAGGTGTACAGGTGTTCCTGTATATAGAGTATATTCCTAAAATTTATAAAATTCCTAAAATCATAGAGATCCTTACAGCCAAATATTACATGCAATAGGCTTTTGTTGTAGAACAAATCAAACCAGACTTTTGAGAAGGGACTAAACAGTCTTCTCTGCATTTACTTGTTCTTGTAATGAACAAGTTATGCTACTGGAGCACCCATGGTGAGAAACACAAGCAAAATGATGTTATCTTCCTCCCTGAAGGAATGCATGCTGTCAGATATAATCATTTACGGTCCACATATGTCTTCTCCATAACACAGGACCTGTATTATGTCTATGCTACCTCCTCCCACTGGTGTGAGTCCGACACAAACTCTGGTCAATTAACAGGAAAGGTTAAAACAAGAGACAGCATGACTATGTTCAGATTCACATGTAGAAATGTTCTACCAGTAAAAATGTTATTTGGAGCAAGATCAGGCATAACATCTGGTAAAGGTAAAATTTTACCACCCAGCCAGGTCATTACCTGACATCTTATCTATACTTTTAACAGGTAATACCTTCCCACTGTTCAACTTGGAGAATGATTGTACAACAATACACTGACAGGGGTTCACTTGATCCCACACACAACCATATAGGACCTACCAAAGGTTTGTGCACCTAAATCACATAACACCTCATTTGAAAGGAAAGATTGTGTTGCTCCAGGATGAGGCAGGCACCTAACGTTCCTTCAGTGCAGACAATAAAACAAACAGACTCAATATCAAAGGGTGAGCTGTAGTATTGCATTTCCCCTGGGTGAGACTTGCGCCACATTTTTACTGTTTCTGACAAATGACTGTTGCTAGACTGGAAGTCATTCATTTTCAGGAGTGAGTCACACGAGGGCTACGAGGAGCACCGACTCTTGGTGGATGTGGAATTTTCATATCCGAGGCTGTGGATGTGTTGAAACTTTTGTACTACTAGACAGGATACAACTGTGTGTGGGGGATAGTCATACATTTCAGTCAAAAATACACACAGGTAGTGAGGTATTAGCAGTTTTATCATTTATTTATTTCATAGTCACTCATATTTTAGTAACATACATGATATTAGTCAAACCAAATAATAAGTAGAGTGTTTTATTTTTCAATGCAATAGGTTGTGGCAAGCTAGCTAGCTGATGTAGAGCAGTACATAATGTATCATGTATTTACTGAAACTATATACAAGAAGTGAATTATCATCATTTTTTCAGAAGATATACAACCTATGCAAGGCAATACCTTTTCCTATTGAAGATAGCACAGTCTGTAATCCAAAGGCTCAACACTAACACTGTCAATAAAAACAGGTCTCAAAAAAGGCTTGTTTCTGTAAATTCTCAAAAGTCAGAGACACAACAAACCAACAACTCTGAGTTCCTTTCCTTTACATAGAGGAAGAGACATAGAGGAAGACATGAAATTCACAGCAGGAAAGACCATTTTGTGTGGTAGGATAAATTAGGCCATTAATACGGTGACCTCGAGAGTGTTGCTTCTTTTTCCTCATTCAGATGAACCACACAGTTTTATGGGCTTTATAAATTTATGGGTTTTGTGAGTTTTATAATTCTTCTAGTTGAATTCCAATGATACTTTGGAAGCATTACACCATTTTCCAAACAAACCTGGTATCTCTGGCATGTTTTCAGAAACAATTGTCTATATACCTTAGGCACTAACTCGTACACCCAGAGTATGTCAGCTTTCACCTTATCATAACCCGGGCTCTGCTATACACTTGAACATACTTCTGTATGTAAAGACCATTTGACTTTGGGCCAAAATAAGGTAGCTGCCACCTGCACAAAAATGTCTACTTACATCAAAATCAGAAGACCGTGAAACAGGCTGTCCAGAAGAAGAATTTCTGACTGACTCCAGAGTGTGGAATTATATAACTATGCTTTTCACTCTAGCTGACTGATGGATAGCTCCAGCTCTTTCACTTTTATAGCATATGCAAATCACTGACAGGACCCTCTGCATGTGGAAGAGTAACCAGATATATGTCCCTGGTGAATTCCCAGTGCTCTATGCTACAGCAGCAGTCCCTGTATCAGATCAGATGACACCAGCATCCATCAATATTCACATAATTTTCAAATTACTCTATCCATAATCTCTGCCTTCCTATCAGAGCATGTAACAATTCAGTTTTCCTACACTTAAGCAAAACTTCCACTGACTGACACTTCCAAATCAAAGTACATACCAACGGGGTCACTGCAAATCACTACAAAGTTCTTCTGACTGATCACCTTTATCCTTGGATGAAACACTTCTATCTTTCTCTTCCAGGATGACAATTTCCCTGTACACAGGACAAAATGGCTCACTGTTAGATTGTACAAAGACAAGGCAACATCTTCCAGTTGAACCTGTATCCACTGTAGCTTCAGGTTCCTACACTTGACTGACAGGAGTAGAAAGCCTGTTCAATTCAATTCATTTCAATTTAATTCAATTTTTTTGTATAGTGATTTTAACAATGGACATTGTCTCAAAGCAGCCTTACAGATATATATATAGATTCGGGATGTAAATTTTAAATTTATAAATTTATCCCTAGTGAGCAAGCCAGAGGTGACGGTGACAAGGAAAAACTCTGAGAGGATATGAGGAAGTAACCTGGATAGGAACACGACTCAAAAGGAAACCCATCCTCATCTGTTTGACATCGGACAGTGCTATTAGAAATAATTCCCTTCTATAACTGTGTGATGCATGGCCAAAAAAGTGCAATTGTGTAACCAGGAAATTCATTATAGTTTTAGCATGAAGCCTCTTTTGTTGAAATATCCACTTAACCACTGTTCACTGACGCAGTGCAAAACTGTTCATTGCAATTATAGTCCTAAAGCTATCACAGCTGTGGTCTTCTGCTGTTGTAGCCCATCTGCCTTGATTTGGCATATTATTGTGTTCTGAGATGCTTTTCTGCTCACCTTTTTTGTAAAGAGTGGCTATTTGAGTTACTGTAACCTTCTTGTCAGCTTGAACCAGTCTGGCCATTCTCCTCTGACTGCTCTAGCAACAAGGCATTTCCACTCATGGAACCACTGCTCACTGGATGTTTTTTTTTTTTTTCTTTTTTTTTTCTTTGAAGCATTCTGTATAAGCTCTAGAGACAGTCGTGCATGATGGAAATCCCAGTAGGAGATCCGCAGTTTCTAGAATATTTCATGGTTGAAGTCACTGAGCTCACATTTTTTCCTCATTCTGAAATTTGATGTGAACATTAACCGAACCTCTTAACCTGTATCTCTAACCTGTATCTCTAACCTGTATCTCTCTCTCTCTTGTGTGTGTATGTGTGTATGTATGTGTGTGTGTGTGTGTGCAAACAGACAGAGAGAGAGAGATACACAAAATTAGCTAAATAGCAAATGTGTGGAAGTGTAAAAGTTGTGGGTGTGCATCCAGATCCAAAGGATCAACAAGCATTTACAAACCTCGGGTGATGCTGTAGATCTGTGTGACATGAAAATACAACACTGGTTATAGATCTGGTGCTCATTTGTTTACAGAATTGCAGTCCATTAGAATAGTGTATCCTTTGGGAGAAATGAATCTACAGGAAATTCTCACAGCTGCTGTACCATTTATTGAAACCGTGCTGTGAATTGAAGCCAAGATCAGCTGGGAACTCAGCAATCAGTCATAAAAGCACAGAATTTACACATATTAAAAATCAGTTATATTTATGATTTTAATTTAGTGCAAAATAAAACAAACAGACACACTTCATTAAATTAATTATGTCTTTGTTTAAGTGTTAAAATTAAATAATAAGATTTCATCCAAAGTTACAAGCCAGCAAGCAGTTATTGTGATTTAGTGCTAATAATAATAATAATAATAATAATAATAATAATAATGGTGCTTGAGCATGTTGTTTTCTTTAAAATTACTTTCAAATTAATCATTCAAGAATCCTTGTTTAGCCAGTCAACCCAAACTCAAATCAAGTACAGTTTGTGATACTAAACAAACTCTGTATACTTATAATAATCCCACAATTTAATAAAGCAGTGAGATTGCCTTCACAGCAATAACTAAAACAATCTATGGTTGATAGTGAGGCTATTGATTTACACAGTGCTGTTGAGCTTATGATTTGTCTGCAGGGACTGGGCTGAGCTGCTTTCTCAAATTAAGCTAAACTAAAAAAGAAAAGAAAAGGCTTTGCCTCAGGTCTCTTACTCTCTCTGGTTTAATGTGCTGTTGCTCTGATGAATACAGACAACTGACCCACCTGAGCTTTTATTCAAAATGAAAATAGGAAAACAAGGAAACAGTGTTTGTTTCACCACACAGTGTCTGGAAATCATACTGTCATGAATCCAAATATGAAAAACCTGTATGTGCAAGTAAGCTATTCTACATGCTTCTTTCTCTGGTTCAGACATGTACACTTGAGCCTTATTCTGGATGATTAAAAATTTCTTAAACTGCAGCATCTGGAAATTTCTGCTGATTTATCTTCCTTTAGCTCTTCTATTTAATAAAAAACATTTATTGATCTACATTAGCACTACATCAGGCATTAATGGCAATCTGTAATCTGCTTTTTTCTTTTCTTTTCTTGCTAGTAGATACCCAGTAATTGCTGATACACATTCGGTCCATTCAACATTGTTCATTAATTTTAGCCCTAAAATGAATCTGAAACAATGAAAAACAAGCAAAGGAGAAACACAAGAGCTTTTTGTAATATTTGTTCTAATGCAAAAAAAAAATTGAAACAAAAAATTAATGCGCGCAACATCCACTGAACAAAATGGAATATGTGTTTGGTCAGATTTAAGAAAAATATTACATATAGTATATATAAAAACATGAAACATGATTTCATTGCTTATACTAAACTTAATTTAAACAAGTTTCTAATTACTAGATTAACTTATGTAGCCTGATCATTTCATTTAGTATTAACGTCACCCATTACATTATGAAATCTCATGGGGATGGAACTATAACTATAGTGTTAAATTAACGCAATTAGAATATTTGAAGTAGAATAGTGCAGTGGTAATGTGGCTCTGGCAGAACACCAGCACCAGTGACCTGTAGTTGCGCCTCAGCTTGGGTGAAAGCTTAGAGCTCAGTTTTATTCATCCATTCAGTTTCTGTACCGCTTATCCTACACGGGATCACGGGGAGCCTGGAGACTATCCCAGGAGACTCAGGGCACAAGGCGGGGGACACCCTGGACAGGGTGCTAATCCATCGCAGGGCACAATCGCACACACACTACTACGGACAATTTAGAGATGCCAATCAGCCTACAATGCATGTCTTTGGACTGGGGGAGGAAGCACAAGGAGAACATTCAAACTCCACACACAGGTGCTCTAGAGATCAGTTTTTGTTACAAGGAGTTAAGACCATCCTGAACCGAGATACTGAGGTTTCCGTAAACAGCCGTATAGCCAAAAGTTGTTGTGTGCCATGACACAAAGATGGCCGTCATGTTTAAACCAAGTGAAAAATAAAACTGGTGGTTTTGCAATGCCAATACATAGAGGTACTCACTCAAAACATAAAAAAAGAGAAAAATTAAAAATGGTCAAGCAAAAAACTTTACAATTATTGGACCACTTGAGATGGACTGACCCTATAACAAGACTATTTCCAGCCTTAAATTAGTAAAAATGTCTAGAAATACTGTATGATTAATAATCATATATTTGCTTTATTGTAATCTTATAATAGGAAATACCAGATGAATTTCACTCTATTCACTTGCTGTCATTTTTTTGGGTGCATCTTCAATTCTTTCTGAATGTGTTTTGCCTTGCCTCTCATGCAGAGCCATGCAGAGGAGAATGACGTAGGACAACCCACATAAATAAATATTTAGCATTTATAAATATTTCAGAACTATTTTCCTAGCATTTTTTCTAACCGCCAAAATCAAACATTCTACATCCATCAGCCTGAAGACCCCTACTCTCGTTCTCTCAACACTGATTGTTTGTTTCCATTTTGTGGTTACAAATGGCAGAAAAAAATCATTAGATTTGCAGGTCAGTGGCCACAACATAGACTAATGGATTTAAATTTGATTCACAAGAGAGCGAAAGTTCTGGCTAATTAAGTGAATGAACAGATCTCCGGAAAATAGGACTGCACAAATTAGCGCCGCATGAATTCAATATATTTCCTCTGTCTGTTTCATTTCCCTCTGCTGGCACATTCTTCTCTGAGGGAAAGGCTGCATAAATAGGTGAAGCCAAATTTTTCCTCTCTCCCTGGCCCACCACTCTCCTGCCAGGAATAACAATGAGCAAGAACAGTGTTTCAGAACTCTTTCTCCAGTCACATTCGTGAATTATATAGTACTGAAGAGACACACTGAGGAGACATTCAGGCAGGTGTTGTCCTTAGTGTGCAGAGAAATCAACTGAGATCGACCGGTTGTAAACCTGAAAAGGTGGAATATGTGTTGAATTGACTTGGCACATAGGGTTATATTGTGATATTTACTACAAGATTCATACAACCAATGCTGAAAATATGACAGACCCAAGATTTAATGATAGATTATGCTCATGAGTCCCAACTCTCTTAATATGGTATCTCAGAATTTCTGAAGAACAAACACTGCTTCAGATCAAAGCAATCTTTGGAGGACAATATTGTTATTAGTTATTAAGATTGGGTTTTCCCACGAGAGAATTGCAAGTGCCCCACAGTACTAAATGTTGCAACATAAATAGTTCATTCATTCGTCCATCTTCAGTAACTGCTTCAGGGTCACAGTTGATCTGAAGCTTATCCTGGGAACAACGGGCGCAATTAAATGGAACAGTTTAAATTATAAAGACAGAAAGTCTTTATTCCATAATAGCAGTAATGAGGTCCTTTAGAAACTAGTTTAAACTTAAATAGAACTACCATATGTAGAGTTGACTATAACACAAGTTTCAGTTACTTTAAAAAGTAGTTTCAATTTAAATAATACGGCAGTAAATCGGGTTCACCATAAGACGTTTTAGTTAAACTTAAACAGAAGCTAGTTTAAACTTAAATAGAACCATGGCATTTTGGGTTACTACAACACAAGTTTCAGTTTCTTTAGGAACTAGTTTGAACTTAAATAGAACCATGGCATGTCAGGTTCACTACAACACAAGTTTCAGTAACTTTAGAAATCAGTGTGGGGTTTTTTTTGCTGTTCCCGGGAAGGGTGGGGCAAACACATGCTTTCTTCGAGACATGCGATGCCAACCTCTGCATTTTTATGAATTGCTGCTCATGCTACATCACAGAGCAACATATCACACTCATAGAAAAGCATGATCTGCCCTGTTTTATATACATTAGCTCACAGATGCCCATGATTGTCTAGTGTCCCTCTGACTGACAGGGGAGAGAGAGTCATGCCATCCCTCCTACGAGAGCACGGGCAATTTTGGTCTGATGGCTGTCGCATTGTTGGGATTTGAACTCACTCTTTATTCAAGGCACTCGTGAAAAACCCCTTCAGTGGAGTCAGATTGAACCTAGAGCATCTAAAACCTTTACAATATATAACCCTTGAACAAGAATTATCACCATATGCAAAAATTTGGTCTCGTTTTGACTGAGATGGTCATTAACTTTCTGACAGAAGTGTGAAAGACTTTCTTTGTGACTATGAAGAGTGGGACATTTGCTGTGACAGGTTATTAGCCTTAGCCTTATTAGACATGGGAGAGAGGAACGTGAGGTGTTTGGGTCAGCAGACACTGTAGAATCCTAAAATATAGAATGTTAAAACAGCATTTCCCTTTCAGAGAAAGAGTTAGATCCCAAAGTGTACATGCTATAGTTTAGTAAGCTTTCTAAACCCTAAAGCTATTATTTTTTTGGAGTAGTAGGAATTGTTCATTTGTATGACCTGACAGCTTCCTGTTCATCTTCTGACATTTCAATTGTTCCCGCCAACAGCAGGGACCAGATGGTGTGGCATGAGACTCTTCGTTAATGAAATGATGAATCAGCCTTCCTCCTCTCTCCAGTCCTCTCTACCCAACAAATAGCCGACACTCAAAGGGGATGTGTCATTCTTAATTGGCCTGGTATGCAGATGCTCTCAAATTGTTTACAATGATATGTGATGCTTCATATAAGAGTCAATTGGCTGAAAGCAGGATTCTTCTTGATCATGTTCCATAGAATGAGCAAGGATTCACAAGTACAGATAAATAATACGGTGAAAGAGCTTTTCAGCATGTTTAGTACGGACACAAAGAAACATCCAAAAAATGCAAACATGTTCACAATGTGTTACCAAAACATGTTTTACATATTCAAAACGGCAGAAATTTTCCATGTTCAGTTCTGATACACAGTTTATACAGCAGAGCTAAACAGTCAAAGGGCTTTGGATTATTAAACAACATGAGAACATGTTGATTTATCAGTGTAACCTTTTCTTTATAAGGTCCCTTTGCCAAATAATATGTCGATCTGTGTGTAAGTAGATCATTGTGCATCAGTAAATAGCTCTAGGCAATGGTTATGTTAATGACACATTTCTACAAATCAGAAAATTACTCCAACCGAGTGAACATCTTATATACATAAATCTAAGGTGAGAATTATACCATGTGGTATGTTCTTGATCCAGAGAGCTCATCTCCACCTGTCAGCCTCTGTTTCATTTCTTTGGAAATAACACACAGTTGGATGACAATGTTTATTGCTCAAAACCTTATTTATGAGACTGTGAGCTGAGGGCAACAGAAAAACCTCAGGGGCTGTAAAGGTGAAAATGTGAGATAAAAATAGAGGGACATTTTGAACACAGCAAGGAGAATGAGTCCAACCAGCAGGGAGCCCTGTCCTAAAGAATATCTTTCTAGTGATGTCTTCATTTGAAGAGAGTTGCTTCATTGCCTTATGACTCTATACCGATATCAAACAACAACTTGTGATAAACCAGATTATATTTAACAGGGGTGGACAAATCATAAATCCAATAGTTAGCCCACCGGGCAAATGAAAGCCTTAATGTGTTGCTCTGTTCTGTTTTGGTTGCCTAGAAACTTAACTGACTAAGCAAAAACATGGCAGCTAATGTAATATAGTAACGTATGGTGAGCTAGTAAGCTAGTTAACTGCACTAATACAGGCTAATGGAAACAAATGAGTATATGGTCATGTAGCACATTGTGTTTGTGGCTTCAACAAAAAGTGTTATGCTATGAGCTATGAGATGTTCTGTGAGGTATTCTGTCCTCGAATTGGACATAAAATAAATTTTGGTTTGTCCAGTGTTTTTCTTTTCTCTCAGTGAGGTGATTATATGTGGTGCTGGACTTCATTTTACTTGAACTTTATTTTACTACTGATTCTTAAATGATCGTCTGTCATCTATGCATGCTAATTAGTCAAATTTTAGTAATTAGTAAAAACTGTTCTACCACTCACACATACCCTGATGCGTAGTGCAGCAGAAGGTGGGATTCAAAATGAAAAGCACACACTGTACAGCATCACTGTATGAAACATACCAAATAAGCTTCATTTTGCAAAAGTCAATAAAGAGTAGGGGTTTTTTTTGTCGTTGAACTCTCTTTTCCTCTGTACAACTAATAGCCAGGACACAAAATCTGCTTCTCCAGGGTGCACCTGTTTAAAAACGCTACCATAATGGTCTAGAATTTGACTTTACTCAGTCTTAATTATAATGGTCTTAATTATAACTGACAGCTTATGATCGGGCCCATGTACTTTAGTTACTTTAGTATTACATTAGAATAGTAAATCCATAGCCCAATGTTGTTCCACCCATCTTCTTTATTATGATAAATAAGTATTAATATGATAAATATTCACTCTATAAATGTTGATCATAGCTCAAAGCCAGTGTTTGGCAGAGATCACAGAACCTTGGGTTGATTGAGTCGAGCTTTGATTTGCCACTTCTTTTGGATTCCCTGAACAAACAGGATGAAAGCCACATCCATCCATCACAATGATAAAATCATGTAGAAGGAACAAGGTGACAGAACACTTTACACCAAACAGAATAGCAAGAAAGAGCTATTTGTCCATTAGAGCGGTCCCATCTTTACCTAGCGTTTCTGCTAAAGATGATGCAAGATGATTTTTCTGCTTTATTTACTAATGTTAGTGAGATATCATATGTTATGGGGTGCACATTATAGATGCATTTTAGACCTGCAATTGTCTACTTGAGTAACTGTTTTCTCTACATGCCCAATAGCTATCATTATATTCTATCATGCTATTATGTAATGCTCTTTCAGATTTAAGGTTCATGGCAATATAAAATTATTATTTATTGCAAATATTCGACAACAGCTGTGTATTCACTGGAAACTCTATATCCACAACGAACCTGAAAAAAGAAAGAACTCTTTCTCATTTAATTTAGAACACCAAGTGTATTAGATATACCTTCATCATTACAAGCAACACAAATTGTTACTAGATTAATAGTAAAAATGTGAATGTAGTATAAATATTTTCTAATACCTGCCTCCAAACTCTTTCATATCCACCAAACAGCTTTTGGATCATTTCATTTATAATATTAGCCCCACCACAATTCCTCCTGACACCTCTGTATTACCTCTGCCAGACTGCTTGGCCAATCTTTGCCCAGTCTTCCTGATATATCTTTTGAAAATCTGCCAAATGTCAAACACTGCCTTCATCAAATCAGGTCTGGAGATTGAGAATATCATGGCAAATATCTTAGCTCCATAGGGTGGGGTGTCAGGCTCTGACATTGAACTCTAGTTTATTTTCTTCTGTTGATTTTGCTTTGTTTTGGATTGTTGTAACCATTTTTAAAAATCTGTTTATGTGGACCCTCTGCCATACAAGTCCCTGTGTAAGCTGTTACTACAGAAATCATAACGTGTTAGAAAACGTGCATTAATATAAACCTTGCAGCTGACTGTACTCTACTAGAAAATTAATAAACACTTTCAGACCAATTCGAATCAAGGCTTCCACAGCGTTGTGGTATAATTAAAAATAATCAGTACCTAAATGAACAGCAGCATGTTTTGAGCACTCATATAAACACTTTCTCTGTTGGGTATTGAAGGGTTTATGGAAAGAACCATAATGACGAGTCTGCTGCTGTTAGTGTAATGTAAACAGAAAACCACAGGCTTATGGACACCAACCACAGAATCTGCTGGGGTTAGTGCAGGGGTTACTGGCTAACAAGAGATTTACTGCATGTAATAAAAATCCTTTTTTTTGCAACACAAAAGCATGCTAATGAATGCACATGGATTTTGTTTCATGATGTGGTACTTTATCTGACAGAGTACAACACTAGCTGTATCTGTCTTAGCTCTATAGGGTGGGGTGTCTGGCTCTGGCATTGAACTCGAGTTTATTTTTCCCCTCAGTGAACACATCTCAACTCATGTTCATTGCACTCATGTCTTTGAAGTAAAGTCCTTCGAGAATATTGATTTATGACCCACACGTGCTATGAGCATGGAAAGATAAATCACATTTCAGTGATTCATTCAACTACTGCCTAATGGATATAGAAAATAAATACTTAGTACGTGATAATCTTAAAACCTAAGAAAATGCTTTCAAGTTCAGAGCTTTCTGTTTGTACTTTCTTGTGTAAGTATATTATACACACTATATGGCCAAATGTTTGTGGAAACCTGACCATCACACCCGTATGCGGTTCTTCCCCAAAATGTTGCCACAAAGTTGGAAGCACACAATTGTATAGGATTACAGGATGTCTTATGTTGTAACATTACAACTTTACAACATTACAATTTCCCTTTTTGGAACTAAGGGGTCCAAACCTGTTCCAGCATGACAATACCCCTGTGCACAAAGTGAGGTTTATAAAGTCATGGATTGCCAAAGACCTAACATCAGAGCCACCACAGCCATACTCCAAAATCTAGTGGAAAGCCTTCCCAGAGGAGTCAAGGTTATTCTAACCTCAAAGAGGGGCTAAACCTGAAATGGGATGTTCAACAAACACGTATGGATGTGATGCTCAGATGTCCACAAACATATATTAATTAACATAACATACTTCAGATCACCTATTTCTCCCATGTTCATAATGTATGTAACAAGAAATGAGAAATATCAGAATTATAAACATTATAATGTTTATAAGCTGATTAGATAAGTATGGGTCATGGTTTAATAAGGAAAATCATTTCATTTTCATTGCAATTTTGTAATATAAACAACAATGGATGGATTTATGTTTAGTATGAGAGCTCATTGATGAGGAAGTTTTAAAGTAGAAAGTGTCTCAGGGGATCACTGCGAGGTCTTTGACACTTGGAACATTCTAGCCCTGCAGTATTCGAGGACAGGGAGAGATCCCAGCTAAAATGTTAATGCACAGGGTGTGAAGAAAGCGATCAGGTTTACATAATGCTTTCCAAATCTCATATGCTTCTTCATGGAGAGTCGACAGTCAGTAGCCAAATAGTCAGAGGTGTTTGCCATTAGAGAGATAAACCCTGCATTAATGCATCATAGGAAATTTGGCAACCGTGCATTTGTTGTCTCGCTTATCTCTTCACTCACCATTACTTACCCCTGTGCTTAAAAAGACAAACACAATGTGTGAAGCAAGACATTTCAGCATCACCACTTAACACCATCAACACATCTGCTGCTCCAGTAAATGATTAAGGACATCAGTGCATCCAAAGTTCACTGAGGGGTGTTACGGTTAATCAGCTGTCTCTTAGGATGGAGCTCATAAAGCTGCTTTAAGGCTAAGGTTAAAATTCAAATTTCAAGATTTATTTGTTTTATTTTACAGAAGGAAATGACAGCTTCCATTGGCTCCAACAAAAGTAGACTACTGTCGACTAAAGAATTATTGGCAACCTTCGTGAAAATTGGCCAAATATAATATAGAAAATAAATAACATATATAAATAACAGTATGACACTGCTGTATAATTTTATTTGAGAGCCTCTTTCTGTTTCTCTTTTCTGTTTCTCTTTCTTTTCTGATGAACAAGGTTAGTGAATAGTCTTAGAGGGATCTTGGACATGCTTGGCAAATTTTCATCTGTTCCAGACATCTGAATCTTTTTTTTTTTTTTTTTTTTTTTTTGGACTATGGCCCTGATTGTACTTAATGGTATTTTTAACTGTTATGTGTCTTTATAAACATTACATAACTTGATCAGGTCAATAGCCATCTGTTTCTTTTTGTTGAAAGCTCTTTGCATTTCTCCATGATGATGGATAAAAAAGGGTTTTTACATGTGGAAAAAACTCATATTTGGTCAAAGGCAACAACAGGGTTTCTGGAGACTTAAAAATATATTTATTCAAGAAGAAGAATTTTTGGTGTTTATATTGTGTTTGTCAGTCAAATTTACACATGTTAAAATGCTTTTTTTTATGAGTGCATCTTCTGTTAGAGTGAAAGTAAGCAGTTTCGTCAACTGTTTTACATGGAAAATTTGAATCATTGAATGTAATGCCTATTTTATACAATCTTTTTTTATTTTATTTATTTATTTATTTTGCCCATTCCCTTTATGGGTGCCAATAATTCTGGAGCTGACTGAATGTTGCAGGATATGCTAAAAGTTCCAGTAAAAAAGTAACCATTATCACATTATATAGCACACAACTCATAATTGTTTAAATAGTCACCAGTTTTATGGTTTTAGCTGTGTACTGGAGTACGCTGGATTTTTTAAGAAGCAAAGGCTTTGAGTCTGAAAAACACTTTAATACCTACACACTACACCCAGTATGAACATATCCTTAAATTAAAGTTAGCCATTAAACTCTTTTGCCTCATGACTATAGTTTTATGACAAATTCAGTGTATTGAAAAAACCTAAATGCTTCACTGTCACAATATATACTAAATCTATTACAAATACATTTAATTAATCACAATCTCTCATGATGAGGTGTAAATAAGTGTCTTGATTAAATATGCCCATGGGTGACAAATTAAAGGAAAATCCAACATCAGACGACAGACATCCCTGGAGTTGCACTGGAGGGATGAAAACCTTTCTTCCAAAAGATATTCCCTCAGTAGTGCTTTAATGATGGTGGAGGTGTAGAGCGCTGTCTAACGCTTAGGTCCAAAATCTCCCTTAGGTGTTCAACTGTATGGAGATCTGGCGACTGTAAAAGCCAAAGCGTATGATTTACATTATTTTCATGCTCATCAAACCATTCGGTGATCTGTCGTACCCTGTGAAGGGGGCGGGGTCATCCTGTAAGAGACCACTCCCATCACAAAATAAATGTTTCATCATAGGATCTTTAGAGGTAATCAGCCTGAAGAACTTTGTATTGATTTTCAGTGACCCTTTTCTCTAAGGGTTGCGCCAAACCATGACAGCAAAATTCCTTCACAGCATAACAGACCAACTTGGATTTGTTGTTTTTTCCTTTAGTTTGTCACTCGTCTGTAACTGATGTTGTCTTGCTGCCTGAAACACTCCCGTTCTACGAGCAGTGCAAATAAGGTCAAGCCACACTATGTGGCTAGGATCCAATTTCCAGCAATTTCACTACACAAACCTTCCAGCAAGAAGTGTCTAATAAATCATATAGTAGATATACATGAGATAATGGGCTGTATATTTACTCATTTCCATCTGCTGTGAATTCAGTACACTCTGTATGACACAAGACTGCTAGACTGCATCTACAACGAAGACAAGGGCTTAGTGTTACTACATCTGTTTGAATGTTCTTTCACATTGTGTATAAAACAGCTGATAAATTATTTATCTCTTATGCTTACAAGAAATGATAAGGCCATACACTTTCCATCTTATAGGAGAAACACTTTAAGGTTCTGTAATCAGAATGCAGAGAAACAAGTTGCAGAAACATGTGGTTTTATTTATGAAGTTAAGGCTCAGAATTACTCTGAATTTTTGTTTAGCAGCCCACATTTAATCAGGTCAAAAAAATAAAATTAGATCAACAAAAAGGCTCCTAAAAAGGCTCAGACTCTGTAACCTTTGAATGAATGTCTTAATATTTAAAGCTGCATAATGATCGATGGGAATCATTTAAACTGTCTCAATATCTAATGGTGGAAAGTCATATATTGATGTGGTGCTTTGGCAAAGACAATAACATTTTTAAAAAATGGCCATTTATTTTAGTACGATGCCCTGCTGAGCTTGCTAACTGACCTAGATAAAATGTTGCAGTAATGGAAACATCTCACACCTTTTTGTGCCATGCAAATCTTTGGAACAACTACAGAAAATGTCAACAGATTGCAAATTTTTTCTTTAATATGCACCAAGGCAATTCAAATTGTATTTCACTGTATGTAAGCTACAAATGACCAAATGCCAAATCAATATACAATACAGTTTGAAGGTCAGTATGTGAATTAGCATTCATCTCACATAGAAGCTTATAACATAATGGGGTCAGTAAGAGATATGACCTGGGCTGATGACTGCCAAGCTAAAGGTTGAAAGGAATCTGCCATGACTCTTGATGT
Source organism: Pangasianodon hypophthalmus (assembly GCF_027358585.1). Taxonomy (NCBI): domain Eukaryota; kingdom Metazoa; phylum Chordata; class Actinopteri; order Siluriformes; family Pangasiidae; genus Pangasianodon; species Pangasianodon hypophthalmus. The sequence goes on along the minus strand of NC_069729.1, from coordinate 6,751,948 downwards.
CATAGTTGTTCATAGAGTGGGTTGAGATTACATCATGAGCTAATGGGAAAGGAGGAGATGAAATAATTGTCTAAAGACTAAGATCAGTGCTACTTTAGACAGTGAGGTTGATTTCTATGAAAGTGTATTTGTGAAGAAACCTGGGAGAAAGGACTAAATAAAAAACTCAACTCTCAATGGTGCAGATATGGAAAATGGCAGGCACAATAGCTTTGCTTTATTCAACAAGAGGAACAATTCAAATGGTACAGAAACAGGTGTTTTGATTCACGGTTTTCAATATATCAAAAAAGTTTGATAATTTTGAAAAGTTTTTGGGTCATTTGTACAATGAACGTCATTCTTCATAGTTGTCCTTTTATTGTTCTGTAGTTTATATTCTCAGCTTTTCAATCAGGCAACAGCTGTGTCTTGATTCTTGTCAGAAGTCAAAAAAAAGGCACAATCACAAAGACAGATGAAAATGCAAATTAATATGTTCCAGTATGATGAATTCCGATCATCAAGGATCATTAATATGAATGGAACTTGATATCTTTCAGGGGAGAAGAAGAAGTGCCATTCACATCATACTTTCTAGTTTTGAAGGTCACCAGACACAAGTACTGAAATGTTTTCATTCCTGAGTTTAAAAAAAAGGCTACATTTTCAGCCAACATGGACATTTTTTGTACCAGGACATTTTTGCTACTTTGCTATAGAGTCAATAGATTACTCCTTTTGTATATTTATTTTTTATCCACTTTCTTAATTGCATTTCTACTTTTATTTGTTTACATTATAGCATTATAAGTTTGTAACAGCTTTGTTGTTGTTCCGAAATCTGGCAAGGCACTGATTTATTTTTAAGGTACCATATTTGAGGCATTCAGATTGAATATTTATATTTGACCTCTGGGTCCTGCTGCTGTCTCGTTACTCTCATATCATTCTGCCAAGAGTCAGTGTTACTCAGCGTGGCATTTTAATATCTACATGCCAAAAGAGGTTCAAGTTACTGTGCCTCTTTTTATCATAAATAGTTTAACCTTATAACACTTAATTGGTTACTTTGGCTGACATTAATTATCTAAGAACTGGCATATTGTACCATTAAACTGCTAATGTAGCAATAAATAGGTTAGGACATTATTGTGCAGTTCTACTACTTTACTAATTAGTTCTCACTCAATGTCTTTTTGCCAAGATTGTAAGCTGTAGTAAAATTTTCATTAATCATTTACAAGTTTTCATCATTTAAAGCAAACCCATTGATCATGAACATAACCCAACAGGGTTGTCAAGATCCCTTACATTATGCTACATTATCCAATATATATAGTGACTCCATACCATCCATACAGTACATACTAGGGTGTAACATACCATGTGATCATGTAACATTTACAGTTAACATTAACATACTTTGACATGGTCTGAGTTATGCAAGTTCTCCCTGTGTCAGTGTGGGTTTCCTCTGGGTTGTCCAGTTTCCTCCAAACAATACCCAATAGGTGGATTGGACTATACTAAATTTCCCCTAGTTGCATGAGTGTGTGTTACTGAAGATGAATGAAGAAGTGAATGAATGGTTATCCAATACCATGCAATTTCTGTGCACTTCCATCCATAATACAGTATATTTGTTTATTGTGTGGCAGCCACACTTTCTCTTTCCATCTTAATTATCAGTCAGTGTAAAAGCAACAGTGGACCAAGGTGGGACTTGACACAGTATTAACAATGAAAAATCCAACTTGTTTGCACTCTCCTGCATATCTTTTGAGGATGTTTGGACTGCAGAAATAATCTCCTATTCCTGCTGGAGATATGAGAGTTTCAGAAGTGGGTTATCAGCCTATGAGTGTCTTAGCAAAAGGATCCCAAACATTGGCTTGGTCAGCCAAATATTTACTTGTTCATGCACAGACAAAATCAGTGATATTCTGTATGCAAAGATAGCTCTTCAGAGCAACAAACCTATTTTGTTAAAAAAAGCACTAAGCATTATAATATGACACAAAGCTTTCTACTAACTTGTTTTGGTTACGATTCCTTTGTAGAGTGTGTATGTGAATACCTATTTTATATGAATTCTCATTTAAGTTTGAATATATGTATTCCATACACAAAACATAAAGAAAGAAAGAAAGAAAGAAAGAAGGAAAGAGAAAGAAAGAAAACTGGCGTAAATTAGCAGGGGTTAATGGTTCTTGGCTTTCTCTTCAGAAGAGCAAAGGTGTAGCTTATGTTGCTCTTTTAGGTTCAGTTACTGTCCATTTAACACAAACACAAAAAGCCCTGTTATTGGAATAGATTTTGCATAAATAAAGTGGCAAATAAATAAATAAAGTTTTTTTTTTCCATTTCCATCATGCTATAATTTATACACAGTTCTTTTGATAGATATTTTAAACTGAGAATCACACGCTTAATGAATGCACCAAGTTGAGATTCACCACATGGACCATTTAATGCTGTCTCTCTCATGTAGAATTTAATTACTGCTTTTCATTTTTACCACATCTCTCGTAATGAACTAAGTGAACTTAGAAATGACAGGCTAATTGAGTACAAATGAGAGAAAATTAGAAAGAAACAGTCTATGAGTCATACTTGATCAGGACGATCTGTTCCACATCATGTGAAAGCTATAATATTGCAATCAACCTGTTTAAGCTGGAAAACAAGAACTCGTTCACAAGAACTTATATAAATATCTTGCTTTTAAAGTTTAGCGTGCCTTATTTAAGCTTTAAAAAAGATTTTATCCATGATGACCATGATTTGAGTCACAGAGAAAAATAGTATCTCACCCATTCTAAAGTGCCTGATCTTAGACTCCCTTCAAACCACCAGTGACATCAAACAGAAGCCCTTTGACATTTACACAATGAAATATAGCTGGACCACTCTGAGCCTCTCCTCCTTTCTCCAGAGAGCATGAGTCACAGCGTTTTCGCCTGACGACAGTACCCAGTGTGCTTTTGGAGTTCACATTTGTACTCAAACTGCCAACAGGAGCAGAAGACTTATTCTTGTTCCTTTCTCCCCATGCTCTCTACATTGTATGGGACTATTTCCAGCTCGGTACTGAATTATTCTGTCAGGACTAGACAAATAACATTCAATCTGAGCTTAATTTTGTCTCTAGAAAAATGGCCCATTGAAGAGTCAGAGAATGAAGAAAAGAGCAGTGAACTGTTCGAACAGATTTAACAGCATCTGGTGACAACATGCTGTCAATTGCTTATGTACTGCTCACCACAGATAATTATTTAATCAGGCCACAATGACAAATGCCAACCTCCATAACAGCAACATGCCTTTTCAAACCTGTCTGTGCAGGAGAAAAAGTATATCACACTGAAATCAGCATGCATCTTCAGGCAAAATATAGTGCAACAGCTTTCCATAGCTTCACTTTAACTAATCGAGGAGATACACTGTATATTAGAGTGAATTTTCAATTTCCACTTTGTCTAAGCTTTCTTGCCATTAATAAAACAAATATCTCAACACATAATACATTTCTGTCTATCTACATGTGAAGGAAAAAGGTTTATAGCATAGCATTGCTTTTAATGACATGCTTTTAACCATTTTAATGACATGATTATATTTCATATGATATTAAATTATAAACATCTGTACATGATTTTAATCTGATGTCCCATTATACCTGAATTCACCCTATATAATAGAATATATGTATTTAATTATTTGAATCTTTTTAAGTTTTGAGTTGGAGTCTATCCCGGGAACACTGGTCATGAGGTGGAAATACGGCGCTTCGTGTTGGGCTGCATCACACCACTGTGTGTAAAAGAAAATGCAAGGAGTAAGGTTTTTTTCATACAAATGGATCTGAGTCAGAGATGTATTACTACTTAAGTATGAATTTTTAAGTATGCTTATTTCCCTAAAATGATACTTAGAGTAAGTACAGTAACAAAGTACAATTTCATAAGTGTTTTCCACCTCTGCATTTTAACCCCTCTTTATTAAAGTATTAGTAATAGGAAGAAATTTAAAAAGGGGTAACTGCACACACAATCAGACAAAATAGTGGCATGACTTACTTTAAGATAATGCTGATGTGAAGCTGACCAGGAAAGCACAAAGGCTGAGAATTGAAAATTGTCATGACTCAAATACCAGGAACTAGTCGAAGAGATCTGCTTCCCAAAAATGTTATATTTATTTATGTAACAAATAATAATGTGAATTAGGCAATCTGAATAAAACATCTTATGGAATATTTAATCATGTAATCAGTATAATCATCAAGATAATCCCATATGGAACCATAAGTATGCAGTATCATATTCATTTATAACGTCATCTAAAGTTCAGTAACTAAATATGCAAATTACAGGTGGGTGTCAATGTCTGGAGGTTCTCAGTGTCTGAAAAACATGGAGTGAACCGATGTACCAAGGCTGCTGGTGAAAGGATGTACCAAGGCAATGGAGATTAGGTCTTCTGCCACCGTTAAAACTGAGAAATAATGGCGGCAGACAGTCAACAGTTACTAGTTGTTTGTGTAAAGAGAAAACTCTGCCTAGAGAGATATGTATTTGAAAATGTATAAGAGGCTGTGTCCTGATTCATCAGTTACTCTGCAGACTTGCTTGGCATTGTTACTTTTTACAATAAAGTCTATTTTTTGGCATCCAGACCACAAAACTCTGAGATGTTTTTTTTTTATCTGAAAAAATTCCATGACAATCTGTAACATATTATGGTTCTGGTCCCACAGAACTAGCGTTAAGGATGTCTTCATTCATTCTTTAATTTTTGTCATTTACTTTTTGCTGGAGGAATGCCTTTCACAGGAAATATGGGATACGTTCCCACTGTCTCTTTATAATCATCATCCACCTGAGAATGTCTCATCTGCACCATTATGCTCATCTCCTCTCAGTTACTCATCCCAGCTTCTCAGAAAGAGATCTGGAGCCAAACAGCCCATTCATACACACCCATGGTGAAAAATCTGATACATACCAAGGTGGCTGGTTTCAACTGAATGCCTGGAAAGGGACACTGATACTCTGAAAAAATGATTCAATTTAGTCTTAGTCTTCCAGTCAATAGCGATACTTGGCAGATACTTTCATTTTTGAAACAATTGACTTGCCACTTGATTTGATAATTGAAAGCAAATGACAGAAGTGTCAGGGGAAGAAATGTGAGAAATGACTGGCATTTTCATGCCCTTTCCACAGAAAACCAGGCATTTGTTCAATGCCTTTGCCTTTATTATCTTAGTCACACCCTTAACATGCTATACCCACAATGTTACACAGACTGTCACAGTCTAATTAACTATTGTTACTTCTGCACATCTGTGCAGTAAACGTGAAATTAATTCCCCCATGGCTATGTTTAAACATAATGCCAGTTAAGCCATTCACTTAAAATAGAATAATACCCTAATTTGCACAACAAAAAGACACTTGACTGAACTTTAAAATTAAGTTCAGTTATAGTAAATAGTTCATTTAAACACCACAGAAAGAAGCACATATATATTAATTTATCTACGTTTTGTGTCAAAAGGGAAAAAAATGGAGGTATCATAGGGTATAGAAGTGGATCATTAAAAAGTAAAAGGATCCGGAGGATTAGTGCCGTGTCAAACTGCTGAAGACCGAGAGTGTTTGTTTGGCTGATGAGTGAGTAAGTGTGATGTTTACTTTTCAGTTTTGTTTTACTAAGATTATGGTTATGTTAATAAGTTCATAAGATAATAAGCTGCCAATTAATTGCCTCTTATTACAAAGACCTGCCAGACCTGTTGGTTTGGTTGTCTGTGGACACCTGATTTGCACATAGTGCTTTATGTGATACTGGATAATTACTCAGACTGTTTTTAAACCCACTCCCATTCCAAAAGAAATTTCTGTCTGATTCCACAGTTTATCTTTGTACTCACAGTTTTTTCAAATGAGTTTTCATGCATTTCATGTCAGGGTCACTTGTATGTTATTGGGAGGTGGGAGTAAACTGGAGAACCCAGAGGAACTTCATTAAACTTTTAAACTTAAACTTTTACATTTCAGTTTTTGGCCATACAGTGTAAGTGTCATAAAATAGTTTCATTGTGAAGTCACCGATGTTCAAAGAGGAATAGGGCAGTACACAAAATAACTTTTACCCTAAAAGGAAACAGGAAAAAAAAAAAAACAGATTCCGAACATTGTGACTTCACGCACACATACCGCATCTTTTTTTCTGCATTTTTGGTTCTGCGTTCATCTTTTTTGGTCTTTGTTTCATGTCCCTCTGAGGACTGGTTCCTTGTTTCAAAGTTTTCCTTTATGAGCTCTATGTCTTCCACCTGCTTCTTCTAACATGTGTGTTAACTGATGCTCAGAATGACTACAACAAATAGAATTGTCTAAACATTTCACAAATACTCATTTGCATTATGTATTTGCCTCCTATTAGTGTACTGGTGTGGAAGTTCGGCAGTTACAGTCCTTTGCTGGTAACAGTGAAGTTGTGAATTCAGTTCTCTGGAGTGCCAGAGAGCCACTATTGCATCCTATTGCAACACTTTGAATTCTTCTTCAATTTTACATTATTATAGATAAAATCATCTTCCAAATGAACAAATGTAAATGTTCAGTCATACAGTAAGACACTGCCTTTTAAAAGCCATTACAAGAAAGATACACAACCATAGCCAGCAAGCCTCTCATGTTGACGCTAGATTATTCAACAGCCTTGGGTATCTTCATACAGATATTGATTTTCTAGGAGTTCTGTGCTCAGGGATTCAGTGCTGGAGATTCGAAAAAGCAAGGTTTTATCTACTGAACATTTTGTTTCATCTGATTTTTGCATTACTGTTTCCTGAAAACAAATTTATCAAGGCAGAAACTCCAAAATTGAATCAGTTCTTCTGTAGCCATGTTGTAAAGGAATTCCTTATGTGAACTTGACATATAATAATGCACTTTAAAAAATAAACCTTGAAAAAATACTTGAACTTGAACTCATTTATTCATCTTCAGTAACCGCTTTATCCTGGTCAGGATCATCGGTCAGGTCAGGATCAGGAGCCTATCCCAGGAGCACAGTGCACAAGGTCAGACACCAGTCCATCACACACTCATTCACATGTAGGGGCAATTTATTGGAGCCAATGCACCATGTTTTTGTGTGGTGGGAGAACCCATAGGAAACCGGCATGAATACGAAGAGAACATGTGAAACTCCACACAGACAGTAACCCGAGCTCAGACCTGAACCAGGGGCAAATACTATTCAACAAATACTATATACTATTTACTTTAAAAACCTGCCACTTGATATTTCTTTTAATCATAGTACTTTTGTGTCATGTGATCCACATTTTAAGCAAAAATGTACAGTGTAAAAAAGCCAGTTGTACATTTTGGGTGATATAGAAAAGTGCAATGCAAATAAGTGAGTATTGTGTAAAATGTATATATACAAGAAAGCTAACTGTGTCTGAAGATGTAGTGGTTTGTACATGGCACTTTATAACTGGGTATCATGGACACTATATGGCCAAAAGTATGTGAACACCATAGAAGTACACAATTGTATACAATGTCTTTATATGTTTTGTATACAATTTCTAGGGGCTCCAGCATGTTCCAGCATGACAACGCCTCTGTGTACAAAATCTAGTGGAAAGCCTTCCCAGAAGAGTGGAGGTTTTTATAACAGGAGGTTATTATAAATCTGGAATGGGATGTTCAACAAACACATATGAGTGTGACAGTCAGGTGTCCACATACTTTTGGCCATAGTGTATGCCATGAGTCCTATGAAGCATTAAAGGCTCTATTTTCTATTTTGAATATTTCGGTTGAAAATTGAATGTCTTTAAAAGGCAGAATTCCAGTACAGTACGCTGTGTGCTATGAATCCTGGGACAAGCCCACGGTCTGCTCTTGGAAATCATCAGGTCAATTTTTCAACACAGTGTGCTGTCAAGTGTGAGTCAAAGCGTGGTCCAGCAGACTTGTGAGAATTTTACCCCTCCTAAACCTATCACTTATGTGTGACTCCTGAGTCTGAATGTTACACATTCACTAGAATGCTCTGTCTCTGACCAGCTGATACAACATTATTTTTTAAATAACATCCTGCGTAGAAGAAAATGTTTCCTACTCAGCCGCCAAGTCAAGAAAAAGTATCTTCATTTTATATCAGCTTCATGCCTTACTGTAATAAAAATCGGTCTCACCAGGGTGTGTCCTACAATAGAAGATATTCCAGACATAAGCAGCTCACTCCTCGAGTGTACTTTGGCCTCCAAGTGCAGTTCATCCGTCTAAATGGGCTCTGTATTAATCTTAGTTTAGTATGACTTCACATGCTCTCCCTGACACAAAAGAATGCTTGATTATTCAGTGTCTTAGGCAGTGAATTGATGTTGGCTGGGAAAAAGCACAAATTCTAAGTTGCTGCATTGATTATGGTAATGCAGTTCTCTACAGTTTTTCATGGCAGCTACCAGTATATTGGCAAAATTATATCTCTGTGGCTCAAAATGTAAATGCAAATCCTCTTTTTTCTAAAATTGCAAAATAATCATCAAAACATTGCCTTTTATTATGAAAAATCATATTTTTTCTGCGTTCAAAATTAGTTTTCACAAGCCGTCATATGAAGGACTATCACTCGACATGGTCTTCAGCATTTAAGGCACTTCGAAAAAAGAAGAAGAGAAAAAAGGAAGAGATCTATCTTTTACTGGTCTTCTCCACTGCTAAGTGAAAGTGGCTGAGTTTCATTCCTACGCAACCTGTGAATAATTCCCTAAGTAGCAGCAAAATGTTGCATTCATTATTAAATCAATATGGAATGCCCTTTGTGCCATATTTCATTCCTTGATTAAAACAACCAGAATCTCTAAACATAATAAAATATTTTAATAAATTAGTAAGTAGTAGATCAAAGTTTGTTAGAACAAGACTCTGTCTCCCTACGAGCATGTGTGTGTGTGTGTGTGTGTGTGTGCGTGTGTGTGTGTGTGATTCAAGAACAGCAATTGGAATACAGTGGGCACAGGCTCACCAAAATAAACAGCTGAAGATGTATCCTGGTCTGTTGAATGTGGACAGGCTTCAACAAGCAGATCTGGGTCAGAATTCGGTGTCAACCTCATGAATCCATTGCCCCAACCTGCCTTGTGTCAACACTGCAGGCTGGTGGTGGTGCTATAATGGTGTGGGGAATGTTTTCCTGGCACACATTGGACCCTTAATACCAATCGAGCATTGTTGGAATGCCACAGCCTATCTGAGTATTGTTGCTGACCATGTGCTTCCATTTATGGCAGGGGTATCCAAAGTCCAGTCCCACGGACAAATGCAGCCCACAGACAGATGTTAATTGGCCCACGGTTTGTCTCTTAGAATGTATGACAGCTGGCCTCTTGGCCAACACATTGCAAGTTTTCCTCTCACCTGACAGTAGCAGCAGACTGTGTTAACACGGTTAGCTGAACTGCAAAAGCCATGTTTAAGGTTAAGGTCAGTGTGGTAAAGCACATGCAAAATAGCCACTCAGAATGGTATCAGTGTGGTAAAGCACATGCAAAATAGCCACTCAAAATGGTATCAGTGTGGTAAAGCACATGCAAAATAGCCACTCATAATGGTGTCAGTGTGGTAAAACACATGCACAATAGCCAGTCAGAATGGTGTCAGTGAGTAGGCCTGTGCGAATGCTGAAAAGCCACTTAAAGGAAGCCAGATTATGCAGACGAAAGAATTACTCCTCACTATAATAACATAAGTAATGCATTAAATTGTTTTCACTAGACTAGCTAGATAACAGACTGTTGTCTAAAGCTCTTTTCCAAACAGCAACGAGAATGTAATGTTTGATAAGGACCAAAGTTTGTTTTGAGTTCATGTTGAGGCGTTTCTGAATTTGCTGTTGTGATTTTTTTTCTGTTGCATTTTTGGTTTGTTAATGTGTTTCACACATACACACCACCGTACTACCTACATTAAACAAAGCCACAAATTTGCCTGTCATCTGTGTCGAGAATTACTGGTGAACCTTTCCCCATAAAGAAATGCAGTGTGTTATTGCTGCTCTTCTACCCTTTACACGAAAGTGAAGGGGGAAACAGCAGCTTCAAGGGGTGCATACTGGTATCATAGATAATCACTGGAATGGTATGCAGGCCACATAGCGTCAACAGCGGCTGTCTTAGTAGGTAAACATCGAGACATAAGGATTGCAGATGTTCTGCAACGCAAGGCTAATTAGTCCAAATGCAACTAAAGTTCATGAGGGACAGGTCTGTGTGACATAAGCCATCATACACAGTGAAGGGAAATGAGTATTCAGACACTTTTGTTTTTGTTATTTAATATACTTCCAGTGCATATGAACAAAAAGTATGTATTCATAAGCATAAAAAATATTTTAAGATATTTTTAAATATGAAATTAAAAGGGAAAAATTGACAAGTTATTTTAGCTGTCTATCACAGTATATTGGAGTTGAAATTAAATAATGAATATAAAATTTAAGGGTATTTACATGCAAATCAGCTGAACGGTGTAGGAATTACAGCACTTTTTCCCCCTATCAGTTTAGTTTTTTAAACAGATCTTTGTTTATGCTTATCAATACATACTTTTTTGCTCAGATTTTTTTTTTTTTTTTTTTTAGACTTTTTTGTTTTTTTGCACCGTATGTGAAAATGTGAAGTGGATATACTGTATTTTGTGGAAAAATATTAAATGACAAAAACAAACATTTTATAATCCTTATTTCTCTTTGCTGTACACACGGAGTATCTGTGTTTATAAATAGTAAACTGTAAAACAGTCTTAGAACAGACAGAAAGATTTCTAGTGGTATGGTGTACAGTGTATAGTATCGCACTAATAAAAAAGAAAGCAACCATTTTGTTTTAAATCTGCTTCTGATCCTACGCTTCAAATGGTTTAACTGCCTCAAATGATAACAAATGTAGAATCTTCACCCTAGCTATCTCTGCTGCAAAGCCTTGAGACTTGATCTTATCCCTCCTTCTGGTATTTATTGTGGTCCTCTAGAGAGTCCATAGTATTCTGCATCCCAGTCCAGACTCTTGCAAAGTCAGTAGTGTGGATGTGAGGCAGGAATCCACCCAGGATGGGACGCCAGTCCATTGTAGGACAACATGCATACACACGTTCACACCCAGGGGCATTTTTCACACCCACAGCCAAATCACATACCAGCATATTTTTTAGGAAGTGGGAGGAAATTAGACAACCTGGAGGAAACCCTTACTCTTGATTTTCCCATTTTAGGGCAACTTTTTAAATGTTTTTAAAAGGCCTTGTTTGTTTCGTTATCATAACACAAGAACCTCGTGCTCTGCATATTTTACAATGCAACTCAAACAAAGCAATTGAAGCCGGTCTTGGGGATGTAGACATGGGAATGCTCGTGGTAGTCATTTTGATCTATCTATCTATCTATCTATCTAGATATATATATATATATATATATATATATATATATATATATATATATATATATATATGCTTTGATGAAAGAAATCACTCTTCTTTTCCTCATAACAACAAACACTGAGAGGCCAGATTAACACCTTACTCCTTTCTGGCCAAGAAAAATGTGAGCTTTGAGAGGGAAATGTAATGTTTTGCCTCTTTGCTAATTTTGTATTGTCGTTATTTTACTATTTCTTTGAATGCAGTAGTATAAGCACAATGTCAAATATAGACAGACAGTATGGTGTTCCTAGAGCTGCTGCTATATTTAGCTCTTGGAACACCATTGCCAGGCTCTGAGGTAAAACCTTGTGTTTCTGTTAACAGTGATATGATGAATGGAACATACAGTATAATGATGCCATAGCTCCTGTTTTAGCACACACTACATTTCCCAGGAGTCCAAAAATATAAATCACTTTGCCTTTCAACAAAGCTATTATGTCTTTTCATCAATCTAAAACTTAAGATCAGTGCAACTGTAACATCCTGATAGAGATCCTATACTGCTGATTACATAATTACATGTTAAAGGCGGTGTAGCTCACTAACTAGGCTTGCCAGACTGCAAGCTTAATCTTGTTTAAACAAATGTTTGACCTGTATAAATATTGGTTATATAATTGTTGCACCTACGAAATCATGCTGCAGAAATCATAAAGGCTTTCCAGTATTTATTGATTCAGGAACCAAAGGTATGTAAAACTAATTTTTATGAGCTCCCGCTCACCCCCCTTTTGTTTGTTGGAGAAAATATCCTGCTATTATAATGAATAGCATTTATGTACACTCTTTGAAGAAAAGGGTTCTTCAGGGGTTATTTAAGGGTTTGTTGCTAATTAAGTGTTCTTAGCTTCCTAAAAAGGTTCCTCCAGGGTACATCTTTTATACCTTGCCTTTTAGTATATATCGTTTTGCTGGAAAGGTGCATGTAGTATAGTGCATTTAGAGGTATTTATGGTGGGAAGTTATTTTTCAATTCAAATGGTTGAAGACCCATGTATTGAAAGGGTATTTTGGGAAGGTTTTTTTTTTTTTATTTCTATGGCATCATATCTTTATTTACATCCAAGGCACCCTGGTGCATAAATCTCAAACATGGATGGAATCAAGAAACTGATCACAATAATAATAATAATAATAATAATAATAATAATATCACAGGACAACAAACAAAATTATGGTGGAAAAGCAGCATTTTAAATGTGGGATCATTTTGGTTACTATGTTAAATTCCCTTCAAATCGAGTCCAACAATCCTCCTGGTTCGACGAAGTTTAACAGCACAATGCACATCACAGTCAGTAAACTGTATGTAAAAATATATACACTCCTGTGCAAAAGAATGGGCCGTGCCCAAAATGGCAAAATATTAAGCTTTTAATGGTCTTAACAACAAATTACTGGTCAGGAAATTAGCAAGAATTAAACAAATAGATAAAGGAAGTTATTATGGGATAACTTTTCTCTTTTAATTTCTTTAAATGTTTAATCCTTGTGGGCCTTGGTGAGCATCAGGTGTGGCAGATAACCAAATAATGTCTAATCTATTAAGGAAAAAAAACACCCCAGAAGATATTTTTGGAAAATTTTATACACCCAGACATATGTTAGTTTGAGTCTTAGATCAAACATTTTAATCATTATCATGATTTTACCTTTGTGTACAAGAAGACTATATAAGTGAATTTCCCTGTTTCTAGCTTTTCCCCAAACAAACAGTTCACTGGAGCAGAAGTAAACCAGCAAATGGTGGCATAGGAGCTCTCAGGAGTGTTTCATTCCTGCTCATTTTCTGACCAATGATTTGCTGTTAAGACCATTAAAAACTTCATATTTGCCATTCTGGGCTTTTTTTGCTCAGGAGTGTAGATTGTAGATATGTACATGGTTTATCTTGTGCAGCCTACATGCATGTCCTCATCTAAACTGTATTTGGAGGGGAGCTTTCCAGGTACACTATAGGATGTAAAATATACATATCTGGGAAGGTACAAAAGGTGTACTGAGTTTACTGGACAACCAGAGGGTTGTAAATTTTCTAATAATGTGCTATTCTCCACCTAGGTGGAATATAAGTATGCACCGTGAGACGATTTGATTGGTTCGGGAAAGCCGAAATGATCACGTGACCTGTGCGACCGAAAAGGGACCCGGCGCTTTAGAAGACAAGACTGAAGTCTCATCGTGTGGGAAACGTGTCTCTGAGTCTGAGTCAGTTTCTCTGGAAATTCACATCGTGCTCTTTTCCGCGTTGCAGTCCACACAGAGCATTCGCGTGTATGCTTTATTTGGATTAGGTCATGCGATGGATGCACTTGTGGATCTTGTGAGGAACCGGGCTGCAGTATGAGCAGGATTGTTATGGGAATAATGTGATGGATCTGTATTTATGGAGACCCTGAACCCGCTTGGAATGAGTCAGCTGCGGGACTCGACATCACACCCTGCCATGGTTACGCACACGCATTTTGGACACGCTGCTGCTCCACGGGCTTCTGGGGGTCATTTTGCTTCCTCTCACCCCACTATAAAGAAGTAAAGCACCGACCTGTGTGTTCTGAGAATCCGGTATGTTCTGATCGGGACAACTTTTGAAGGTCGTGCTGTTTGTTTGTTTATTTATTTATTTATTTATTTTCCCCCAGTCCACCGTTCTCCAACTTACTCGGCGACGATGATGAATGAAGATCCTCCTCCTCTGCCTTACATTGGGATGGAAGTAGTGATCGCTCTCGCCTCCGTCTTAGGGAACGTGATGGTGGTTTGGGCGGTGAAGATAAACCGCTCGTTACGGGACACCACTTTTTACTTCGTGGTCAGCTTGGCTCTGGCAGACATCGCAGTCGGGGCTCTTGTCATTCCCTTGGCCATAACGATCAGCTACGGACTGAAGACGCACTTTTACAGCTGTCTGATGGTCGCCTGCATTATGCTCGTTCTCACTCAGAGCTCCATCCTTGCTCTCCTCGCCATCGCTATTGACCGCTACCTGAGGGTCAAGATCCCGCTCAGGTAATCTCCCGCACACCACGTAATCTCCCGCACACCACGTAATCTCCCGCACACCAAGTAATCGCCTGCACACCAAGTAATGTCTCGCACACCGTGTAATGTCCTGCACACCGTGTAATGTTCCACACACTAAGTAATTGCCTGCACACCACATAATGTCACGCACACTAGGTAATGTCCTGCACACTAAGTTATCTCCCACACGCTAGGTAATGTCCCGCACACTAGGTAATGTCCCACACACTAGGTAATGTCCCGCACACTATGTCCTGCACACTAAGTTATCTCCCACACACTAGGTAATGTCCCGCACACCATGTAATACATGTAATGTCCCGCACACTAGGTAATGTCCCGCACACCATGTAATACATGTAATGTCACCGCACACTAAGTAATGTCCCGCACACCATGTAATGCATGTAATGTCCCGCACACTAGGTAATGTCCCGCACACCATGTAATGCATGTAATGTCCCGCACACTAGGTAATGTCCCGCACACCATGTAATGCATGTAATGTCCTGCACACTAGGTAATGTCCCGCACACCATGTAAGGTATGTAATGTCCCACACACTAGGTAATGTCCTGCACACCATGTAATACATGTAATGTCCCGCACACTAGGTAATGTCCCGCACACCATGTAATGCATGTAATGTCCCGCACACCATGTAATACATGTAATGTCCCGCACACTAGGTAATGTCCCGCACACTAGGTAATGTCCCGCACACCATGTAATGCATGTAATGTCCCGCACACTAGGTAATGTCCCGCACACCATGTAATACATGTAATGTCCCGCACACTAGGTAATGTCCCGCACACCATGTAAGGTATGTAATGTCCCGCACACTAGGTAATGTCCCGCACACCATGTAAGGTATGTAATGTCCCACACACTAGGTAATGTCCTGCACACCATGTAATACATGTAATGTCCCGCACACTAAGTAATGTCCCGCACACCATGTAATGCATGTAATGTCCTGCACACCATTTAATACATATAATGTCCCGCACACTAGATAATGTCCCGCACACCATGTAAGGTATGTAATGTCCCACACACTAGGTAACATCCCGCACACCATGTAATGTCCTGCACACTAGGTAATGTTCTGGACAACATGTAATGCATGTAAAGTCCCGCACACAAAGTAATGTCCCACACACTAGGTAATGACCTGCACACCATGTAATGCATGTAATGTCCCGCAAACCATGTAATGTCCCGCACACCATGTAATATTCTGCACACTCGGTAATGTCCCACACAACACTTAATGCATGTAATGTCCTGCACACTATGTAATGTCCCGCACACTAAGTAATGTCCCACACACTATGTCCCGCACACCATGTAATGTCCCACACACTAAGTAATCGCCCACACACCACGTAATGTCCCGCACACCACGTAATGTCCCGCACACCACATAATGTTCCCCACACCATGTAATGTCCTACATACCATGTAATGCATGTAGTGTCCCGCACACTAGGTAATGTCCTGCACATCATGTAATGCCCACACACCATGTAATGCATGTAGTGTCCCGCAAACCATGTAATATCCCACACATCATATAATGTCCTGCACACTCGGTAGTGTCCCGCACAACACTTAATGCTTGCAATGTCCTGCACACTACATAATGTCCTGCACACTACGTAATGTCCCGCACACTCGGTAATGTCCCGCACACCATGTAATGTTCTGCACACCATGTAATGTCCCGCACACTAGGTAATGTCCCACACACCATGTAATGTTTTGCACACCATGTAATGTCCCACACACTAGGTAATGTCCCACACACCATGTAATGTCCCACACACTAGGTAATGTCCCACACACCATGTAATGTCCCACACACTAGGTAATGTCCCACACACCATGTAATGTCCCACACACTACGTAATGTCCTGCACACTAGGTAATTTCCCACACACCATGTAATGTTCCTCACACTAAGTAAAGTACCACACACCATGTAATGTCCTGCACACTACGTAATGTCCTGCACACTAGGTAATGTCCCACACACCATGTAATGTTCCGCACACTAGGTAAAGTACTGCACACCATGTAATGTCCCGCACACTAGGTAATGTCCCACACACCATGTAATGTTCTGCGCACTAGGTAAAGTACTGCACACCATGTAATGTCCCACACACCATGTAATGTCCCGCTCACCATGTAATGTTCCGCACACTAGGTAAAGTACCACACACCATGTAATGTCCCAGACACCACGTTATGTTCCGCACACTAGGTAAAGTACCGCACACCATGTAATGTCCCAGACACCATGTTATGTTCCGCACACTAGGTAAAGTACCGCACACCATGTAATGTCCCAGACGCCATGTAATGTCCTGCACACTATGTAATGTCCCGCACACCATGAAATGTCCTGTACACTACGTAATGTCCTGCACACTAGCTAATGTCCTGATAGCCATGCTTTATCACTTTTTGCTAATAGTCTAACAGTCTAAATGTATGAAATAGCATCTGCAGTGTATTAAATGCTTAAATTGCTTGGGAATGACTATGACATGCGTCCAGGGCTGACCGATATATCCTTCGCGAATTATTTACATTTATGGCATTTGGCAGACTCCCTTATACAGAGCATTACATTTTACATTCATCTCATTTATACAACTCAGCAGTTGAGGGTTAAGGGCCTTGCTCGAGGGCCCAGCAAAGGCAGCTTGGCAGTGCTGGGATTTGAATTCATGGGCATCTGATCAGTAGTCCTACTGCCCAAAAAATGTTAATGTTACAATAGGCTACTGATAAACAAGCCCTTTACCAAGAGGGCAAATATTGATCATTTCAAGAAAGATGGTGGGTACAAATGTTTGATGAAGAATTCCCTATATAGTCTACAGTTCCCAGAAAAATGTTCTTTAGAGAAGGGGTTCTCACATTTTGCAGCCAGGGACCCTTTAGCTGTAAAAAAAAAAAAAAGTTCACAGGTACAAATTTATTTTGTATTTATATACAGATACATATTTATTTTATTTTGTGATAATCTATTTAATACTACTACTACTACTACTAATAATAATAATAATAATAATAATAATGATTATTATTATTATTATTATTATTATTATTTTTATTTATTTATTTATTTATTTATTTATTTATTTATTTATTTATTTATTTAAACCACAGAACCCTTTTTTATATATTTAAATTGAAATTAGATTCAGGTTTATATGCCTCAATATAGTTAGTGAGGTTGGGATTAAACCTCAGACAAGCTAATAAGTATCAGAACTAATAATAAATGTAATAACTTTTATAATGTTAAAAAAAAAAAAATCATGGATAGGCTTCACGGACCCCTGGCGTTCCCCAGACCCCACTTTGAGAACCATGGCTTTAGAGTAATGCCACAGAAAAAAAGAAAAAAACAAACAAACAGAAAAGTCACATAAACTTCATATGTGAATAATGTTTTTAGATACTTCTCATGTTATGTGTCACATAGTTTTTTGAGTTTTTTTCACAATTCCTTTTTTTTATGTACGACATATGATTTTATTTCTTTTATTTTTATTTCTTTAATTTCATTTCTCACACGACTCATTCATTTTCACACCTGACCCCATATCGTTCACATGATGCAGACACGTGTTTACTTGAATTCACACTTTCAATTTCAGTGTGCAACAGACTGACATGATTACTCACATTGTCCATTGTAAAATGCATATGAAGGGCTTTTTCTTGGGACTTTGGATGGATGATTCATTAAATATTATGTTGGATTCAGAATAAACAAAAGATTCATTTCATACCATAAATGTGTTTATAAGTGTTTCAGTGGCATATTTATTTCAGATATTTTATGCAACTACCCTCAAATTGAGTTATATTAAACTCCCAAAGTTTAATAATAACAATGCATGTCATAATCAAAATATGTGGAAATATTACAATATTGTCTTTGTTAATATTGTAGAGCAACACATGAATGAATTCTGTGTTGTGAATAAATACATTTACATTTTCGGTGACAGAAAAAGATGTTGTCGAACTCTGTTGTCTTTTGGCAAATCATCAAATCATTGGTCCTTTGCTCTTGTGCTTAGAGTCCTAAAAAAATGTGTGAATCATGGATATTTTGAGGGTTTTTTTTCCTAGCAGAGTGCTGTGAAGAACATCAGTTAATATCCCAGTAACTCAGCCAAGACTTTGACAGTGTATATGCTATTGCAGTGGAGTTTTCTAGCATGCTCTTTCCTGAGCAATAACCCATATCAGCCAAATTTCCATCTCCATTCCACAATAACAGCGTTCCTATATTGTATTTTAAGGAAGCCAGAGTGGTATGATAAAAACTGGCCATCTAATAGCATCCTTAACAAAGGGCAAGACTTTTTCAAACAATTTATTTTCAGATGTCATCATTTGGCAACAGGTTCCTGTTATGAGGTTTTCTGTGAAATGTGCTGTGCTGTCAATCATGAGCAGCACTACACATAGAGGTCTGTGAACGTGCCCTTTTACAAGGAATTGCATAGAACAAGTTTTATGTAAAATGAAAGTTACTTCCACAGAAGTTTGCGGTTCTGCAAAAATGTCACAGCTTTTTCCTTGTAGTTCGAGGTCTTAGTAAATATAGACCAGCCAACCTTCATATTTTTAGCACTAAAAATTGGGACCAAAAAAAGATTAGCTCTACAATAAAGTATCAAATCTAGCACTTTATCCTGGTCAGGGTCGTTGTGGATCCGGAGCCTATCTCAGGAACACTGGTTGTGAGGTGGAAATACACCCAGGATAGATTGCAGGGTGCAAGTCAAGTCAAGTGGAGTTTATTGTCATTTCAACCATATACAAGTACATAGTGAAACGAAACAACGTTCCTCCAGGACCAAGGTGCTACATAAGACAAACACAGAACAACACAGAACTACAAGGGACTACATAAATTATACATAAAGTGCACAAATGCAAACATGTGCAGTGTCCCAGTGCAGCGCCGACAAGTACACAGTACTGTTTAAAAGTGAACCTAGTGACAATAGTGCAAATAGTACAAGAGTACAATACAAGTAGCTGAAATAGTGTAAACATAAGTGTAAACAGAAGAGTAGCAGCCTATGTACAATATAATAAGTATTGTAGCAGCATAAACATGTGCAAAAGCTTGCAAAAAAATTGCAGAGAATTGCACATCCATTCCCACACGTTCACACTACGGGCAATTTATCATAGCCAGTCCACCTGCTGGCATGTTTTTTGGCAGGTGGGAGGAAACCACAGAACGTAAAGAAAACCCGCACAAAGGAAGAACATGCACAGAAACTCCAAGCAATAACCTGATCAGATTAATTAATCAGATTAACTGATCAGATCAATGTATTTTTTTCCCCATGGTAGAATGAAAAGCAGTTAAATTAACCAATAACAAATAAAGGATTAAAGTTTCTTCTTGTTTGATCAGTTGATCTGTTTAGAACAGTGCATGACAAAAATGTGCACTTAAAATGCACATAACTGGGGTTAACCATACCTCATTACCTGATTTTTTTATTTTATGCAAATAATGACCTGGACCCAGTTTCCCTAATGCATAATAAAATTTAACTAATTATGTTTATTTTGTGATGCTTTTGGGAAATTCAGTCCTTACTGCTTGTGACAATGGCTCTTGGGCATTACAGGAATTATAATTGCAGTATTCCAGAAATAAAATGAAACATACATGGTGTTTTCTGGGATTTTTCTCCATTTCTCTATTCTCCATTCTTAAATTTTTTAAAATTAAACATTTTAATTTAAAAAAAAAACTCAAATTATAATACAACATGTAACATTTATGAATTAAAATATTTTATCTGACCTTTTTTTTTCCATTCTCTATCCTGTTCTTTAGCTACAAGCAAGTAGTGACGCCGAAACGAGCTGGGACAGCGGTGATAGCATGCTGGCTGGTGGCCCTCATCGTTGGCTTAACTCCCATGTTAGGCTGGAACAACCTGGAGAAACTCAACCAAACCAACAACTCTCAGGGACCCAACCCCACTGTCACCTGTAAGTTTGAGAAAGTTGTCAGCATGGAGTATATGGTCTACTTCAACTTTTTTGGCTGGGTGCTGCCCCCTCTTGTCCTCATGCTTGTCATATACTTTGAGATTTTCTACATGATCCACAAGCAGCTCAATAAGAAGATCAATAAGGGGGCCAGCCAAGCTGATCCCAGCCGTTATTATGGAAAAGAACTCAGACTGGCCAAATCTCTAGCTCTGGTGCTTTTTTTCTTTGCCATTAGCTGGTTACCGCTGCACATCCTGAACTGCATAACTCTATTTTGCCCCAATTCTAAAACTAACATCATTATCTATGTGGCTATCTTGCTTAGTCATGGCAACTCAGCCGTCAACCCGGTCATATATGCCTTCCGCATCAAGAAATTCCGTACTGCCTTCATCAAGATCTGGGAGCAGTATGTGTGCTGCAAGAAAGTGAACCATTTGGCTGGTAAAGCCGCCCGACGAAGGGAGAGTCTGGAGAAGAAGATGCGACGAAATAATCGCATTTGACTAAGCTAGAACATCGCACATAACTGCATTAACATTTAACATCCAGGTCTGAGATCCTGTGATGTCTTTACTCATATTTCCTCTTATGAGGACATTGATGAAGATGAAGCAGCATTCTGTCTGAAAGTGTGATGGAAATATTCACAAAAAAGTGCCATGCTCCATCTGCAGAGGTCCATTAATTATGACAGCTGCTTGTGTTAGTGGAAAAGCTACATGGTGTATAGCACTGGCATCTGCTGATCGTGTTTGTCTATGATTTCCCCAGTTTTAAATGAGATTTGCAGGCTTTATAACATCACATTTAAAGTGCTTATAGCCACATCAGGCCTTGCGCAGACCAGGCAATGGCCCTGTCTTTAATCTTCTTCAAAGTGAATGGCACTGCAGCATTAATAGTGAAGGGGAAGAATGTACATGTATGATTTTGGATGAGGAAGGGCAAATTTACGTTGATAAAATGCAAATCAAGTCATAACTCCTTTGCTGTCAAGAATAAGACTTCAGTAATATTTTACCATTTTGATTTTATTGTTTTTACAAGTTTAACCTACTTCACTTGTGTTACAGTTGTGTCTAAAGTAACCACCAGAAGATTACTGTGAGCTTTTGAAATATGATGATCTCTTCAAGGTATGCTTATGCTCATAATAGTGCTTAAGTGTAGACCATCCACAAAAGGTTTGTTATCTACAATACTTTGAGCAAAAGAACATAAAATAAGTGTTCCATAACAGGCAAGACATAATCATGAATTATTCCGGTTTGAAACATACTAATAAAGTCCTGATAGTGTTTTTAGTGATACCTCTGACACTGTGATGCTTAACCTCCAAGGATCATCTCCTTGCAACACTTCTGTATTTCTTTCCTATGATATCAAATGATATTTGCTATCACAGAAAATGTTTTTCAGTTAACACATCTTTCTGAGCTGCTTCTTGAGAAACAACATTAATTCTGCTACATACTCTCCAAGTAGAATTAATCTAATCATATCTGTAGTTATAACAAAATCCCCCCTTAAACATCTGTGTACATACGTGTCAAGATGATTATCTTAAAATGCAGCACTGCTGAGAAAGCCACAGCTATTTTAAGATAGCTGATCGGAAGAGACCGTGACAACCATTTGTGCAAACTGCTGATGTTCATATAATGTTCCTTTCCTCTGATGGCAACAGTTTTGGTTTTTGGTTTTGCATTGTACATAGGGTGAGGTCAGAGTTTTGGCAGGTCCTCAACTCTGCAAGTGTATAGAATAATCACCTCTTTAAATTTTGCTTTTCTGTTATACACCCAGTTTCTTTTTAGCCCTCAGTGCTGTGTCTGGGCAGATGTTTTTTTTTTTGTTTTTTTTTTTTGTTTTTTTTGTTTTTAATTCATATGGGTCAAGGTTATGCCCAGATAACACTTTGTCTTGTGACTTCAACGCATTCTTAAAGTTAAATCATATTAATATGATTAATAAATGTTCCATATAATTATCCATCAAGGGATATTTTTGTGAAATATTTCTCTTCTGATAAAAGTAGCTTGGTTAAAGTCAAAGTGGTGACAGGTGCAAATGCAAAATGATATAGACCATAGAAGATCTTGAATAGAAATCAAAGGAAGCCAGCAGTATATTCATGCAAGCTATAACCAGCTAGAATTTCCAAATAGATACTAAATGACTACAAATGGTAATACCAAGTATCAGTATACTAGCATATTTCTAACTAGCACCACAGCATTACATGGAACATGTACAGTATGCATCTCATTCTGCCATGGTGAATATGAAATAATGATTATTCAGTGCAGTGCTGCCCCCTTCAGGTAGGGATAAAAACGCCACTGATGATGACGCTTAAAGTATACTCTCACTTGGCACTTTTTTAGGAACACCTGTAAACCTACTCATTCATGCAATTATCTAATCAGCCAATCGTGTGTTAGCAGTGCAGTGCATAAAATCAGGTTCACATCAACCATCAGAAATGGGAAAAAGTGTGATCTCTGATTTTGACCATGGTATGATTGTTGGTACCAGACAGGCTGGTTTGAGTATTTCTATAACTGCTGACCTCCTGGGATTTTCATACACAACAGTCTCTAGACTTTACTCAGAATGGTGTAATAAAGAAAAAACATCCAGTGAGTGGCAGTTCTGCGGACAGAAGCACCTTACATTTACATTTTTTTTTTAACATTTATGGCATTTGTCTGAAAGGCTATAGTAACTCTGATAACCACTCTGTACAATTGTGGTGAGCAGAAAAGCATCTCAGAATGCACAACTTGTCGAACCTTGAGGCGGATGGGCTACAACAGCAGATCTCATTGTTCCATTTCTGTTAGCCAAGAACAGAAAGCTGAGGCTGCAGTAGGCACAGGCTCACCAAAACTGTACAGTTGAAAACTGCAAAAACATAGCCTGGTCTTATGAATCTCAATTTCTGCTGAGGCAAACAGATGTTAGAGGGCAGAATTTGGCACCAACAGCATGAATCCATGGACCCAACCTGCCTTGTCCAGGCTGGAGGAGGTGGTGTAATGGTGTGGGGAATGTTTTCTTGGCACTTTTTTTTGGTACTGTTGCTGACCATGTGCATCCCTTCATGGCCACAATTTATCCATCTTCTAGTGGCTACTTCTAGCAAGATAGCGCACCGTCACAAAGCAAAAGTCGTCTCAAATTGGTTTCATAAACATGACAATGAGTTCAGTGTTCTTCAGTGGCCTTCTCAGGCACTAGATCTGAATCCAATAGAACACCTTTACGATGTGGTGGAATGGGAGATTCACAGCATGAAAGTGCACCTGAAAAATCTGCAAGAATTGTGTGATGCAATCATGTCAACATGGACCAGAATCTCAAAGGAATGTTTCCAACATCTTGTGGAATCCATGCCACAAAGAATTGAGGCTGTTTTGAGAGCAAAGGTAGGCCCTACCAAGTATTAGTATAGTGTTCAGTGAGTGTATCTATAAGTGTATAACTTGTTGAGCAATTTGAGAAAGAGACCCCAGTGCAATTCATTACCATATATTGTTTATATAACCTTAATGTTCAGCTAGAAAGTTGACAATGTACAGAAAACACAAAATGTCAATTTTCTTTTACTTATTTCACCAATTTTTCCTTTATTCTAGCATGTATTTAACAATAAGAAAATTCTAGGATTACAATGATGTATTGTTACTGTCGTGCACCAATCAGTACAGTGCAATACATTAGTAGTTCTTCATTTCTCGTAAACAATTATTTTGCTCAAAAAGGCTATGATATATAAACAACAATAACAATACAATCATCCAAACCATGATTCAAGTTTATACCACAAGTGCTGGTTGTGCTAAATTGAAAGTAAAGAAAAGAACTCCAATTGCCATTGTTTTAATGTCTGTAGTTTGATAGATGAATAAAAAAAATGGCATAATTGCATACCCATTAAAACCTAATATCACACACCTATGACTCATAGGTGTTTCCTTTATTCAGTTCATTCTTTTTGTGGTAGCCCTTTCGAAATCTTGGTCTCTTCACTGTTTTAGCTTGTGTTTCACAGGCAAAATTCCTGAGAACGGACTGACTTCATATTCTTCTCATTCTCATAGGCTAGAGACCTGCTCCTGAAAAGGAAAGGAATTGCAATTATTATTTACAGCCCTGTAAAAGTACTAAAGACAACTAAAGTGCAGTATAGTATAGTACTAAAGACTACAAAAATTGATTACATTCACATATACAATGCTATTTACAAACTTACTTTGCAGTGACAAGAAGAGAGGGCTTTTTCTTTTAAAATAACTAGGCCCCCAGTTGCAGGGCAGGTTTAAACCCTCGAAGAAATGACTCGCATTGCTCTTTTGTCCCAACCAGTACAACACTTTCCATTTTGTTAATTTCGGTTTCATTTTACAAGGTATAAAGTTAAACATCTCTATACTTAATATAAAGTGGCAAGGCTGCAACACCTTGAGTAACTTGATGTTATTAAGTGAGAGGATATATACTAGTGATAAGAAATGCAAGAGACCAGGGCTGGTACCTGGTTTATGGCTGGACTCTTAGCCACATTAATCAGGACCTTAGGCATTAGTAAGCAGCAGAATGATGAATCATTGTAAAATGGATCTACATTGTATAACTAGGTCAACATCACTTTATATAAACTGATCCAGTAACTAGAACAACCTCAGGGATCCACAGTAACTGAAGGTCAGTTTTCATCTTGACAACTTACGTATGAAAAGTAATTAAAGTCAGAGAAATGGGTGAGATTAGCAGACCTGGCTTTTCATAAAACTAAATTTGTACAAAATTCTTCTTGCTTTTTACAGCTCTTTGGACTTTTCATGAAAGCAAGTTGGTCAACCAATCAGTGAGCTCAGAACTTACCCAGCCTCCCTGCTGCATGATCCAATTGCTGAGCCGATTGTTAATAATGTTGACTATGGCCCCCCGCACATGATTTTTCAAGTCTGGGCAGTTCCTCTTCACGTATAGTGATAATGCCATTGTGGCCTTCAGGAGATGCTTCTCAGGAACAACTTCAGGTCTCTCAACCACCCACATACGACACAGCATGTCCACACTCTTAGTGAATGCAACAGATGCCTGAAAAAGACAGAAAAAAAGCCAACTGACAATAAAGTCAGCTTACATGTGTGTTCCTGCTATTTTTTTTTTTAATTCTCAAGTTGTTTGTATTATGTGTCATACAGACCTACTGTATATTGGTAGTCATGTCTGACAGCATAGTGGAGAATATACACCAATCAGCCATAACATTAAAACCACCCGCCTGATATTGTGTTGGTCCCCAATGTGCCACCAAAACAGCTCTGACACATGGACTCCACCAGTGACTTTGAGACTTTTAACTTTGAGAACTGACTGTTCACTTGCTGCCTAATATATCCCACCCCTTGACAGGTCCCACTGTAACGAAATAATCGAAGTTATTCACTTCACCTGTTGGTGGTTTTAATGTTATGGCTGATCAGTGTAAAGACACAGAATTGAAGGAGGGTGCACTTTCTTTTTCTCATGACTATAATGTTTTAATCAATATTTATGCAGTGTGTAATCACTCTGCATTGTGTATATACAGATTAGTTATGCCCTCTATATCAGGGGTGTCCAGTCTTAACCACAAAGGCCTGTGTGGCTGCAGGTTTTCATTCCAATCGAGCAGGAGCCACACCTGATTCCACCTGTTTAATCAGCTAAGCTTTGTTTTCAGTTGACTATCAGGTGTGGCTTCTGCTTGGCTGGAATGAAAACCTGCAACCACATTGGCCCTTTCTGGATAAGACTGAACAGTCCTGCTTTACATAATGTCATCAATAAATGAAGATGACATGAAGATGAAGAGTGATGCTTAAGTGAACAAACACATCTCATTTGGCAAACATGTTTATCAGCGATTCCTCCAGTCCTTAATTCATTTATTTCTACTTTTCCCTTGCTTCCTTGAAGGGAGAAGCTAAGAAGTGAGGAATGGAAGCAAGGAAAAGAAACAAAGATACAATGTAAGAAATAAAAAGCATAAAATGGATGGCCTATAGTAGTGACCACACTGGTGAGAAATTCTGTTTCCTTAAAGGAAAATCCACCCTGAATGACTGATATTTATATAATCAATTATTTATTTATATGTTAATATAATCAGTATGTGGTTTATTTTGATTTATTTTGGAATGAAATTCAGAGTTTTTGATTTAAATTTCATTCATTGACATTTCCTATATTGCTCTCGATACCATTTGACTACCTGCTCATAGTGATAGTGGCATCAGTGGGAATTAGCCCTTACAACCCAACAGATCAGATTCCAAGGCTAAAACTTTCATGGTAATATCACCGTCAATGCCTTGGAGTCTCTGTCGTAACTCAGCTCTACTGCTTCGTAAAGCTGCTTTGCAATCTGGTCCAATAGTTACTGTCTCCACCACATCTACACTGATGTTGAACATCGCTGGAAAATGGTGAGTGAGACAAGCAGCTAAGATCACTGGATAACTTTCTTCTCTTAAACATCATTGTACTGCGCTAACAAAATCTCCATGTGACGTCAGAGCAGCACACAACTTCCAAGTTCTCTCAGGAATAACGTAAATACAACAGCAACCAACAAACTATCACCAGAAGCTCTAAACACAGAAATATTTCAGTATAAACATATTTCATTTGTTTCAGGGTGGAGTGTCCCTTTAAGTCTACTATTTATAATTGTAATTTCAAAATTGTATAGCCAAGTTTTACTTCAGGCAGTCTGAGCTGCTTATTATACTAATATCCATCTAAAACCTTAAAAGTACCTTAAAAATATACCTTAAAGTACATTAAAATGATTACACATATTTTTACAAAACTTTTTTTCTAGGTAAATGAACTGTGAGTGTATCATGCAAGATAAGAATAATGAAACATAAGGCATAAACCAGAACATAGTTTGAAAATTGAGTAGTGACATACTGTGAAGCTAATCCTGATGCTAACAGGAAGCGTTTACTATATGCAAATGAGCGCGAGCCCACACACCTGGTCAGTAGCTGCTTTCTGGACATCACGCATGAGCGGCTGAATAACTGTCTCATCGTAGTGATCTCCTAACTGCCGGAGCTGGTCGGCTATTTTCACCGGGTCGAAGTCTGGTAAGGAGAAAGTCATATCAGTTAGAAACAACTTTGCAACATTTTGGTTGTGTAACTGAACAAGAAGAGGGAAAAAAAAGAGACTAACATCAACGTATCAGTCGACGCAGGTCATTCCCGGAAACGCACAGTGTGCTCGGAAGAGTAGCTAGCTAGCTAGCACATACCTCATACACTATCTACAACATCATGACACTTATGACATTTTTATGACACTTGTCATAAAAACATTAATGGTCATTCAGTAAATGAATGATTAAAGGTCACTTTTATGCTTTTTAATCATTTGACGCCAAATGTTCACTTGACGAAGAAGAGTTTAGAAATATTCAGTGTAAATCATCCTGAGAAAGTATAGTCTGTGTTTAGACAAGAGACATTTTATACCAGATTTCTCGAGTTCAGTCACCGCCACAGGGCTTAGCTTATTATACACCTTAACAAAACCTATTTATTACACGAATATTCCGTTTAACGCCATAATTGTCTAGGGCGGGAATATTATCAAACAAGTGTCAGTATCGGTTTCTTAGCAAAGTGCCATTAATTAACCGGCATATGTTACTGTATAGTAGTGAGACAGTGACAGTCCGCCTTTTTCTCTTACTCTAAGAAATGAGTGAATATTTCTGCTTGTATAATATTTTACACTATGCACATATACACCTATTTGAAAACCGGAAATACTTTGAAAAACGTTCTCAGATATCTCAAATATCGGCTACTTACCTGACGGACTATCTGTGTCTAAGTATGGCTCATCGAAAAAGCAGCACAGGATGTCCGAGATTTCGTGTTCAAAATTCTTCTGAGCCATTGCTCAATACTGAAGAGAAATAGCCTAAAATACTACTAAAGCTTGTGGGAGAATAAACGCGTCGAACAGGAGGACTCTTATTTTGTGCATAAAATTATTAAACAGGATTGTTTCCAGATCTTCCTGATGAGAAATCAGCTACAGTACTCTGTATCTGAAACTAAATGGTAAGGCAAACTGCTTTCCTTTCCTTTTCTTTTTTTTTTTTTTTTTTTTTTAAAACCTCCTTGGGAGTTTTGGAGCTCTTACATCATCAGTCCCCGCCCTGTCTGTGTTGCTATCCCGATCTTCACATGCATGGCCGCCATTTCACCGACAGATGGTGCTGTTGGAGCAGGAATGAACCCCACTCTCTGTGCAGAGGAAACCGCCACACCCAAATGCTCAAACTACAAAAAAGAGCGAGTGGCTTCATCATGATGAAGCCTCAAAGTTAGAAAATGATTTAAAAAAGTATTTTGAAAACAAATTAGGCTTGCTAGAGGGTAGCATTGCCAGCTCACAGTTCAAGGGTCCCTGGTTTGATCCAGAGTTGGGGTTACTGTCTGTGTGGAAGTTTTTTTGTTTTTTTTTGCATGTTCTCTCAGTGGATTCCTCTGGATTTTTGGGTTTTCTCCCAAAAACATGCCAGTAGCTGAATTCTAAAGGTAAAGTCTAAATTGCCCTGTGTATATTTGTGTGTGAGCGTGTGTATATTTGTGTGTGTGTGTGTGTGTGTGTGTGTGTGTGTGCTTGCGATGGACTGGTGTCCCATCTTCCTGCCTCACATCCTTTATTCCTAGGATGGGCTCCAGATCTACTGCGACCCTGAAAAGTGGTTACTGAAAATGAATGAAAATAAAATTCAAATTCGGCTTCCTAAATTAGTCTAGAGAGCACTCAGTTTAATTACAGATTTTACAGTAGAAAGTGTGTATATATGAGAGTGAGAGTAAAAAACCCATAAATTCATTAGCTGGTAAGTTAAAATCACTGTGCTGTCATCCCGATCGTGCCTCAGCCGATGTGTGTGGTGCGGCAGGCAGTGGGCTTTATTGAAAGTGCGATATAGTTACATATATAGAGGTGCATTGCGTTATTGTGAAGTGTATTAAATTTAAACGTGTATATCAAGTGACATTTTTTTCTCTTTCTGGCTGTTAAAACTACTGCTGGCCAACTATTAAAAAAAAAACAAAAAACTAACAGCCAGGACATGAAATCTGCTCGTCCCTACCCAGTCGTTACAATAATGTGTGCTTTGTTTAGTGTCACAGTTAGAATAAAGATATCAGAAAAAGTGTCCTTTTGGTATGGTTATTGAATGCAAGGTATCAGATTTGTCTGATATTTGTCCACCTCTGGAGAGAGATAGTGGGAGATGTTCTGCTGTTTCCTTTAGAAACCTTGTTTTAGTTTTCTCTCACACTGACTAGACCAGTTCACAATATCATGCAATGATGGAAATGTTTCTTTTAGATAAATTGCAACACTCAGGATGGCAAAAACTTAAAGCACAAATTCAACAATTTTTGATGCCTGGCTATGTATAAACTCACAGAAGAGCACAAGAAGGCAGTCCACAAGAGCAGACCAAGATTATGTCAACCTTTATTAAGCTGGCCAAATATTGCCATTTCTACTTGTGCATTATTTACGCTTCTCAGCACCTCGGAGAGAAGACGATCACGAAGAGAGACCCCCATTTCTTCTTCCATGCAGTATTCCTTATATGTCTGTGAAGCACAGAGGAGCTATTTTCCCATTACCTGTCCTGATGTGCATCTAGCTCGTTTCACAGATATTAAAGTTATCAATAATGAGGGCAAAGGAAGCATAAGCAGCTGAGCCACGGTGCGTAATTCCGAGCAGAGAGGGACAAATGAGATGAGAGTTTGCATACATAATATAAATCATTTCTACAAATAATGACAGTGCACATCTGTCAGAGTAGAGAGAAATTTCTGGAGAGTTAACGTTTTGTAAGAAATAAAAACTCTTGGAGACATGCTGTTATAGGAAAATAATATACGACAGGGTGGTGTCTGTGGTTACTGTTACCACAAAGAAGATTATTTTCCAATAACAGCACTCCCCAAAGAGTTTTATTCTTCTTTTACTACAGCCACTTGCCAGCGTTAACAATTTTTAATTTATTATTGAGCAACACATCTCGCTTTTTAACAGATTATAATTACATTTCATGTTGTGGACTGTTCACAAGTCAAGTAAGCTTCAGCAGCTTTCTCACCAGCCTCTCTTGTTTTCTCTCTTGAAGTTATTGAGACTTAAAATATAAGACTAAAAAAACAGCTTTTTTATTATTATTATTATTATTATTTAAAACATTTTACAGAGCAACCTCCTCTGAAAACACCGCTGTCCTGAAGACTCTCCCATAGTGGAAAACTTACTTACTGTTTACAAAGTGCTGACACTGGAGACTCCTTCCATAAATGTTACAGAATTACAGAATGCTGCTCCATGTCTTTGATTATTATTTTTTTCCCCCAATAATTTCTTTTTTAAATCTGTTCATTATTAGTTTTAGGTTATGGAGTGCATCTGCCATACAAATTCCTGTGTAAATTGTTACTATAGAAACATTAATATAAATCTGTGATTTGAATTACAACTGGAACTACTGTTAGAGCTGCTGTTATAGAAAATTAATCAATACCTTCTGACCAATCAGATTCCAGAATTCAACAGTGCTGTGGTAAAATGTCACAGGTTTAAGTTCTGCCCTGTTTAATAGTAAAATATCACCCACTTAATCATTTTGTAGCTAAGGATTTGGTATTTTGTCCTTTCTGTGCTACTGTTTTGCATAGAAATCTCGATCAGTCTTGGAAGTAATTCATCTCCAGTTCTTTGCCATTCTGCCAAAACAGTGAGTGATGGCAGTCTTCAGGCACAATCAGGTCACAGAAATACAAACGTGAACTTTATTTACTGCTCCAGTGGCCTTGTACCATTTGTTTACCATGACACAGGAGGCGAATAAGCTTTACTGTACCTACGCAATGCACACTGGCCTTATGAGTTCCTTTCCAATTGTGCCTCTGCAGAGACAGGTGTCTCAAATCTGATTTGAGGCTGTGACAGCTGTCCAAGCCTCCCAGGTGGCCCACTCTACTCAGCAGCAAAGTGTCTTATTAAACAAGAAATACCAAAAAAAGCAGAACGAGAAAATCAGAGAGAGAGAGCTGAGCCCTTTTGTGATATCACTCACAAATAACACATGGATGAGTATGTGTGAGTACTTGCACCCTCCAATCTTTCTCTGAAATCCGTGTCCTTGACAGCTAGGATATAATTACAATCACAAACGATCATTCACAAGAGGTTATGTGATTAATCAGTATTTTTTCAAGAGTGACACACACACACACACACACACACACACACACACACACACACTGGCAGGGTTTAATTTCTCATTTCCCTCGTACAGACCTTGGCACTGCATATTTCTCCCTTAACAGCGCTATGCCCTTTTCGCATGCTAAACAGCGTGAATCACATTGAGCTGGGGCGTCGTGTAGCTGTAGCTGGATGTTGGATATTGAATGTACTGTTTTGACATTCTGAATATGATGAGGGCTCCCAGGAGCTCTCATAACTTGTGGGTAGAGTCTTAATCCTAACAATACTGATATATGTATATATGTTAATGATTGTACAGCTAAAATATGATGTCAGTTCGCTTTTGGCGAAGGAGATTAACAATTGTAATTGCCAAAACAAGAATTTTGATGCTGTCTATTAGGGCAAGCTGGACATTTTATTTTTTTACTTCCCCAACTGTTCACCCAGTCAGGTTTTATCTTGCTGAACTTTTTTTTTTTAAACATCTAAGCTCTCTAAAATAATAAACATGTTTTGCTGTAGGGTCCCTGGTTCGATCCTGAGCTCTGGTTATTGCCTGTGTGGAGTTTCTTTGCATGCTCTCCCTATGTCCGTGTGGGTTTCCTCTGTGCTCTCCGGTTTTGTCCCACCTCCCAAACACATGCCAGTAGGTGGACTGGCTATGCTAATTCTCCCCTGGATGTGAATGTGTGTATTTACGGTGCCCTGCGATGTACTAGCGTCCCATCCAGGGTGTATTCCTGCCTTTTCCCAATGTTCCCGGTGATAAGCTCTGGATCACAGGGTAAAGTAGTTACTGAAGATAAGTCAGTGTATGAATTTTGTTCCTGTAGCACTCCTTTAGTATAAAATAAGCAGACTGGATTTGAGTTACAATTCTGAAGACCTTTCACAACTCATCTGAGTTGTTTCATCATCTTCCTCCCACAAGTCCAGTCACTAGGCCAGGCTTTCTCCAATGCATTCCTCAGGAATACTCTGCACATTAGACATTAGTTGAATCAGTTCTGTTCACAGTTAGAAAACAGTGAAACTGTGTATGGCTTGGAGTTGGGAAATCATGGCGTAGACTTCCCGATGATAAACAATAGCAGCTGCCACATAAAAAGTGATGTAGCAGATGGAAAAGCTCCGTAAACAATACATTACCTTATTCTGTTCCTGCAATATTGACAAGACAGAGAATAAAAGGCCAGTTATGATGGTTATATCATATATAAGAACCACTAGTACACACTAGAGAACTGGCATTTATCATGTGTGTATGCACAGCTGTACTCAATAAAAATAATACATCCTATACATTCTATATTGTTCTGCATGTGCATGGCCACACAGATTTACATAATGAAATGCCCTCCAAATTACCATATATGGTAAATAACTTCCCACTAAAAGCATGATTTTATGGCATGGATTTTATGTGTGTGCAATCTATTGCCCCACATTCATTTCCGATTATTGTTGTCTTTTCCGCTGCCATATTTGGAAAGGTAATGTATTGCAGCAAGAATGATATGAATGCATGTATATATCATTATTCAGCTCAAAGCTGTTTGGAAAATGTCAGACCTGTCTCCAGTTTCATGCTGTAATGTGCCCATGGCTAAAAACCCTGGAGTAGGAAGGACTTGAGTGTGCATGCAAGATGATCTTGCTGTGTTTTTTGGTCTCTCCGTAAGCGAGCTGAGAAAATTGCACTGTGCGAGTGAAATCGACTCAGCCACTCATCAGTCTGAGCAAACAGATTCCTGTTGTTCTTAAAAACACGGTTCTCGCATTAAAAATGTTCGTGTGGCATATACTCAAAGCAAGGCAAGGCTAGCCATTGTCTGGATCATCCCAATCAATCTTTAGCTGTGCCTTTTATGATTATGATTTTTACTTTACATTTCATCTGTGTCACCTGTCTACACCACAGTGAGCTATTACTGTCAATAATGCTGACATGATTGGCAACAAGTGCAACAGGAGCTTCACATAATCAGTATACCCACAATGATGCTTTTCTACTAGGGGTTTCTGCATACGCATGGTCAAGATTAGTTCTAAATATATGCACGTCCTGCTTACACACAAGAATAACATGATAAATCACATTGTATTGTATTGTAATCACAAAACTACACATACACACACTTGATAAACAAGACCCCCCCCCCCGGTTTTTACATAAGAAAATTAATACTTGAGTGAGGTATAAATGAACAACTCCATTTCACTCTAAAAAAAAAAACATTTGAAAACACTTCAGTATTACAGCTGTGTCA
Source organism: Pangasianodon hypophthalmus (assembly GCF_027358585.1). Classification (NCBI taxonomy): domain Eukaryota; kingdom Metazoa; phylum Chordata; class Actinopteri; order Siluriformes; family Pangasiidae; genus Pangasianodon; species Pangasianodon hypophthalmus. The sequence goes on along the minus strand of NC_069729.1, from coordinate 6,717,777 downwards.
AAGTGAAACATTCACAATTTGACAGGGACTTGATTTCTTTTCTATCCCTTTAAAAGACTTGATTTTATAGTTATTTATAATGTTAAATGTATAATGTAAAGCAGTTTGTTTAGCTTGTTCATTTTTTAGTGCTCACATACATTTGCTTTGGTACATTTCCATTTAACCAAATGTTGGAATTAATCTCTTTTAATTAAGCAGGCTCACTAAAACAAAGTTCTTGGAAAAGATGTCTGTGATTCCCAGAAGCACTTGTGCTCTTTTAGCTCTGTTTATTATTTCACAGTAGGACACACTGCAGCACTCGGAGCAAACTGGTTAGAAGGAGAGATTCAGCTCTGAAATTAAATCCTTATATTATGAATTAATAAATATTTGTGTGATGGTGTGTCTGAGAGAGCTTTAAAAGTCATTATTTATTTATTATTTGTGTAATCCTCTAGAATAAAGTTCCAGACTTTGTGTTCTTCAAGAAGAGGACTTGAGGACTTGGCTCCAGTATGTGATGTTGACATGTTTTGAGGGAATTCTTGTCACCATCTTAAGTGTAGTTTATTAGATAAGCTGAAAAATTTACTCACCATTACTGATAAATGTAAAAATTGATACAATAAATGCTCAACATTTGTAATATGTACGGAATAAAACACAATAGTGTGCTGTTACAGGAAAATAATCTGCTACAGGGTGGTGTGATGCGACTCAATGCAACGATTCATTTTTTAATGAATGACACATCATGCTTTTAACCATTTATAGTTACATTTAATGTTGTGGAACATCCACAAGAAAAGTTAGTTCCTGTTATCATTTACATTCTAACAGCTATAAACAGTCGTTACCTCACCAGCCTCTCTTTTTACTCTCTCTTGAAGTTAATAAAAATCGCAGCTTGTCATGTCACTGAGAAAACAGAAAGAACAAAGTCCTTTGTCCTGAAAGACTTTTCCTGTGGTGGAAAATTTAGCTGACACTGGAGACTCCTTCCAAAAATGATATGTTAAATGAGCATGACCTTACAGAAATCTTCACCATATCAACAATTGTATGTTTTTCTTTGTTAAACAGTACTTCTCTTAAATCCATTTATTATTAGCCTTAGATTATGTAGGTCAGACAAGTCCCTGTGAGTTGTTATAATATCATTATAAATGAAATGATAATGTATTAGAACAACCAGCCGGAACTACTTTCAGAGCTGCTGTTAACAAAAATTTATCACCACCTTCTGATCATAATTATTCTGATTATACCACTGTGGTATAAATTCCTTTTATTCACTTTGTTCAAATTGAGTTTTATGCACCCAACTATTGTATATGACTAATATAATGATAATCTAATGAAATAAATAATTTTTGGCCATGTCACATATCAAATCCACACACTGGACAGACATTTCTAAAAGAATTCATCTTCTTTATTAATTTTCAATTAAGGCAATCCAATACAAAGCATTTCACAACCCACTGTTATAACAACAATCATGTACAATATAATTCATTTGAGGTGAAAAACAAACATGCCAGTGAAAATAATAACTAAAAATTAAAAATAAGTAAAAACAACAAATAATTCAAAATCAATGCATATATTTAAAAAAAAAAAAAAAAAACCTTAAAAACAGACTGTGTGACATGCTGTGGGCTGCCAGTTCCCAAACTAAGCAAATATCACAAAAAATGCAACAGAAGTAGAGGTACAGCAAGAAAATAAAAACAGCTCACTAAGCCTGCTGCAATATTTGGCAATTACATGCACAATTAATTGGCTGAAATTGTCTCTACAGTATGTTACAGAAGTTGGCACGGAATGTTTACATCCCCCTTACATGTTAAAATTAGGTGTGCTTGAAGAGATGTGACACTGGGTGTAAAGGTGCGATCAAACACTTAGGGTCCACTACAGGCAATGAATGAAATAAATAAATGATATGAAAAGGGATCATGTACAGGTGTACAGTTCTTAAGGAACGACATCTTTATACTAAAGTGCTCCCTTTAATATTTTGAGGGAACTGCTAAAAATACAGACTCATTAATTTATATATGAGCCTCTCCACTTAGTCTTCAGTGGTAGAAGTTAAATCCCAGAAGTGCTCAGGAGACATCGTTACCCCTGAGTAAGAATCTCGACTTTCAAATGCTTATATGCTTGAAAGGCATTCTGCCTCACTTATAAGATAAATTATAAATTCATAAATTGTAAATAGGAAATCAATTAAATTAATTAGTATGTAGCATTGTTCTTTGCCAAACGCACAGTATGTTTAGGGGTAACGCATGCTGTGAAAACTTTGGAAAGGTTAGATTGAGAGTGCTAAATTCTATACGTTCTTTAAGTATTTTGTATTTATGATCCAGGTCTGATCCACAACATACAGTGAGTTAGCTAAGAAAAATGATGTCACACCTTGGGTAAATTACAAAGAACCGATGGGCAGATTAATGGTTGGAATGTAGATGACAAATAGGTCTTTGTAAGCCTTCTCTGGAATAATTTAACTGTGGAGATACTGGGCGGGTGGGGGGACTAAGATTTTGATTGTGTGCTGGAAGTATTTGTCCTGCAGCAAGGTCGTGTTACAATATAGTTGTAAGCACACCCTTGTCAACATGACTGTAAACGTAAGAAAAAGAGCCTATTACTTACTCTAAAGCCGAACAATACTTGATATTTCTAAAACGCCACATACGGCTTGATGCATTCAGATTGGGCTAAGCGCTCCATCTATAAATAACAGTTGCTGTAATTTTGTTTAAAAAATTTTACTCTTCTAGCTAGTAAGCAATCAGACATTGATTACTTAAAAAGAAATACTGTACAAATATCCAAGGAAATATCTTCAGTAACACATAACTCTAATGAAAGAAAAGGCAACAAGGGTGTGTTGAAAACAGTAATGAAAATACAATGCAAGAACCCTCTAAACATTAGTCAATAGTGTATTGAAGGCCAGCTGTTTACTGCTGATTGTTTTCTTGTGAAATACACTTATATGGCCAAAAGTATGTGGACACCTGACTATAACACCCATATGTGCCCATTCAAAAACCATGGGCATTAACATGGAGTTGGTCCCCCTCTTTGCTGTTATAATAACCTCCACTCTTCTGGGAAGGTTTTCCACTAGATTTTGGAGCGTGGCTTTGTCCATTCGGCCACAGTATTGTTGAGGTCAGGCACTGATATCAAGGAGGCCTGGTGCACAGTTGGCATTCCAATTCATCCAAAAGGTGTTCAGTTCTTCCACACCAACATTGGTTAACCATGTCTTTATGGACTTCATTTTATGCACAGAGGCATTGTCATCACGAAACAATTTTACTTTTTAGTTCTAGTGGGAAAAATCAGATTGCTACAGCACACAAAGACATTCTAGACATTTGTGTGTTTATTCTGCTGACTTTTTGGCAACAGTTTCAGGCAGGCTCACATATAGGTGTGATGGTCAGGTGTCCCCATACTTTTGGCCATATCGTGTAAATATGTATAGTTTTGTTTTACAGATTGTGTATCCGGGCACAATAATAGCATGGCTTTATATAGTATTTGTACATTTACCTTTAATAGGAACACCTGTATCCCTACTCACTCCTGAATTTATTCAATCAGCAAACTATGTGGAAGCAGCGCAACACATAAAATCAAAAACCCAGAACTGCCTCTCGTCACTGGATGTTTTTTTTTTTTCTTTCTGTGCATTCTGTGCAAACTCTAGAGACTGTTATGCCTGAACATCCCAGGAGATCAGCAGTTTCTTAAAAACTCAAACCATCTAGTACCAACAACCATGCCACAGTCAAAGTCACCGAAATCGCAATTTTTCCCCATTTTGATGTTTGATGTAAACATTAACTGAAGCTCTTGACCTGTATCTGCATGATTTTATGCATTGTGCTGCTGCCACAGGAATGGCAGATAATTGCATGAATGAGTAGGGCATAGGCGTTCCTAGTAAGGTGGACAGTGAGCATATTGTGTAGTCATTCTATCATAACCTGGAATTCATAATCTACCTTTATATGGAATATTATGGTGTAGGAGAAAGAAAAAAAAAAAGATCATGCATGCCCTAACGGAACATAAAGAGAAAGAAATCAAATGTAATTTATATACATGATGCTATAACATTTTTTCAGTAATTTATATGAAAACTATCCAGCTGGGAATTGACAAATAACAGAAACAATTACATAAAGCTGATCTATTTGTTTATACCCTATATTGACTTAGATATCATTTCATAAACCAGAAACAATGTTTGAATTCATTCATTCTGACTAGACATGCAATGGAGATAAAATAATACTTTGTCTAATTTTGTGTGCTTTAATTAGTTACAATCAGTTATTCACTTAGATGTTATGGTGACTCATCGCTGCAGCATTACCGCATGCCCAGTTGAACAGGTCACCAGAAATGCCACGTCTATGTTGCCTGTGACTCACCAGACCTGTAGAGAACAAAACATGCTGCAAATAGTAACAAAGCTGTGACGATGCTTATCAATCTTTTAATCACCCAGGACTGTAATTTAGTCCATCACAGAGGCCTGGTCTCATTTGATTAAAAGTGTCTTGACAAAATTGAATTGGTTTCTGTGGGCCACAATATTCAGAGTACTATTCATCTGTTCTTGCAGAAGAGAGGGATAAAGAGAGAGATGGAACGAGCGGGAGAGAAATGGGAGTGATTGCAGAACAGCAGATGTGACCATTCATCTTAGCACAGGGCAAACAGGAAATAAAAACAAATCTGTTGCATTGCAGTGTGCAGTAACCTTGTCGAATGTATACTCGTATAATCTATTTTGCAGTGGATCTGACAGAGCCTAGCACTTAAAAGTTTAATTTCACCCTTGTGCATATAATTAGGAATAAAATTTTAAAATTTTAAAAAATAAAAGCAACACTTAACTCGAGTGGTGCGCAAAAGCGCCAAATCAAATGCATATGAACAAGTCTCAATCCGTAATGAGAATGCCATTAAGAAAAGTATCAGAAAACTTCACCTGAATGCACATAGTACACCAATGTGGAGTAAGGTCAACGGTCAGAGCAGGGAATACTTGTCCAGGTACACTGAGACAACGACAGACAGGCACGAGTTGAATCCACAAATATTGTCCTCTTCCTTCCTTCTCAACTCACTGCCCCAAAAGAGAAACAGTCATGAGCCGAGATTTTTTTAAAATTTCTTTTTCTTTTTTTGACAAAAACTTGACTGAAGTGTGCTTCTTTGATCATGCTGTTGTCCCAGAGAAAACAGGCAGGAAACAAAAGCGGTAACAGAAATGCCTTGGCATCTCAGAGTGTCCCAGAGAGACCATATATAGAGTTATGCACAGAGCCTGTGGCCTGCTGCTCCATCAGTCCCAATCCCATAATTCCAAGGAGGCTGATGTCAGGCTGAGCACACCCTCAGGGAAGGGTGGCCTCATATCTGTGTGTGGTGTGTGTGTCCTGAGGGTGTGTAAGGAGGGGGCGCTGGGTTCGGTTTGATGCCTCGGCTCTTCATGTATGAAATAAATTGGTCGGGGATTTCTGCCAGGACATCTTTGGCCAGCCGCGCCATACTTAGCACATGATTACCCGTCCGGTCCATGTAGTCCCGGAATGGCACAAACTGCAAAGATCAAGACGTGTTCGTTTATTTCATTTCTCCAATCATTTGTTAACTGTTAGCGATGGCAGTTGCATTCAAGTCAGAGATTGGGTTGAATTTAAGCTGCTAATGAAATATAATTAATGAGTATAATCCTGCATGCTTAGACATTATCATTATTAATGTCCCCTGCACAAAACAGAAATCACAAAGAGAAATGCCTCTGGGAAATTCAGAAATTCATTTGGGATCTACATTAATAATTGCCTTATTAGAAAATGGGTTATGGTTCATGGATCAACTACCTAAAGCTTAACTAAAAAGGGCATTTGTTAAACCAGTAATGAAAAATGCTGATGAGGTAATGCTTGGGTGGATCTCATCTCTTTAAAAGAGAACAAGTTGAGAGAAAGGGAAAGATAGGGGTGGCACAGCAATTCCAAAAGATGAAAAGTTCATATAACATGATATTAATGTGACTATAAATAAATATGTTTTAGATATTTTTTCTTTGGTCAGACAGGGTTTCTGGTGTCACCTGAACAATGTCCCGTTCTGCTAGTTTCCCTCGTGAGGAAATCCTTATGTCATCACCATCCAACTCCACCATGGCTGAGAGAAAAAAAAAACAGTAAAAAATTATTATAAAATGTCAACTATAGGGGATGACAAATTAAAGGAAAAACTGGTTGCTCCCTTATGGTATGGGAGGCATTTTGCAGGCATAGTTTGAGTCTCCTTAGAAGAAAGAATCCATAGCTTGGGTTTATTGTGTGTGTGGAGTTTTTTTTTTTTTTTTTTAAACAGGTTCTTTAGTTTCCTCCCACCTCCCAAAGACATGGCAGTGGGTGGACTGATGACTCTCAGCTGCCCCTAGGTGTGAATGAGTGTGTGGGTATGCAAATGGGCACACCTCCCTGCCTCAGCCAAGATTTTGGATGAAGGTTAGTTGATGTGCAGCACCATAGATTTGCACAAAACATTGTTAGAATCCAATGCATCTCTGCATGCTTCATTTGCCCACAAACCCCCTGTCTGTATCACTATGTGAATACGGTTCACAGCATATAAACCAGCCTTCAGGCCAATGTTCAGCAAAACCTATTTCTATTAGGCAGACCCTTCATCCATTTGTGCAGAAATACCCCATGAGATAGTGGTTTCTCTGCCTCTGCCTGGTTAGCATTAGCGGGCTAGCCTTGGGAGACAACTCTTGGCAGCACCGCTATGCTAACAAGACTCAATGGGTGATTGAACAAGTATCATGGCTTGCTGAGCTCACAGCTAATGTAGCTAGCTAGCATTATTTGTGGTTGGCACTGAATGTGGATGGCAGTGGGACTGTTTCTGTTTGATGTGTGTTCTTTTAAAAAAGTGTGGGCTTTTAAAAAAATATGAAAAACGCAATACTGTTATGAGAGTCAAGTGTACCTGTGGCAGGTCTGAATTGCACTACAATCAGCTGTCAGTTACTCCAGTGAACTAACTTTTATACATGTGAGGGTCTTATTAGTTTCTCCATGGGAGCAGCATTAGAAGTGCACAACTGTGCATGCACACAGCTTAGAGGGAACAGTGCATCAGACAGTGCTGTACACAATCACCAACACACCAACTGAGGGAATATATTTGGAAGAATAGTGCTCCATCCTTCCAGTGGAGTTCCAGAGACTTGTAGAATCTGTGCCAAGGCACACTGAAGCTGTGTTGATAGCTCATGATGACCCTACACCTTACTAAGACACTCCTTTCTTTTAAATTTATACCTGTCAGTATATTACTCTGAATTTCTGTAAAATCAGAATGTCAATAAACAAGAGAGGATTTTGTACAGTATACAGAACATGACCAACACATATGTCATTTGTCCCAAGAAATATATCATATTTAAAGGTCAGTTCAGACTTACTTAATAAGACAGTTGTAACATTTTTCAGTATATATTCAATTTTCATTATGTACTCAACAAGTTCCCTTAAAACCATACCCTTCAAACTAGAGGAGTCACACTGGAGCACGGGTATACTGTGTCAGCCCAGAATATATTTAAATAAATATATATAGAACGACAGGTAACTTGAGACCTAGAGCTCATTATTGATTTAATCACTGCTTATTGCTTTGGCACTTCTACTAAAAGTAATTGGCCCATATAATGAAGTGGTGCACTGAATTGTATTACTGGCTTTATGTACAGCAGCTCTTGCCCAAATCACCCACAGACAACACATCCAGTAAGAACTCATCCCATCTCTGTTTGAAATGCACATTGCTATTCTTGGCCCAGACTTTGTACAGGCCCTCAGTGGGGTAGAGAAGCGTGGGAGGTTTTGACTTATTATTTGACCATAGCCTCTAACTCCAGCCACCTCTTTGACCATTAAGTGGCAGATGTGACGACTTGTGCCCATTTACTGGATGCAGTGTGCTAATTACAGCACACTCAGTGATTAGACTGCGCTCCTCTAATCAATGCTCCCTGTGACCCATCTTCCCTGCATTTGCACTGATCAAGGAAATGAGTTGGTAATTGCTTTTGGAGCATCTGTCTGGCTAATTGCAAGGAGGTAGCAGAGTTTACCTGTGTTTTTAAAATTCAATCACAGAGTTATTGATTTGTTTTCCAGTTATTAACTTTGGTGGGGGAAGGGGGGACTCTTGTAAACAAGGCAAAGTCAGACAACAGGACAATGTTCTCCATTGCTTAAGGTGGTGAAGAATTTGCTTTACAAAAGGATGAAAGAAGAAATTTCTTATGCTTACCATCGAACTCTGCTTGGCCCACTCCAACAATGATGATTGACATGGGAAGCTTGGCACCCTGCAGGCATAAAGGATATTTACTTCCCTCAGGGCAATAACATTCAGTTATTCAGTTATATCAATGCCGGTGACTTTAAGCGATAAAATTCTAAAATGTTTATTCTGCACTGCTTGGAAATTATGGATTCAGATCCTCAGGTTGGATATATCTGTAGGTCATAATTCCAGCAAATCCAAATCTCAAATGATTGTGATGGACTGGTGTTCAATCCAGGGTGTATTCCTGCTTCACTTCCAGTGTTCCTGGGATAAGCTCCGGATACACTGCGTCCCTGAGCAGGAAAAATCATTTACTGAAGAGGAGTGAATGAATGGCATCTCAAATGCATGCTATTTAGGGTTTACTGGGAATATACTATTAAGAACAGAAACAGAATTGTGGTTCAGTTAAGATAGAGTTGATCCCAGTGCACTGCAGTTTTGTTCAAACCAACCATTTATTCATTCATCCTCAGTATCCTGATCAGGGTCTCGGTGGATCTAGAGCCTATCATGGGAACACAGGGCACAAGGCATGGATGCACCTTGGATAGGACACACACGCAGTCATGTGATGACATGCATGCGCACATACACACACACACACACACACACACACACATTCTCATACTCATTTATATCTAGCAGCAATTTAGAGTTGCCAGTCCACCTACTGGGATGTTTTTGAGAGGTGGTTAGGAAACCACAGAATCCAGAGGAAAGCCATTCAGACACAGGGAGAACATGCAAAACTCTTGTAACATGATGGTACTCCGGACCCTGGAGCAGTGAGGCAGCAATGCTGCTGTTAACTCAAAAAGTGTTACTATAATAAGGAAGATGATATGGCTCATTTGGAGTTCCCTCAAATCCACAGTAATACTTGATTTACAGTTTAAGCCAAGGCACGTTCCCTTCAACAGGGCTTCAACAAAGCAGATGTCCACAAAACAGTCTCCTGGTTAATTATGGCCCATGTTATTCAACTAAAATTACATTTGTTTATTCGGTATTGCACATCCAAAAGGAAGGATACAGTCATAAGAAGCAGATGTTCCTGTTAAGCCTGTGACAGCAATTCTTGGATTCACTGTCCTGTTTGTGAATGATTCAGAATAGAACAGGCCTTGTAGGATGTTTTAGGCAGTTATGCGTCATATTTGAGAAGGGAGTAAATTGTCTGTGAAAACACCCCTGAGAGAGGAGTCATTATTCGGGACAAACATGAAAGTGTTTACTGGAACAAACTGCAATTCTTAGACAACCTGAGAAAAGGACTGGCTTTATGATCATGTGGTAGAGAATTTTCAAAACATCTAAAGGAAGCTGCACTCCATGTTCTTTGATTAGGTTTGTTCTGTTAAGCATCTTTTTTTTAAATGGTTTGCTAGTTTTGGTGCAGATTATCTGGAGAGAATTCTAGGGTGGGAATACAGGGCGAGGGAGGCGGGGCCAGTATGATCGCCACGACGCCCGTTACTCCAGCAACCCGCCCAAACACTCCCACTCTGGGTGTCTTAAATAGCACCAATACTTATTTACATATTCTTGTACATGTGGAGCATAGGTCCATACTGCATCCCCATTAGGCATGTACCACTAATCAATTATATGATATGAAGCAAAATATTTGAATAAACACCTTAAAATATTGTAAATACACAATATTTGCACTATATAATTGGCACTGATTATGGACAGCAATTCCACTTCCATGATATAGTTGTCTCAATCTGAAAGATGGCTGTCATCTAAGATTCCGTAATCTGGCCAAATGTGAATGTCGCATTGCATGTATTGCTCACAAGAAATGCAGTCTCATTATTTTGTTCATCAGAACAGAAGTTTCACAAAAATTTAAAAATATTGCAGACACTGTTGGAAATAGTTTTATAGTAATTCAGTGCATGACACTTTTTCCTCACCCTGAGAAGCAACTTGATAGGTGTGATACATTTCTATACCCAATGTAATTACATAAAATGAGTGATGTAATTCCAGAATCATAATGTTTTACAGAATAATCAAGCCCCACATAGCAGACATGACAAGAGAGGCTCATTTTTGTTTACCAGCTACATTTTTCATTCTCAGAAAAAAAAGCTGCAAAGCAGAATCCTATGACAAGGAAGGTGAAAACTCTTTCTTCTGCGATCTCAGATGATCTGTGTACAACAGGGCTTTGTGACAGCCTGTGTTATGGGTGCATGTCAGAAGCTCCACAGATAATTGAGCTCCCGTTGCCCCATTTGTGCCATCGTATCCCACTTTGAATGATGGAACAGCTCCAGCATAATGAGAAAACAAAACTGACTGTCGGTTCACAATAGCTGCCTTGACAGCACCCAAGAATCAGTATTTCAATAGCATGTAGCCATGCATATCTGCACAAGACAAACAAAACAAAAAACAATCTGGGAGCATGTCATATTGCCATATAAACTGTCAGGGTCACCAATAGTCCCTTTATTACATATTCAAATACCAATAGATTTTCTTGGGGCCGTTGGGTTAAAGGATGTTCATATTGAGCTGCACAGCTAGAAAACAAAAAAAAAAACCACTGTTGTATCCGACTTTCTGGTGAGAGGCCTCAATCTCCCTTTCTGTGCATTATTCATATCCATGTAATTAAAAATAAAACATACTGAGAAGACTGTCACTTAGTGTCCTAATTGACAGCTTGGGCCTGAACTAATGACGTACTCGAGCTAATAAAAGAGAGAGAAGAGACGTTTGTAGGCGAGAACAGGCGACAGTCTTTCATAACTTCACACAGAAGCTTAAGTCTTTTCCAATTATGCTTTTCGTCAGTCACTGACTGAGTGGGTGGATCAGTGTGGCAAAGGCCTGTCTAGTTGATTACTTTGCCCACCATGGTAACTATACACATGATTGCCTGTGAGCGATGAATGTTCCTACATTTAAGCATGTAGCTTGGGTGAGTTGTTAATATGCTCCCCTAGATTCTCTCCAACATTACAAACGAGCACTTGCCTAATAGTGTTTTCCTTAAATTATCAATTGCCTCATAATTAAGTCCATTAAAATATATGTTGAGTAATTATTTTAACAGATTTGAGGATGTGACAACAGCTAGTGCTGATTATTTTATGTGAAAGAATATATTAATATTTATTGCTTTGGGTAGAATTGGGTAGAAAAAAAAGATCAAAATATGATAAATGAATAATAACATAAATACATAATGGCATGTATTTAATTATTTAGGTATTTTTAAAACAATTCTTTCATTAATTTATTCATTATGAGTAGCCACTTTGTCCTGGACAGAGTCACAGTGGGTCCAGATCCTATCCCAGAAACACTGGGCATGAGGTGGGAACACACCCTGACAACTGACAACAATGACAACTAGGAGCAATTTATCATAGCTAATTCACCTACCAGAATGTTTTTTAGAAGGTGGGAGGAAAACCCCCCAGAGAACACTCACATGGACATGGAGAACTCTTGGTTTTAACACTTGGTTTTATCTTTTTTGTGATGTTATCTCTACTGTTATAGCATAATATTAATATGACAGATTTTCTTATTATGGCAGTAGCAGTCAATAGTGACAAATTAACTTGTACAGTTTTGAGCCCCATTTCACTTCACATATGAAAAAATAAGTACAGGGTCATGTAGTACAGGGTCAAGTACTAGGGATTTTACTTTACTACAGCTACACTATATTGCCAAAGGTTTGTGGACACCTATATGTGCTTGTTGAACATCCCATTCCAGATTGAGTCCTCCTTTGCTGTTATAATAACCTCCACTCTTCTGGGAAGACTTTCCTCTTGATCTTGGAGCGTGGCTGTGGGGATTTGCCTATTGAGCCACAAGAGCATTAGTGAGGTCAGGCACAGATGTTGGGTGAGGAAGCCTGGGGTGGACTCAAGTTCTTCCACACCAACCTCGGCAAAACATTTCTTCATGGACCTCGATTTGTGCATGGAGTATTGTCATGCTGGAACAGGGTTGGGCTCGACTGCCTCGTTCCAGTGAAGGGAAATTGTAATGCTACAGCATACAAAGACATCCTATAAAATTGTATGCTTCCAACTTTGTGCCAACAGTTTGGCGAAGAACCACATATGTGTGTGATGGTATACAGTGTGTGATGTCCACGAACCTTTGGCCATGTAGTGTATATAATCACACCCCAGTATAATTCATTTCTACCTATCACAGACTAGACTAAGAGTTGTTCTTACTGCTATATTTTTCTCCATCAAATATTTGCTGGAAAATAGTACTATAACTGTACTGGTGGGTGAGAAATACAGAAGCCCATCTGTGACCTGCTTTTAAAATAGTGGTCAGAGAGTAGCTTATGGTAACTGCATTTCTTATAAATGATACATGTAGTTCTCCACACTAAGCCGAGAACCTGAATGGCAGAAATAGGTCAGCAGGCCCCAGAAGGATCCCTCAGGACATGGTATCAACACACAACACACTTTAGTCTTCCACCTTCTACATGCTGCTATGTGAGCTATTGAAATACTCTATCTGGTCTGTTAACTGATGTGCAATGCTGATTTCCAGCCTCAAATAGTGCTCCACTTTTGGCACAGTTCCAGCACCAGCAGACATCTGTCACACTTTGAGCTTGAAAGCGAAGTGAAGAAGTGAAGAAATCAGTTTGGGGTTTAGCTATGGTTTTTTATTTCTGACACCTTCATGTGAACACTCAGTGGGAGTTTGGATATTTTAGGCAATGCTAAATTTCAAATCATGCACTTGCAAATGTTATTGTATGTGACTTATAATAAATAAATAATAAATACATAAACTCATCAGTGCTTATTTCCTTTATTTAAATCTGATCTGCTTGGTTTGTAAGGCATCTGCTCTAGTACTAGTATCTGTACTAGTATTTTTGTTTAATCTAGAATCTCAGACTGCATTTTTACAGCTTGTATTTTGCATGGTTCCTCATCACAGAAACAACACCTGTTAACTGAAAGAAGCAATGCAGCTGGTGCTGTGAAAGTACATGGAAATGACAGAAGTTACAAAATGCACATATTTTCAGTCGATGTTTAATATTCTAAATCAAACACTCTATGGAAGGAGAGATTCGTCGACTCCTGATGCGGAGGCCGGCCGCGTGAGACACAGCAGCAGGCAAGATCTTAAAAGGAAGGTGTGGCTGTTCTAATGCTTCCATTAACAGTCGCAAATTCCCTTTAAATCCAGTCTGCTGGGAATGAGGCCGTTTTGCTGCACAGATGACTTGTTCCGCTGCTACAATTTCAGCTGGAGAAACAAGCTGACCACTCACCCGAATATAATGTGTGAAACCCGTTAAAACCAGAGCAAAAAATGGACAGAGTGTGCATACATGTACAGCATGTATTGTTACATTCAGTTCAAAATAGGCTCAGACCCTGTCCACACTGATATTTTTGAGGTGGACAGTGTCCAAAGAAAAATGGCATTCTGGGTCACTGAAAACAAAACTTAGCAAAAATTCCCTACAAGGTAGAGGAATTCTATGTGACTTGGACTCTGCTGACCAGGTTGTTAGTTTACGTTCTGTAATTTCTTATTTGATAATGTTTTCAATTTAATTTCACTTTGTTTTATTATTACAGCCTCATGTAGATGTGTCATGTGTCACAATGCAAGCAAACACTTTGTATTCAAGTGCAACATTAAGTAAGTCCATACTTAGGAATCCTGTGTTTGTCTTTTTTATTTGTTTGTTTTAAAACTTTTGGCTAATTGGTGCTTTTCTGCATTTCACCTTCTGTATGCATCTCAAAGTTATTCTTGAGGCATAAGAAATTCGATGCAAGTTTATGATATACAGGAGTTAGTTAAATGAAAACCTTGCAAAGAATTAGTCAAAGATAGTCAAATGAAAAGGTGCGACGTAAATTAGAACTGAATCAATTTTTTTTCTAGAGAAATCCAGCCACAAAGTGTTGGAACACACATATTGAATGAAATGGAGATTATGTAGAAAAATTATACACTTTTTTTTAACCAATGCAAAAAAAAAAGGGCTGTTGAGCAGATATGAGTGTTTTCGAAAAAAAAATGCAGTTTTCATGTGGATGGAGATATTTTTGAAAACCCAGGTCGTGCGGAGGGGAATTTATTTTTTCAGGTTAAAAACTACATTTTCAAAAATATCTGTATATCTGAAGTTGCAACCTGATTGGCTCCAGGCATATGTGTGTGCACACACTTCTATGTGCAATGGGAAAACAAACTTGAACACTGTGACACAATGAACTTTTTGGACAACATGTCTTTAAAAGTTATTTGAGAGTTTTGCTTGAAACAGTTTCAGGTAATGTGGTTGGCCATCAGTCCAAATGGCCTCTTCCTGTGAACGTAGATGGTTCTTGGCCACATACAGTCACATAAAGTACTAGACTGTCTAATGAAAGCTTGCTTGTGAGATAAAAAACTGACTGATCTAAAGAAAATGAAAAAGTAATTTCCACACTTGTACTGTAGCATAGGCCAAACATTCGTGCTACTGTTAATTTAAAGAAATATGTTAAGGTTACAAGTCCTTGACTGTCACAAGCCAAAAAAAAAAAAAAAAAGTAGGTTTTGGCTCTGTCACACACATTACCTCTATGATTGCGAGCAATATCCTGTCTGCATACTTACCATTAAAAGGAGCCTGAGGGTTTAATAACCGAGATAAAGATATTGGGTATTTTGAAATGGATTTTACAGTACTTCATTAAAATTCCTAGGTCAATGAAATATACATTTTTAAATAAGTAATATAACGAGTGGTAAAGCCACTTTTCTTTTTTTTTTTTCCTTTTTTTTTTTGGTGCGGTCTGTACTCACGTTCACAATGGCCTCTTTGGTCTGGGCCATATCTGATATGACTCCATCTGTGATAATGAGGAGGACAAAGTACTGTGATCCGTCCTGGACAGCCGCCGCATACCTTCATACAAAGCAAATAAAGAAAAGAGTCAGAAGAAAGAAGAAGAAAAAAAGACAGGTTTGTCCACGCTACTGGTCAAACCTTTATCTGCAGAACACTACTGCTGTACGTATGGTAACATCTCAAGATTCTAAGAGAGCTGTTTATTTTTAAATTAATTTCAATATTGATTCCAGATCTCTAGCTTTCATTTCCCCCTACTTTATGTGCTTTAACAAACCATCATAGGATGTAAATGACTCGTATGAATTGTATGGATCTCTACCATTCATGTGAGCCTGTAAAAATAATCATGCTCTGTGGGTGTATTTGCTTAAGAATAACCATGCTCTGTGGGTATGTGTGTCTTGCAGCGCCAGGCTTCTGGGTGGCACATCATGCATTAATTAAGCAAGTCTAATTCAAGCTTATCAAGATGGCTTTTTTAATTACAGCACAGAGGCCTCATAGTTAGAATGAAGATTTGCTCGCGTGATGCCAAGGAATGAGAGGAGGGTGTGGAAAGACTTCAGACATTTATGCCTTTCTGCTTTAATTGATACACACGCAGTTTGCTGCTCAGTGGTCACGCCAACGTGCATGGAATCAAATTACAAGAAGCGTTAGTGGACATGAGTTGCCATGGCTAAAAACACCTGCATGCTAGTGCAAGAGGGGGGAGCTTTCTGAATTAACAGACAACAAATGTGACTGACATTTTTCCTAAATGCTTTGATATTGGTTGATTTTTTTTTCCTGTTCACAGAGCCTGGAGTGTTATTGCGTCAAACCAGATATTTCATTGAAGCTACTGGAATACGAGGCAACTTCATCAAACAATGCAACGTACAAAATACATCACTGACCCCAACTTTAAATGTGAGGTGGTTTCATGCACTGAGCATGAGTCCAAGATACATGTCACTATGTCTTTTTGTGCCCATTATACAGTGAAAATGGAGATCATACAGTGTGAAAAGAGCATGCCAAACAGGTTAAGTGGTCCATGATGGAATGTCACAGGGAGAGAAATCACACAATGAGACCAGTGGAAGCATTTCAAACACCTTTCTAATGTGGTGATCTTGTGATGGTGAAGTCAATTACCGAGAAGACTTGTTTACTCTGATAGAGGATATCAGATGGCTTTGAAAGCACAGTGCAGGTGAATGAATAATAAAATGAGTCATTCTTCTACTCATGCATTGATTAAACGCATCAAACCAGCTTACATGTCTGTCTAAAGCTATTAGTATGAACAGTGTATGCATGCTGACATTTCAAGTGAATACAAATCCCCGCAGCCACCTTTTTTTTAAAAAAAAAAATAAAAGCATCATTTTAATTATGCAAAAGCCATGTCAAAAGACTGCTGCGAATGGCTATAAAACATGTAGGTAGAAAATAAAATTTTTTAAAGCAAATGCACACTTATAATAATACAGTATAATATACAGGTAATACTTTCTGCTGTACTTTGATACTAGCTACGTCTCAAATGGCATACTATGCGCTATATACTAAATGCTATACACTACCTAATTGACCCCTAACATACGGCACTAAACGGAGATGACAAATTATCATAGTTTTCATGTCATAACCTCTAAAGAATGTTTCTAAATCCAAAAATTTTCATTTCTGTACCTAATTTATGTCCATTGCACCAAGGCTGCCCCTTCTAATATGTATAGCAGCCTGTGACCATTTAGTGCAAAAAGTGTCACTTCATTTGATGAGGTAGTTTTAGTACTTCATCCAGATATTAAAAGCATGTGATATTTTACTAAATTTCCCACTTAAGATGCAGGAATTTACCATTTAATGACTTAAGGAAAGACAGGTAAGACATGAAGTAGTCTTCATTAATATAATCCCTCCTACATACTCAATAGGAGTGTAAAGCAGTGACACTATCTGTGCCCTAAACTGTAAGGTTTTTTTTTGTTGTTTTTTTGTTTTTTTTATTAAATATGAACCCTACCACTGTGCCCTAGGAAACCCTGGAAAACACTGAATAACCCAGAGCCCAGAGATAGAATGCCAGCACTGTCAGAATGGTGTGTGAATTTTGTTTCTGACAGTTCCTCAGTCTCTGCTTGCTACATCACTCGAGCTCATAATTGGTCTCAACTAGAAATGTGCACAGGA
This sequence comes from Pangasianodon hypophthalmus, assembly GCF_027358585.1. NCBI lineage: Eukaryota > Metazoa > Chordata > Actinopteri > Siluriformes > Pangasiidae > Pangasianodon > Pangasianodon hypophthalmus. Next base: position 6,700,304 of record NC_069729.1, on the reverse strand, counting down.
CTGTTGACTGTTTTTAATCAGACCGTGACTGTTTGTACTTGCCTGCTGTATTTTCTAACGTATTTAGTTGATCCTATTTCCCAAAATATTTATTAAAAAAAAATAAAATAAAAACCTGTAGCGTAATTTAAACCACAGCAACCCTGACCAGGCCGTTACCGGTTGCTGTAAATGCATAGTGCATCGCTGCATGATCATGTTAAGGAACATGGTCTTTCTTTGTCCAAAGAGCTTCATATCATGAAAGTAAAACCTCTAGTCTCCACCCGATGCCATGTAGAACTCGATGCCAATGGCATCAACAAGGTCTCTACTGCCAACAAGTCTAGTCCCCCGTCTTACTAATCTGTATGCCTGAAATATGCTTAAAATCTAGGAAAGAAGCTACTGAGGAAGCATTCTGACATTTGACCTTGCTGTGACCTTGACCCTGTTTGGATCAATTCCAAAAATCTAATCATTGTAATCTGCTGGTTACACTGATAATCGATATAAAGATTTCAAACATTCAAACACTCGTTCTGGAGATATCACGCTAACGAGAGTATCAGACAGACACACAGGTGGAGGGACAGATGGATGCATGGCCAACCCGAAAACATAATGCCTCCATCACCTAGTGGCATAAAGAAATTAATAGTGCACATCCTATTCGTATCTTTATTTGTAATGGTTTAGAACACAATATCTGTTCATTCTGAAGCATGCATTCAGTTACACTATATGGCCAAAAGTATGTGGACACCTGACCATCACACCCATATATGGGTCTTCCCCATACTGTTTCCACAAAGTTCGAAACACACAATTGTCTTGAATGTCTTTGTATGCTTTAACATTATGATTTCCCTTAACTAGTACTAAGAGACCTAGACCTGTCCCAGTGTGACAATGACCCTTGCACAAAGCGAGGTCATAAAGAGATGGTTTGCCAAGTTTGGATTGGAAGAACTCTAGTGCCCTGCACAGAGCCCTGACCTAAACCCCTGAACACCTTTGGGATGAACTGGAACACCTTCTCGTCTGACTTCAGTGCCTGACCTCACTAATACTCTAATGCTTGAATGCACAAACCCCCAAAGACTCATTGCAAAATCTAGTGCAAAGCCTTCCCTGAAGATTTGAGGCTGTTATAGCAGCAAAGAGGGAACCAACACCATATTAATTTTGAAGTATTCAAGAAGCACATAGGGGTGTGATGGTCAGGTGTCCACATACTTTTTGCCATATAGTGTACATGTCTACTGTGTTGCATGGTATATGTTTTTCAGAATGTTTAAATGTTCAAATGAGTACAACATACCTGGCTACATGGTTAACCACAGGGGCGAAGTTTGTGGGCCCATAAAGCTGGACAGTCTTTAAGCTCTGGTGGTAGGCCTCCAAGATCCCCTCAATCCCATTACAATAGGGGTTTTCAATATTACCATTCTGCAACAGAGGAAGAGGTCAGTGTAATTTTGTCGGGTTAGTAGGTACGTGTAAAGATATCCATATAGCATTTTCTGAGCATAACCAAACAATATGACTGAAGACATGCTCAGGTGAGAAAAAGATGATATCAGTCTCTGTCAATAATATTTCGCCCAGGGAATCTTTTTTTTTTTTTTTTTTTTTTTTTTTATTGTTCTACCTGAATAACTTCCAGAGGTTTTTTGACCATTAGTGGCATGTCTCTCGTAAACTTTTACTGTTAATCACGAGAGAAACAAATCATTATGAGAGGTCTACATCTTACTGGAATGTGACACTCTGAACTATACTCCAGCGCATTGGATTTTATATGAAGTGATTATTAGATTAAAGGGAAGAATTCAGGTTGTGTGTGTTTGTACTAGGTAACCTATATAGGAATCACAGCCCCACAACAATAAAATTTGGTCTCCATTGCTCTATATGGGAGTTTATCATAAACTGACACAAACTGGAACTTCTAGATGCAGTTCAGAGAGAGTGGAAACAGAGGCTCTGATCAATTTAGCTTGCTTTGAGCCTGCATCGGTCCACAGGGAGAGCACAAATCCATAATCCCTCCAATGAGAAAGCAGGATAAATTGCATTTCTACACCATAACATACACAAGCAGGTACACCACATCCATCATTAGCAGGGATCTAGTTTTTGAACATTGAACCTAGGAGGAGGGCAAATAAGAAAGTTTACTTTTGATAAAAGGAAAGCAAGATAATGCATTACACATGACCTTCACTCAGAGAGGGGAATCCCCAGTATTGCAAATACATAAGGATTCTAACAATATTCTAACAATTCTTATCACTTAAGGAATGTAATAATCATGCTAATGAGGAAAAAAGCAGATATGTCTGCTTAATATCTCACCAGAGGGAACTCATGGGACACACGTCCATCCGGGGGTAATTTTGCCCCAAAGCCCAGTGCAGGAAACATCTTATCACTGTCGTAGTCCTGGATGATCTCTCCTACGGCCTTTAGTGCCATGGCATAGGCATTCATCTGGTAAGGGTTCATATAGTGGAGGGACGTGGACTGGGACGGGTTACCTAGACATCAGAGTTAGCATTGTGCTATATACAGTAGTGAAGAAAAAGCTACAGCATAGGGTCAATTTATTGTCATCTACCCTCAATATGGTATGTGTGTGATTACTATAGACAGTGTTACCCTGAACTGAGAAAAGGACAGAAAAACTCGAAGCCAGAGGACAGTTCGTGAAACCCATCATTAAATAGTTAAAACACCAGCTGTATAATTAAAAACTGCAACTGTTAAAGTCCAACATAAATACTGCAACACTGTAAAAAGCAATTCCAATGATTTATGTTTTCCCTCAGCATGCATGAACAGACCCACGCGACTGCTTTGGTAAGGCATAACCACAAGTTCTTCCTCTTGTGGTTCTCTGGCAGGGCGAATTCTGTATATTTAGAGCTTAATTAACAAACACATTTGAGTGATTAAAAAAAAAGATTCGCATAAACCTTTATTGACAGAATTTAGACTTCTATTATAATACTGTCATTGCTAGTCCTGCCAGAGTCGCAGGTTGCACTCTAATCACAATGTACACCCTTTAAACCACTGTAGGATCAGAGCATGCATAATAATCTGTTTCGTGTAGATTTTAAAATACTTATGCTTACATGCAAGGCTTTGCATGGTTTGGCTTCCCAGTATTTGGCTGAGCTTTTAACCCATTACACCTAAAAACGTGAACTCCGTTCTTCCAATTCTGGTTTCTCATTTATGTACTGTGGGTGATGGGGCCTTTTCCTCTTATACTCCAAAACTGTGGAACTCACTACCATCTGATCTTAGAAAAGCCCAGTCTTTTAGTGTATTTAAATCTTCTCTTAAAACTTATTTCTTTAGGATTGCTTTTACTTGATTACTTTTTTTTTTTTTTTTTAATTATTATTGCTATTATTGTTATTAATAATTTAATTGTATTTTATTATTAACTGTTTTTGATACATGTCTATATACTCTTATGTAAAGCGCCTTGAGAGGCCATTTTAACGACGCTATATAAAATAAAGTTTATTATTATTCTCTCTCTGTCGAGCTATTCTTCCTGATGTGATGACACATGTCTATAGCTGTGGCACCTATCACCTTCTGAACCTGCCTGATTCATCCTGATACCTCTTCTGCTTCTACAGTTGTGACTCACTTTCTGTTACTGTGATACTCTCATGATCTGCACTTCCCAAAACAGTTTATACCCAAGTCTCACCCTTGTTTCAGTGGATGATTTCACCTGGATATTGCAGATAAGTACCTAAGACCCGTTGCTCATTAACACAGTGAACAGGCAAAGGTCAAACCAGAAAGTCAAATGAAAAGAGAACTCGGAAAATCAAGGCTTGGATTAACGCTACAAAAAGATTGACAAGAATTTGCATAGAAACAAACAAACAGCAGGGTATACAAAGACAAATTAATCAAGAACTAACACAAAACAAGTGGACGCAATCGGGTAACAAACCAATGACAGAAAATGGGTGGAGGCAGGACTACAACAGGAACAAAAACATAAGTACATAGCACTGTGACACCGGCTTGCTCATTAGGGATCTAAATCTACATCCAGGCTTTGTAAAGCTGCTTCATGACAATATCGGTTGTTTAAAATGCTATACAGACAAACTTTTAATTAAACAGGGTTTCCATTCTTTTCTCAGTACAGGTTTGAAATCCATGGTAATCACCCATTACACTACAGATGTGGGATAGAGATTAGGTTGAAAAGCACTGGAGGACTCCTTTAAATAGGATATTATCCCATGTTGCAGGGTTATAAACTCGTATAAGAAAGTATAAAAAATGGAGGCTAAGTAGCATATTACACAGCAGGGGTCATTCATTCTTAATGTGATAGTGTCTTTAATCAGAAACCAGTATACACGAACACTTCAGGGGTGTACTCCACACCACCTAGGCTGCTGAAAAGCTATTCATGTGCTTCTTACTGTGCTGTTGAGTTTGAAGGGTATTTACTGTTGAAGGATTCTCTAAACAGCAGTTGTTCATGTTTAGTTGTTAGGAACAAATATATGTTCTCAAGCACATTTTCTTGGCTGGGCCACATTAGCTTGTGATTATTAATAGTCTTTTCTTTTACAGCTACTTTCAAAAGTATAGTAATTATTAGTAATTGCTGTAAGAACAGGAAAGTGCCATTCATCATCAGCAGGTGCAGCAAAGCCATTCTCTAAGCAGCCTATTCTGTACCCAGTTCCCCGCTGGCCAAGACTAGACACCCTACTTAGCGTTCACTTCAGATCCCCATTGCAGTTGGGTGTTCATTCACAAATATTAAAACTTTTGAACTATTAAACAGAAGAGGCATGGTGTTATATAGAGAAAGACTGGTTATGGGGCTTTTATGAGCTATTTTTAAATAAATAAAGAAAAATCATGTAATCACTTACCATTAGAAGCAGTGAAATCGATGGCCACTGTGAAATTGATTTGGGTCCTGGATAGAATTGCAAACCATGGGAAAAAAAAAAAAACAAGATGTCAATGTCATCATCAATACGCATCCTTGAGAATCTCAAGTGCGCATTTATGTGTAGATACTATGTATATGCTACAGCACAACCATACACAATCACCAATCACTTTAAAAGTAACCCCTAGAACTTCCACAGAATGGAAACAGCCAATGAGCGGCAGTTCTGAGGGCGGATGCACTCAAAGGAGAATTGTAAGAGCTAACAGGGAGGTTACGGTAACTCATAAAAACGCTCTTACAACCATGGTGAACAAAAAACAACGCAGTGTCCAGTTTCAGTGAGTCTGTGCCCACAAGAGCCTCAGATTATTGTTCTTGGGTGACAGGAGTGGTCTTCTGCTGTTCTAGCCCATCTGCTTCATGGTTCCAAGTGTTGTATGTTCTGAGATGCTTTTCTGTTTATTTGCATTGCTGTAACCCTCCTATCAGTTCAACCCATTCTGGCCATTCTCCTCAAAGACACATTCCCACCCACAGAACTACCTCTCAGATGTTATTTGTTTTTTTCTGTGTAAATTCTAGAGACTATTTTGCATGAAACCCCAAGAGATTAGCAGTTTCTGAAATACTCAAATCAGTCCATCTGGTACTAACAACCATACCACAAGTCAATGAATTTACATTTTTCCCATTTTGATGTTTAATGTGAACATTACCTGAAGCTCTTGACCTGCTTTTGCACAATTATATGCGTTGCACCACTGCCACATGAGTGGCTGATTGGACGATTGTATGAATGAGCATGTGTACAGGTGTTCCTAATAAAGTAAACACACGCACACTTATGCTTAATGGCATCAGTAGCATCCACTCCAGCTGGAACCAGGATTTACATCAAGCTATCCCACTTTAAGTTCTGTAGTGTTAAACAACTCATTTCCCCCCTGAAAAAGCATCTAGCCATTCACAACTCTGACCTGTCTTATCAGGATGTTATGAAGACAAATTCGTTAAAAAATAATAACAATAAAAAGAAAGAGTTCCTTTCCCAGGACTGCGAGTGTGGAACCCTTGAGCAAGACTACTGAGTCTGAATTTCTAAAATTTTGGATTAGATTGCGGCTCAGTCCTAAAAGATCTTCTGTATTCTGCATGTGTCCAGGAAAAAATGTGTTACCTTTGCATTTTCAATCAGATGTTAAAAGTGAAATTCATTCAAGAATATATTTTTCTCATTTTAAGAGACACTAATTCAAATCAATTAAAGCAATAGAGCATTGAAAAAAAACATAATCCAATTTTCTAAATGACTGAATTTATGCAGTATTAATCTTTCTAATTAGTTATGCACAATGCAACTTAAGGAAAAAAAGAAGCATAATACAGAGCACTCTTAGGGATTTAAAAGGGATAAGGACTAATACATTTATAATGAAAAGGGCAGAAAAGTACATTAACCTTTGAAATCCCTAGCTAATACCGAGCCTCTTGCCCATTTGTAACCTGGATTGTAATTATCCCCTTTATTAATTCATGCACGGCCATGTGACTTGCGAAGCCTATTCTGCATTCAAGCATGAATTACAAAACAAATTTGACAATTCAATATTTTGATGACTAACAGTGCAAAGGCAGCAAGGCGATATAACCTTCAAACATGTTTGGTAGTAGAATTAGTAATGTGCCTGTATGTTAGGGTAACGAAATGCTACTATCTGTGCTCCAAATATCAATATATTTATTTGGATTTAAACCCAAAGTGGGCCTGGCCTAAACTTTTTTCTTTTATTTTTTTTAACCCTACCACTATGGTGGAAAAAATGCCAGCGGTGTAAGCATGCTCTGGCTGTTCCTCAACCTCAGTGTTTATAATTAATCTAGTGATAAACTAATGATGCATTAGAAATTGGGTTCTTTTTTAATAGCACTCACACAGTTATTATTTTTGTTTGTACCTGCCCATGACATTTTCGAACAAATTTAGTTCCAAATTCCCGAAAATATAAACAAAGTACTAGCCTAATTTAAACTAAGGATGAATGAACATGCACTGTAAATGCATCACACAACATATTAATTAACATGGACTTTGTTTGTCCCACAAGCTTCATATCGGAGCACTGACTTGCACCTGCATGAAATTAAAAACCTCCTACTCTTGCAACTTTGTTGTTTTGTCTCAAAGGATCCAAGTCCCAGTGTACACCTCTAGTCTCAACTGAATGTAAACCTTTCTCGCAAGCTTTCTTAAAAAAAAGAGAGAAAATAAAACAAATAGTGCACTTCCTATTTGTATCTGTATTTGAATTTGTGTAGTGTAATCTGAATAGGCTGAATAACCTTATATTTGATTTACAATAATCTAATAATAGGAAATATTCTCATTCTCATATTCAAGATACTTTAATTTGGGTTTTTGTTTGTTTGTTTGTTTGTTTTTGTTTGTTTGTTTGTTTGTTTTGCAGTGGTATTCATATTTGATTACATCCCTACTATATAAAGAGTTCACAGAGTGAGAAAAGCTATTTTTAAATTAATTTTGAATAGTTATAGGGCATGATGCTTTACTGTTGTGTAAGGAAATGGCCTCCCCAGTACTTGCCCATGGCCCAGTTATCCATAAGGAAGATCCAAATTTGTCAGGTTGGAGTTACTGCAGTGTACTGCCCTAGAGAGCTCTTCACTTTGCACAAGCCTGTCAAGACTGTACACAAGGCCAAGCATTGATCACTGGGCAGATAGAAGCTCTTGTCACTAAGTATAGGCCACTCATTTGTCAGGCAGAATGCAGAGAGCATGTCTGCAATGCTGCAGCAGGTAGGATGACCACTATAGCCGTCTAATTATTGAGGATGGAGTGACGAGACACTGACATGGAGTGGCATTCCAGTGAAATTCCAATCAGAATGCCTGGCATGTCCTTCTGGGGGTAGGGGTCATTGGTTTTACTAAAAATATTCAATTAAATACACTCTTATTTTCACAGTGCTTCTTCTTAACACCACATGATGCTAAGTGCTAGGACGTCAGCCTTTAATAAAAATGCCAGGACGGGTCACATATTGGCTATTTGCCACTCAGCCGTCAGAGACCACCACAGATGTAAAGGTCAGTTTTTAATCAGAGCACAGTCTTGCTCTCGCAGCATGGGTTTATTTCAAACAAGTGCATGTACGCATGTGTGGCTGTGGGTGAGTGTGTGAGAGAAAGTAAGTGTGTGCGCAATGGTGGAGTGGTAATTGGGAGGGTCAAGAAAATTCCTAGTGGGCCAATCTTGTTTAAAACTGACAGTGTGGCATAACAAGTTCACATTTCTGAAGGTAGCTTGCCATAGCGGGACCTTGCTATCTTCTGAATATAAAAAAGTACTTAAACACTCATCATGAACTGTAAACAAATTCATATTTGTCGTATTTAGGGAAGAATATTAGTGCCTCTTCCCCTGCTACAGACCCTGTTTGCCTTGAATTACATTTGGTCAGTGAATTAGTTTCAAATGCAAGAATGAACAAAGAACAGCAAACCCAGCATCCATGGTCTTTCCATATTTTGGTGGAAGCATAGGCAAAAAGATAAAGAAAAAAATTGTGGTGTTAACTTAATAATGCTGACATTTAGTTACTATTTATGTGCAATGCTAGCAAGCTTGCTATTCTCAGTTACTGGGCTTTCATTTATGGACTATCAGCTAGCTATTTACTTTATTGACAGTGCAATGTTACAATGCTAGCTAGCTTATTTAACCACTTATACTTGGTGTATTATTCAGTTATCCATTTTAAGGCATATTTATCAGTCACTACTATGAAGTACTATGAGCTATAAACCTAAAAGGATGATGTGTATTTAGGAAAAGGTAAGTCTCACTAGCTGACAAGAAGTGTGTGTGTGTTATTTAACCCAATTTAACAGTATCTGTTGTCGGTGGGAGGAACACTATGGTCCCACTCCACCCGTATGTGCGCGTGTGTGTGTGTAATTGAAGTGGAGAAACGCAGGGCTCATTTGCTTAGTGAGTGTGTGTATGTGTGTGTATTCCACCTCCCTGTCCACTTAACAACGTGACACTGAGGATAATCCAGAGCTGTGTCAGTCCCTTCTTTACTTCCTTAATTACTATTTCATTTTTTTCTCTTTTCCACCGCTATGCGAGCCAACTCATAATTGCTTTCTATCAGCAGACATTGTATCTCTAGCCCGCTTTTTCATTCCTATTACACACACACACACAAATAAAGGATCAGTACTGCTTTGCTCTTGTGTGGGTCCCTGGAGGGCTAGTGATTAGGCCATGGCGCTCTCACCGCTGCAGCCCGGGTTTGATTCCCAGCCAGGGAACCAACCCCAGCCACTGGGGTTACACACGACAGTGTATTCCCAGTGCCGGTCCCAAGCCCGGATAAAATTGGGGAGGGTTGCGTCAGGAGGGGCATCCTGCGTAAAGACTGCGCCAAATCAAATATGCGAACCAATGATCCACTGTGGAGACCCCTAACGGAGCAGCTGAAGTAAGAACATTGCTTTGCTCTTGTGTGCCGCAGTACTCTTTACCTCGCTGATCCGACATATTCTGCTTATGACTGAGAACATCCACATGCATGTGTATATATATATATATATATATATATATATATATATATATATATATATATATACACACACACTGTTGCCCGTTTTATGAAGGGCACATTGTGTGAGATTTCGATCAGACCACTTAGCTGTATGCTTCATGTCTTCACCGCACCAGCTTCACCCTGCTGTTACTCCAGATTACACTGACGACATTCAGCACATCCACAAGCCCAGACTACAGGTTATATTTAAATGTCTTTAGAATGAATAGGCCTATCTTTTTTTTGAGATATTTCAAACTGAACAGGAATTGACAGAAACCTTCATTATTATAGGTTTTGGATCCTTGGATTCTTGAAGTGTCTTAATGGAACATTTTATTCTGTCACTAAAAGCATGTGGCAAGTCAAAGAAAATCTTTTTCAAGCACCATTTGGTCAATGTGCTTTGGAAAAGGAATGTGTATAATTTGGATGAATGTCCTTTAGAGCAGGGCTGTCAAACTCGTTTTAGGTAACACTTTGTCTAATATCATTTGGCCCATACCAAAAAAAAATCAGTTTAGTAGGCCAATAACCCATTGACAACTCCTCTTAAATGTGTTCATTTATCTGAATACACAAAACGATTGAATATGGATATAGCAGCCACAAAACACATAAACAGACTGCAATTCATTACCATTAAATAAACAAATTTTCCAAATTATTGTTTTACCACACGTTGTCATGAACTTTTCAAAATAACTAGAGTTACAACCTGGAACTGAAATGGACTTAATAGGGATTAAGTCCATTAATCCCTTTATATATAGGGATTAAATTATTTAAAGCACCCTGCTTTAAAGGAACTAATACTGTAACTACAGCTAGGGGATGATATGCATTTCTTACTTTTGACTCACATTAAGACACGTGATTCATAATATAATTATCCATTCACTTTCTTAGTGAATATTTATACATATACATATATTTACAGCATGGAATTTTTCTATGTATGTGCTATTTATATGATGTACCCGCTGAACTCTTTAAGTTTGTTACACATCAAGTATTTTATTGTTCACTGTGAACTTCCTCAAAATCCATTTTTTGGCCCTCTTTATGTTGCAGGAAAATTGCTAAATAGTGTAGGTGTGCTCCTGCCCATGTGTTGTAATTCCGATGATAAAGGTAAGGATGGTGTGGTAGGCAGTGCAGTATGAAAAATGAGCAGTGACAGTGTGATGTGAAGCATCAGACTTCTGCTTATACCATGGCAACATGCCAAAAGATGACAGAAAAATGATTTATCTTTGTTCATGAATGTCACCTGTGGTGCGTGTGTAGAATTAAGCTATAAAACCGAACATAACCAGTGCATGATTGACATCATAGCAATTTAAGCATTTCTTAAATACTTCAGAGCTTAAATTGCTGTAGCTGTTTACCAGGGATTATTTCTATAACAGTGCAGATCTTGAATGCACTGATTTTCCATCTGTAGGTGGAAAAACTCGCAGAGTGAGGCAGTAAGTATGCACTGTTACTATGCTGATGTACGTCTGCAGTTATACAGACTCTGCACACTAGTCAAACACTATCTCAATTAGAATTAAATACAAGTAAAATGCACTTCATATCCAATAGAGCAGGCAGCCTGTGATGACTGATATCACTGTTATTTCTTTCTATCAATAACTCATTCTCTATGATCAATAATACAATCATTTCTCACACACGCCGACAGAGCTTCCATGTTTTTGTTTATAATTGCAGGTTTCTGCTACCAGGAGAAATATTTGACCCTTAATTTAAGATATGCACGCCCACCTTGATGCTTGTCATAGCCTCTCCATGGCTGAAGCAAAAGAAAACAAATCACTCCTCATTTGATTTCGCATTTGACAAAGCACTCTGTGAGTAACATTAGTGCTTGATCTACATCACTAATCATGAATATATAGATGGTATATATACACTATATGGCCAAATGTTTGTGGACACCTGACCATCACACCCACATGTGCTTTTTGAACATCCCATTCCAGATTTAGTCCCCCCTTTGCTGTTACAATAACCTCCACTCTTCTCCAATAACCATCACTCTTCTCCTTCTTCTGTGCAGGCCACTCATGTTCTTCCACTCCAACTCTGGCAAACCATGTCTTCATGGACCTCACTTTGTCTACAGGGGCATTGTGATGTGAAGAGAAATTGTACAAGGACATTATAGACAGTTGTGTGCTTCCAACTTTGTGATAACAGTTTGGAGAACTACATGTGAGTGTGACGGTCAGGTCTCCACAAGCTTTTGGCCATATAGTATGTGTATGTATATACTGTATGTAGATCATGCAAGATCTCTGTTGCGATAAATTATGCTATATTATGACCTCTCAAAGTTCTAAGCCAATGTTCCAAAATTGGGAATCGTTGGCTTTACTGCAACTTACAAGATTCAAAAAGTTTAAAGAGTCTAAATTTTCTATTTGTATGTCACCAGCAAAGAAAAGTGAATGATAACTCTTTTGTCATATACAAAATGACAAAACAAGCAATGCAAGAGGCCAAACAACAAATTCAACCAATTTTTTTTAATAAATAGAGGCTCCCTAATTAGGCCAATATCTTTAGATTCGCAGGGAAAAATGCATTTCTCTCAAAGAATGGAGAAGCAGTAATCTAAAGATAACGCTGAGTTTTCCCACCTTACAGGCTTTTAAGGCAACAACTTGAATTTCATTTGCTTGAATTCTAAATGTTGCAGATTATATACAGTAGGCATTGTATTATACATATAAAATGTTTGACATACTTCCTATTTTTTTTGACATGCTTCCTATCTGTTTTTTTCTCATCTGTCTCTATGTTTTTGTGCTAAGAACTGCTTACTATCCACTAGGCATTCTTGAAAATCTACATTCCTTGTGCAGAACCATCAAAGGCAGACTTCTCAAGGATGCTGCCTAGTTGATTGAAGGTGACCCCGCTTTCACTCTTTCTAGAATATCAGATTGAACAAGCACTTAAAAGCACTGCAGCCATTTCCAAAAACATATCTGCCATGCATTATCCAGGCTGAGTGGTTCCCTCAAAAAATATTGGCAAAATAATCTCAGTTTGGGAGGAGGCGTCTGTTGCTCACTCACGCCGCTTTGGGCTGATTCTTTCAGAGACATGACAGTGGGCAACACCCCATCTAACCGGTGAAATGTCAGAGCATTTAAAAGCCCATCAGAGCCCATCAGACATTGCTTTTTATGTTCAGGAAAAAAATAGATGTGGTTGTCCTGTTTTGACAAGTGATAGGACAGAGGGATAAACAGCCAGATGTTTATTATGTCACAAATTAATTTCTGTCTCAAAAAATCACTTAAGTGGTTTTGAATTACATAGTGTCTAATTACAAAGTTTTAGTAATTAGTAATTTTAGTTTAATAGTCAGTTTTGTATTAGTTATTGGAGTTTAAATCACAGAACTGCCAGAGTGCCACACTTAAGCCTTTACGCAAAACCCTAAACTGCTCAGCTACATGTTCAGTGCCATATTCAGAGATGAGAAATTTTGCACATTGGTATTCAAAGCTCAGATGTAGCTGTGAACTTATATGATTTCAGACAACTGTGTGTCTGCAGACAGGACAGAGTTTGCCAAAAACATTTGGACTTAAGTGCATTTTTCTTTCACATTATCAGCTTGAGCTCCACTGCTGGACAGTTTGATGTAACCACAATATTTGACACTGGAATTTATATTTTGAATGCTGACATTTTGTCCAGTTTCGGTGATCCTGTGCCCATGATAGGTTCATATTCTTGTTCTTGGCTGATAGGAGTGGACCCTGATGTGGTCTTCCACTGCTGTAGTCCATCCACCTCAAGGTTTGATGTGTTGTGCTTTCTGAGATGCTTTTCTGCTCACCACGGTTGTAAAGAGTGATTATTTGAGTTACTATAGACTTCCTGTCAGCTCAGACCAGTCTGGTCATTATCCTCTGATCTCTCATCAACAAGGTATTTCAGCCTGCAGACCTTCTGCACACAGGATGTTTTTTGTTTTTTGCACCATTCTGTGTAAACTCTAGAGACTGCTGCATGTGAAAATCCCAGCAGATCAGCAGTTTCTGAAATACTCAATCCACCCCATCTGGCACCAACAACCAACAAGTCACGGAGATCACACTTTTTCCCCATTCTGATGTTTGATGTGAACATTAACTGAAGCTCTTAACCTGTATCTACATGATTTTATGCATTGTGCTGCTGCCACATGATTGCATAACTGCATAAATGAGTATTATTTATGATCATTCTTTGCTATTTTACATTGCAGTAGGTTGTGCACAGAATTAACTGTTGGTGCATGATATATAAAAATAAATAAATAAAATAATAGGATGTGCTAGATCAATTGCCATTTCATAAGATGCTGAATATTGAATTTTCGAGCCATATTATTGGATTATGAGCCACATTATTGGATTACATCAAATTTGCAGTCGTTAATTTGATAATTACATCTAGGACTATTCATGCATTAATATATTGCCAATAGACTACATTCCTATTAGTTGTTGATTTCAGTGTATACTATGTTCTCATTTATTTATCATTTATCATATTAGTCTTTTTTATTTTTAATTTTTAAAATATTTCTTGCATTTGTGTTACATCATATTACATTTGACAGCAAAGAAACAATACTATTTCCTCAAACATTTAGTCCACATTTTCTATCCCTGATTGCTTTCGGATTTAAAGGCAAGTACCTGTATTTAAAAGCAGTGGTCTAGGCTCCGCCTTGAACCTCTTGAACCACCTCTACACCTCTACCCTAATTCTGGCAGCCTTGGAGGCATGAACTAGAACCAGGTAATTTACATGAATGGAGCTCCCAGAAAATCAACTTAAGCATAACTTTCCCCACATACATACTGAAATAACCTCTGAACTTAAGTCTCTAACTCTGCCTAACTTTCAAATCATTTTTGAATAAAAAAATGTACATAGTATACTGTAAATGATATATACAGTATATACCATTGCTACATATTGAGGCACAGGGCGGCAACATAACAGAATGATTCTGAGATTCAACAAACACCCCACAGCTGCAGGCTTCTTATCTCTACTCACCCTCCTTTGATGTAATCGAGGAAAGTAAATTCAGACTCCACAGAAAAAGACAGCAGTGTCACCTGTGTGAGCAAATTGAAACATAAAACAGTTGTGTTCAGTAAAATGACAGGACCGGGCAGGAAAGCAAATATAACAAATATGACAACCTCTGTTGTGTGCAGTTAAGCGATTACCTATTGTGGGTAATAGAAATCGTGTGCATTGCCTGTTTGTTTGCTGACAGAATACATAATAGGGACATACATAACAGGGATATATTGTCTCACTCAGGAGAAATTGAAGTGAATAATGAAAATTCTGATCTGGAAAAGCCAAAAGGGAACAGTGTGCATTGGAATCAGTGTTGTGCTTTTGTATTGTGTTTTATCAAACTCAGAATTTGTTTAGACTTCTCCAACCAAAACTACTGAAATTTAATAATTTATACTCTCCTTAATCAACCAGGCTTAATTAAACTACACTCATTTGCTCTCAACAGCCTCAATTCTTCATGGCATGGATTTCACAAGATGTTGGAAACATTCCTTTGAGATTCTGGTCCATGTTGACATGATTGCAACATGCAATTCCTGCAGATTTTTAGGTGCACTTTCATGCTGCGAATCTCCCATTCCACCACATCGTAAAGATGTTCTATTGGATTCAGATCCAGTAACTGGGAAGGCCACTGAAGAACATTGAACTCATTGTCATGTTTATGAAACCAATTTGAGACGACCTTTGCTTTGTGACATGGTGCGTTATCATGCTGGAAGTAGTCGTTAGAAGATGGGTAAACTGTGGCCACGAAGGGATGCACATGGTCAGCAACAATGTCAAATAGGCTGTGGCATGCAAGCGATGATTGATTGGTATTAACGGGCCCAAAGTATGCCAAGACAACATTCCCCACACCATTACACCACTTCCACCAGCTTGGACTGTTGACACAAGGCAGGTTGGGTCCATGGATTCAAGCAATGGAAGAAGGTGGCCTGGTCTGATGAATCACGTTTTCTTTTAAAATTATTTGGATGACCTGGTGTATGTGCATCACTTACCCAGGGAAGAGGCAAGCCAGCAGAGGCAGTGTGATACTCTGGGCAATGTTCTGCTGGGAAACCTTGGATCCTGGCATTCACGTGGATGTTACTTTGATATGTACCTACCTAAACATTGTTGCAGACCAAGTACACCCCTTCATGGCCGCTGTATTCTCTAATGGCAGTGACCTCTTTCACACTGCAAAAACTGACCTCTTTCACACTGCAAAAACAGGAATGGTTTGAGGAACATGACAAAGAGTTCAAGGTGTTGACCTGGCCTCCAAATTCCCCAACTGAGTTAGATGTGCTGGACAAACAAGTTCGATCCATGGAGGCCCCATCTTGCAACTTAAAGGATCTACTGCTAGCATTGAATGTAGCTAAAAATGGTTAAAATGTACAACATATCACAAACAAATAAATAAAAAATGTAAAGGTTGACAAATTACTATGTTATAAGGGGAATAAAACACTTTGCGACTTTGTGTTATATGTATTATAACTTTGTGGTGGTAACATCATCACACCACTTCGGGATACATCCCAAAAATCCACATACCAAGAATCCATTGTGCCTGAGAACGTTAAGCTCTGTTGTTTCCTTTTTAGTGCCTTTTTTATTCCTTTTCTGTAATGCGATAGTGGATTATGTTCTCATATCAAAAATTGCCTGCAATATTACTTTTGTGCGTCCATGAACAAGACAGTGAGTGATGAGAGCGAGCAAAGCAGCTGAAGTTAGTCAAAGTTGCCAGGATGAGTTCGTGATGCAGAAGACAGGAAATGAGGCGTCTGTGGTGCAGTCATCAGTCTGGGTAACGGGTTGATGTCACATGAACTCTAAGATACAAGTTCCTGCTTTTGTGTCCACTGTCAGAATCACTCACGGATTCCATACCCCCCTCCTCCTCATTTCAGAGGTTATTCATCGCCTCTAACCTTCACCATCTGTTTAATATGGTGAACAGACTTAAATACTATATTTTCTAAGGAAGTGTCAAAGGGTAACATTGTCTCCACGCAGCTGCAAAAATCACCCAATTGTTATTTATTTTTACTCACTTAATTAGCGGGGGTGTGAAAGGAGATAGCAATTCATCTGAAAAGCTTGTGTTTTTGCAGGCAGAGGATGTGTCTTTTGTTTTATTTTAATATAAATGAACGAAAGAAACCATCACACCGTGAGTGTCTGTGTGTGTGTGTGTATGTGTATGTGTGTATTGAACTCACTGTGCCAGAATTGATGTATTTCTTCTTTTTCATCTTCTTCTTTGGATTCACCACCTACAAACCAGGATGGAGAAACCATTCAGGAGCCAAGTCTAAATACGCTCACACACACATCAGATTGGGTGGAAGATGCCCAAGTGGCACATAATAGATATTTTTTTTATACAGTGTAATATTTTTCAGAAAATATTATCATGAAATTACAGAAGCCCTGAACAGCAAGTTCTGAAAAACACATTGCTATGTCGTTACTGATTTCCGTTATCTGGCAATATCTGGCTTAGGGTCTGGGAAACAGCATACGGAAATATAATATTCAATTCATTAATAGTCAAAAGTCGAAATAACGACATAATATCTCGAAATAACTCATAATAATGACATAATATCTTGAAATAACAAATTATTACGTCAAAATAAAGACAGAACTTGCATACACAACCTGCAGTTCAGGACTTCCATATGAAATCGCTTCTTTTGTAGAAAATGTAGTTAGGTTGTAAAACCGGACGTTAGCCAACAGTTCAGGTGATTATGGTGTCACATGGAATTATTCAGTCCCAAGCTAGCAGAATTACAGTGAGGCAATGAATAATCTGTGTGCAATTTTCTTCCTCTATCTCTCCCCACTTTAACCACTTTGTTTTCCTATCTCAGCACCCTATCTCTATTTCACATGCAGGATCACATAATGAAAAGAGCTCAGGGAAGCAGTGCACACAAAGTTTGACTCCATATGTACTGTGATTCTGGGAGAGATAGTTAGGGCAATAGTGGCCAGGTCATCCATATTATTGACAATTTAGCAAGATGGATGTGGCAGAGGCTGGTGTCTGCAGATGCACAAAGAGTGATAGAGGTAAAATGCTGATATCCACACAAAGTGAAAAGCAAAGTGAGACCGGCCACCTGCTAGCTTTTTACATCCAGGATCCAAGGAGAAAATATCATTAATGTGTTCATTATTGTTCATATAATTCATTATTCATTTCAAAGTTTTATATCTTATAGCTTATCCCAGATTACCACCACTATAAATGCTATACAAATTGGTTGCATTGCACTCAACAATCCTTAAGGCAATGGATAATCTGACATAAATGCAGACAGCAAAATCCTCACCAACGATTTAAATCCCATAATAATAGATTAATTCTCAATCCAGGAGATTTCACCTGCAGGAATGCTAATGAACCCTGTTTCCTGGTGTGTGGGAAGATGTATAAGAATATTCACGTATGGAAATATTAAGCTGTTCCTGATATGAATGTGATCGTTTTTAAATATTGTCTTTTTCATCTCAGGGTTTCATCCTTACTTAATCACAGGAATTTTTTTGCTTGCCATTGTTGACTCTGCCTTGCTCATTAGGGATCTAAATTTATATCTAGATCTCATAAATGTGCTTTGCAAATTTCTGTTGTCAAATTTGCTATACAAATAAAATATACTTGAATTCATTATTATTGATGGGATGGTTTAAGGCATTTGTAAAGGAACTTACCTCATACACGTTGAACTGGCTCTGACCTCGGGCTAGCTCTCGGTAACTGGTGGTGAATTCGCCAATAAAATCGTGACTGACAGTTAAAAAAAAAGAATACAGGGTTCAGAATCCAATATCCATAAAATAGTAG
This sequence comes from Pangasianodon hypophthalmus, assembly GCF_027358585.1. Taxonomy (NCBI): domain Eukaryota; kingdom Metazoa; phylum Chordata; class Actinopteri; order Siluriformes; family Pangasiidae; genus Pangasianodon; species Pangasianodon hypophthalmus. The sequence continues at coordinate 6,681,778 of NC_069729.1, read as the reverse complement.
ATGATCCATCGTCATGCAAGACATTGAGCCATTTCTATTGCGCTTGACAAATTATTATGGTTATAGGAACAAATGAATTGGTGACTAACCTTCCATCTCGATCCCAGTCATACACCTCGACCTTAATCGTTCTGAAAGATAGAACAGTTGTGAAAATTAAAGAGCTACACAGTAAATTATTGTGTGTTATTGAAAAACATATGCATATGACGCAATTTAATTTGTAGTCCATGTAAAAGTGTCAGGTGGTGGAGATGGCGACAGTTGCAGGTTAAGTTTCTTTATTCTTCCAAAAGCAAACAAATCCAAAACCATAAGCAGAGTCAAAGTCAACAAAGAGGCAGAAAGCACGCGATGTACAAACAACGATACTTGGGCGAGAGACAAAGACAGAAACCAGAAACGTAGTCATAACCATAAACGCAATAAACACATAGCACTGAATCAAAAAAAAGGCTTAGTATAGCCAGGTATGTGACACTGAGCATATTCTACACAATCAAGGTGAGTCCTTATATACTGTGTGGCTATAGTTGCACACAGTTGTGCGTGATCAGTAAGATGGTGAACGTGAACATGACAGTTTCTGTGGTGGTGGTTGGGTGTAGTCCACGGCAGCCATATTTGTAGGCCGTTCTGTGGTCTGGGAGTTGTTCTGTGTTACGAGATGTTGAAAGCAATGCCATTTCCAGTGTTGAGGTGACAAAAAGTGTGTGCTATAAGAACACCATCAGGCTGTTGCAGGTCTGCCACTGGCTTAAGTATCAGGGAAGATTCTGTATCCTCCTGCCAAATTTTGTGTTTTTATGTCTTTTATCTTTTCCCACCATAGCATTTTATGACAGACTCAGAATAATATTTAGGTGCTTGGACCCCTAAAATATTCACTGACAGGTAGATTTTGATGTAAATGAGGCTATTCAGCTACAACACATTTCGACCTTGGCTGGTCATTGTGCTTACTCACTCGTTTTACTTTAACAATCAAAAAACTTGTTAGGGAATGTCATCGTCAGCAGCAACTTTAATTGGCTTGTTGCATTGCAGGGCCTCAGTTAAGTCATCAGTTACATTCACACCAATAGACACGGGTGTAGGAAGTGGGGGACTTACATCACTCAGCAGGTGTTTCTGCTCTGCATCTCACACTGACAAGACTGTGGGGAAAATGTGGCCACCTGCACATATTAATGAGGGTGAAACACACATTCCCCTAAATAAGCTCATTAGTGTAAGCAAGACTCATACACTGTTTAAGAAAGCATCTTACGCAATGAGTAACTAAGCTCATTTACATTATGTTTCATTTCAGGCCTTTTTGGTCACAGTTGATACAGAACGCACTCGCAAGTCATTAAGATTGTTTACCAAAAACATTGCTTATTGTTGCATTCCTTTTTTTTAAGGTTGCCATGATTGCTAAAAAAAAATGAGCTGAAAAAATCCTTGTAAAGTTTTGGATGAGCTCTTCAGAAGTGTGAAAGAGCATTCTTAGTGAAATCGACTTGGCATGCTTTGCTAGTGCCTTCAAAATGTTGTTGCTGAGTTAGCCTAATGAGAGTTGTTACATTTCTTGCGACCTCTGAACCTTAAACCATCACTGGCTGAATCAAAATCAAACAAAATTGTTTCCCACCTACAAATGCTCTTGGAGGATTCATGAAGTGTGTGTGTTTTTTTTTTTTTACTCTTCTACTTTCCAACTTTCCACACTACTTTTATGCCAGGAACTGTCAAAACTTTATACCCAACCCTAACTGCGGCACATCATAAAATTGCAAATAGAGCAAGAAACAAGAAACATCACACAAGAACTGTGGAGAAGAAAGAAGCCAAAAATACACTCCCCCCACATCCAGATGCGTAGGTGGCCACGTCCTCCGCAATTTGTTATCTTCAAAGGTATTGAGTCAGCACCTTTTCAAAGCCTCAGTCACCTGAATGCCTTTTTTTCTGACACCAACAAGGAACTGTTGTCAAGACAATCCCCAAGGCAGCTGTCAATCAACAATCCCAGCAGATGAACAGAAATAGACAATGTTTTCAACCCATCTATCTCACAAGGAAGGGAGGGAGGGAACACTGAATGAATAAAGGGAGGGCAGGAGTGGGATAAAGGCATTGGAGGGGTACTGGCACATTAACTATCAAGACCATTGTTCTGACCTTAAACCAAAATGGACAACTGCAGGCATTACCACTGAGATAATATTTGCAGATTGAAAAGGTTTCAACCACACACTTGTTCATTTCCATCTCTGAGACTCTGTGTGTAATATATTCAAAATATGTTAATTGACATTGTCATACAATAACTTCATTTTTGTTTAATGGATGATAAAAATAAAGCCAATTACTTCTGCTGTTCATCTGAAGTCTGAAGGGAAAAAAATAATATTTTAATGCCAATGTTTCCACTTAATCAAGACGTAAATAAAAAAACATGGAGAAGCAGATGATGGTTGATGGATGATGCTTTTAATCCTATTAGACTAGAAATAGCAGGTGCTGTAGCTCCTCGACAGGTCTGATGATAGCCATGGGACTGTAATTTTTTTAATGTTAGTATGTTAGTAAAAGGGGTCCCACTTACTCCCCCGTGGTGCTATTTTTTTTTTCTTGGATCAGTGTGCGCTCTTTTCCTGTTTTTGATGGCTTAGCTAGCTCTATTTCTAGAAAAAGTAAAATGCATGCTGTCCTTGCCAACACTGCACTTACTACTGACAACAGAGACCTGAGTGTCATGAGTGGATGATGGAGCACTGCTTGGTGTAGTGTGATAAAGAAAAGATATGTGGATGGATTTTGCTAAACATATCTCATCAGATTTTGGGTCATCACGGCGAGATCTGAATCTGACTGGTATATCTGTGATCTTATCCCTGCTATGGATTTTCACCAGAGGAATATTCTGTGAATGTTTTACCAATTTTGTTGCATACCTACATTTTCATTACCCTCAAAATGGTGTTTAATTGGTCCTTTGGAATTTTTTTTGCATAAGAATAAATAAGGGTGAAGTTTCTTAAAAATAATCAGTTTTCCAAAAGCAGTATAACACACACAGATACACACCTTCCGGAAGTCCTGGCACACTGCTGCAGTGCCAATTTACCGAAACACTAAGCTTCAACATCTGTCCTGATTATTGCCACAAGCTTGTTGGTTTGCACTTCTCCATCTCACAGCCTCTCTCCTAAAACATTCTCTGTGCTAAACTATTTTTTCAACATGAGTGTGATGGGCTTTTACCCAAATCATAAAAAGTTACCTAGTTTAACTTCTCAAAACTGTTCCTGGAGCCACTTGGCCAAATTAGTCTTGAACTACCTATGGAAGAAGTGTCAGATTTCTTTAGCAGTAGTTACCAATCCGAGGTGTGGTGAGAGCTAAAATAGAAAACAATTCTGAAGTCCCTTGGGTCCCTTGGTAAGTGTTTTGCCAGATTGGTGTGATAGTTTCAAGCCCAGTATTTCTTGCTCAAGCATACCAAAAGCTGAGTGTGAGATACAAGAAACAGGAGGTGAGAACAATACAACAGAGCAGCTTTAACAAAAAAAAAATAATAATAACAAACTGTTCACACTTCTGCACTAAGGCTGATCAGGCAGCAGAGAATGTGTTTCCCAACATGTCAGTGACAACAGTATACAACTCACAGCTTTAACACTACAAAATTATAATAATATGCACGCAACAGCACTAAGACTTTATTTGAACTAGGTACCAAGAGTTACACCTGCCCAGTACTCTTGGCCAACAAATCGTGATGATGCAGAGAAGCAGCAGTAATGCGAGGCATGACAAGAACTACCCACTGGAAATATTTGTGACAACTTCGAATCCACCAAGTTGTTGCTTGGAGATTAGAAAGACATACACCACCCCAGAGTGACTTGACTTCAGACTGAATTCACTGACTCATAGTAATGCTACAATAAGCTTCAGAAAGATGTCACAAACTGTAGCTCCTCTTGGCAGGAGCAAATAAATTTGTCAATAAATGTATTGATGGATGATTAGGTTTTACTTGCATTTCTAATTCAATTCAATATAGGTTGTGTATACAACAAATGTCAAACCAGTCCAAAATCTGTGAACCTGCCCAAGCATATCTTTTTTTCTTGCAAAATCCAACCAAAAGAAGTCCAGTTGCATGGAAAAGCGCCCATCTGGCAGCAATGCCTCTGATGCCACAGCTGTTGATGAACAGCTCTCCAGAGATTAAAGGCCATACACATGAAAGCTGTAGAGATTATTCAAGGCTAGCTGGGGCTTCACCTCGAGGAAGCACCTCCATGTGGTACAGTGGTATAGGAATCTTACCGGTCATAATCCCCATTGCAGAGCGCTCTCACTGGGATGGTAAAAGACTGCCAAACTGGATTGAGGGTGTTCTTCACCACCTCTGTCTTATGGCAGATGGTGAACCTTGACAGAGAGAAGGAAGGTAACAAGTCAGTGGAGGCGTTTTATTACTCAGAAATAAACTACAACACATAGCAGGGCATCAGCTGACTGCTGAATTTACATTCAGAAGTCCACACCTAACAAGCCATATGGGAATGTGTTCAACAAATGAGTGTCTAATGATTAGTGAAGATGTTAAAGAATGTAGCTGAATGTTTCTTCTTGTTAAATTAGTGCCAACTGACATCATGGGTAGTAGTCTACCTTCTGGTCTGCTGATCATAACTGAATACTATACCTGAAAATATGTGTGGCTGAGATAGTGTAATAGCTAGAATGACCTCATTTCTGTAATGCTAATTAGCTCTCATCTGCTTCTCTTATTAGCAGCATTAACATTTCCTTTTCCATGAATGACTCCTTCAAAGTTGCAAATTAAAAATAATTAAATAGCAGAGTCTCATTGTGATGTGTGCTGAAGAATTTCACTGTCTGGTATTAGCTTCTTAATTTGACCAGTGCTAAATTAACTAAATAAAACTCAATCAAATGTAAACTATTAAAACCCAGCATCTATTTAGTTAGACTGTGGCCCTGATTTACTAAAGGTTTGCATTACTAAAATCACATGCAAACTTGACAACACCCACAAAAAAATGTTGCAACTGATTTACTATCAGCATCAGTGTGTTTTATATGAGCAAATGAATATGTATTTCGGGCCCTTTCTACTTTATGGACATAGCTAAGAGGTGCCCATCTCACTGTGATAGGCTACTCTGAATAATAATGGGAACACTCACTACAATGTCATTATCCATTGGTGAGGACTGTCGATGAGTGTAATGTTATGCAAGAAAAAAGATAGCTTAGCTAGCACAAGTGAACAATGCCCTGACCCCACTGACCACAACAAACAAACAAGTAAAGAAACACTGGCCAAAGTTTTTCTTAGTTTAAGGATATTAATTATATGGAGGTATAACATTGGATGTATTCAGTTCGATATTAGTTACCATTAGCTAATATACTGCATTCGTAATGCTAGTGTACTTCATAAGATATAGCCCAAGGGAATTTTAGCTGTGACATTTATGCATTTTATGTCCAATGGAGATCCTAATCAGGCCATACACAGATAGGTGGGGCCACTTTATGTCATTTTCTATGGCTGGATAAGTATTTAGTCCCAATGTAGACTGCCACCCCGATAACGTCATTGGCTCTAACCTGGCCACCCCGTTGAAAAATATCTGGCGATGCCCCTGTTGCAAAATATATGGCAATGTCTATCCTGCAATGCAACCTGAAAGTCACCAACAGCATTTAGAAAAGAGTCTTTGAAAATAAAGTCCATACTTAGTAGTCTTTGAAAAGATTTACTTAGTCTTTGAAAAGATTTTCATTAACATTTTCCTTATTAACATAATGCACTCTTTTTTCAACACTCTTTTATTCATTTATTCATATCTTATTTCAAACAGTTTTTAAAAGAGCACAATTTATCCCACTGCACACACAAATTAGCATGTTATTGTGTTATTATGGATCTTAGTAAGTCAGGGACTGAGTGTTTTTTCCTCCTAATTTTCAGACTGCATTCTGTATATGACAAAACTCTACTATAGTTTTGTAAATGATGGACTGCAGAAATGTGAGGTAAGAGTAGACCATGATGGAGCCATGAAGTGCACTCAACTGGGTAATGTACAGACTGGACAACATGTTTTTCTTCTTTCTGAAAAGCGACATCCATTACATGAGATGCTACGTTATATTTTGTGCTCCTCAGAATAAAAGCATGTTGGGGCAGTAGGTTCAGAAGTGCCGCTGTGTGTTTTGGAGGTTTAGCATGGGGTTTTACATGTCTGGATAATGGGGGAAAACATGAATAAATAAAGCATTAAATAAGGCATCACAAATACCTGGGCCTGGAGCATTTAGACATCATTTAAAATACTTTTTTTCTGTGCTGTTTTTAACACTTTCAAGTACAAGAGTAAACTTACGTTCCATCTTCATTACTTCTGTAGAACACCATAAAGGGATCCGACTTCCCAAAGAAGTCCTTCTTGTCCAGCTTATTGGCACAAAACTGCATGGTTGCACTATCCTGCCAAAAAAAAATAACAAAGTACATCTGAGCTGATGTTCATATGCATATTCTTTGTATATTAGAAAACTGCACTATGTTCTTTGCATTTTAATGACTGCAACGCAGCAGAAAAATCTAAAGGCCTATTGAAAAAGCTACAGCCCTTTTGTGTAATCCCACCAGGAGAAAGCGAGCCTCATTACAGTGAACCTGGTGTTTTCTCTGACATTTCACACAGTGAAAGAGTATAATGAAGCCTGCAAACAGACTTCACACTAAAGCCTAGTGTCTATATGTTGTACTGATTAGGATATAAGTTATATTAGAGAGGTTCTGTACATTATTATGAGTATGGACACCATTCTGCATCATTTATTTCACCTAAAGAGAACAAACTACAACTTGCAAAAGTTTGCATACCACTAAACCAAAATGAAGAAGACAGAAGTGTAATTTATGTCAAGATAATTTGCATGTTCAGCACTTTTAACAATAGACATTGTCACAAAGCATCTTTGCAGGAGATTTAGGTGCCTAATGAGCAAGCCAGAAGCAACAACTGCAAGGAAAAACCCCCTGAGATGGCATGAGGAAAAAACCTTGAGAGGAACCAGACTCAAAAGGGAACTCATAATAGACTTAATACACATAGACATAATACTGCTAATCATGCCAGACAGCATAATATATTTCTGAATGTAATCTGCACTTGTATGGTTTGAAAATATGGTGGCTGTTTCTTTGTCTTGGAAGACTGCTCCTGCCAACCGTTTCATGCATGAGGCAGTTTATAGGAAACACACCTCACTAACTCACTGCGCCTTCTCTCTTCCCTCAATACAGTATGCTCAAGGACATAAGGCTGAAAACATTTCTCTGATGACTGCCATAGCCAGTCAACAGATGAGTGGCAAACACAGCAAAAGCTATCACACTATTTCCTGTTTAAAGTATAAGGGCCACATTGATTACTGGTAAAATTGCTTGTGGGAGTGTGAAAAATCAAATTGTCCACCAATGACTTCTGTTTTTGCTTCTTGCTTGCCTGTTTTTCTTCCTGGAAAGACAGAATCAAATACATTTGAACTGCCTTACATATCCTGGCCTTACATACTCAGCTTTCCAGAACAATCTTCCTCTCACTGTGTTCTGCTAAAGGTTACCAATTTTATACTGTCTTTCTTCTCAGTGTCTGGGTTTCAAGGACATAATTTATTTGAAATAATATTTTATTTTTATAAAGAATATGCCCCTGATAGTCAGTTTTTACATTTCCAGGCATAGACAACAAGAGTATGAGAAATCATCAAGATATTTACCAGGAATATTACAATAAAATAAAAGTTACAGAAGTTTTGGTAGCACTTTGAATAAACGGTACCTACATTAGGCCTTAATAAAACATTTTTAAAAATTAAAGCAATGATGGATGATTAATGTTAGGCTAATGTTAGTTTTTTATGTAGTGGTCTTTAAAGGAAAGAGAGAAAAGAAAAGGACCAACTATTATCATTATTGTTACACAGTTCTAGACCTATGTATCTTTAATACTTCATGCTTATCTCAAAAGTTATATGTTATTAGAAGGATACTTATATTGGGCCATCAGATGATGTTCATAAACATTGCTTCTGTAAATTTTAAAAATGTCTCAAAATTATTTCTGCTGCACACGTGGTAGATGAGTTGCTCTCAGTGAGGTTTGCCATCTGTGTCAACCTGTAGAGATTCGATGCAAGGTGTAGAGAGCCACTTGACGGTGTTGTCTGAGTGAACCTACATGTGGTGACATCTCAGTACCCATAAGACGAACTCTCCCAAGCAGACCCCTTTTGTTAGAAAAACCTTGAATCACCAGCAAGCTAGCGCCTGGATCCTTCTCACTGAGACAAAGACATGTTTCTTTTTGCGACATTCTGTAGACTGATAAACCACTTTTGAAAAGAGCTCCAGCAAACCTAGGCTAATTATAACAGCATCTGCCATCATCAGTCCTAACATCCCCAACAGAAGCCTGGCTCAATCTGATTGGCAAGCATAATAATGTCTGTCACACATAAACAGGTGACTTAAGTGAATTAATGGTGTGGCCTGTTTCAGTGATAGGTAGTTCTTTTCTGAGTTCACCATCAGACCGAATGCTGTTATGTGTGCAAGGAGTCTAGAAATGTCCCAAATTGTACTGGCCATCTGGGGAGACGAGGACACTTGCATACATCTAAAAAACATCTGTGGTACCAGAGAGAGACCAAAGAGTAGAACTTTAAGTGGAACACCTGTCTTTGGAAAGCAAACTTAAAAAATCATTTGTGTTCTGGGGCAATGGGGAAATGAAACTAAGCACTGCACAGGTCTACCGACATGAACCAGTCCTGAGGTTGCATGGCTTGGACTACATCTGACAAGCTTAGTATATGAAAAGTAAAAGTCAAATCTAGAATTGGACTGCCATCCTTCTTCTGAACAAGAGCTTGTTGTTTTGAGCAATGCAATTAAGTGATAATCATAGAGATGTCACAAAGATTTACAAATATTTTTTATAAAAAAAATAAGGATTTTAAAAAATAGTCACAAATAGTCTTGAACAGACTGCCAATAATTATTCTCTCTTTTCTTGCATACAAAGTGAAAGTCACATTACATAATATCTCTAATGTTACCTCACAATTTTTGACATAAGGCTTCAATAAATACTCCAGCATTGCTTTAAAAAAAGATTTTTTTTTATTCAGAGTATTTTATTATTTATTAACATATAAAGGTCAGATGTAGTTGTAAACAAGTGTTACCAAATTACTAAAATAGAGTAGCAACCCAAATTAATGATAATTAACTATTTTCTCTTTCATGTAGAAACAAAGTCAGACTATATACAACCTCTAATGTCACCTTATGAGTTTTTCTAAACTTTGCACAAGTTCTCCTGCTTTGCTTTATAAAAGATTTATGCAGAAGTAAAGTCTGCCACAGACTTGACACAAAAAACAAGTTGGCAAGATTTGTGCATTCAGTAAGTCTAGAAAACAACAATTCATTTATTCTTCCTCTGAATAAACCAATTCAGTATCAGCTCTATGTTTCTCCCTCAAAGCCATTAAGAAAACATGTCTTCTCAAAGCATTTTGTGAGTGATACAACAAATTGTACAATAGCTTTTAAGAGGAGAGCATGTTGTGCACACTGCAACCTCTTAGTGCAGTGGAGATTAGTGGGACAGGAACTGGCAAATCTAATCAAACATCCTTAGAATACCAGGTCTGTTATCTGGGCTACAGTTAGTCGACATGGTGTTGCTGTTGCCTGGGCAGCCTGCAGACTGCAAATGACATGCTCGTAGGTTTTAATGGTGCAGACTGTGTCTATTTTTATCATCAAATACAGACACGTTTTGTTGGCCAGGGTTCCTCGATGACAAGGTTTTAAAATTAATGAAGCATGAAATAGAGATTATTATGGAGGGATGTAATGCAAGGCCACTGTCTCTATCTGTTCCTGTATCTGTTTATTGTTCCAAATGTTCATATCAGTATCTGTATTTGCATTTGAATCTGAAGTGGGCATGGTTTCTTTTTAAATTAAATGTGAAACCTACCACTATGCCCCTGGAAACATTGGGGAAAAGAGATCAAGAGATTGAAATGCCTACTTAAACCACTTTGACCATGATCAGGTAGTTAGTATGCATGCAAGATTTGCACCCTCACATCCACTACCCCCTCCCCCCCGTCCACATTACCAGTTCCATAGATGGAGAAAAAAGCCACTCTATAGGGGAAGATATAGTCAATAATAGAAGTATATAGGGATCAACACATGGCCAAACACCACCCCACAACTTAATGAGATTTTTTCCAGCCTTTTATAACTCACAGGTCAAATGACCAATCACAAAAGCTTCCACAGCCAACAACAAGACAGACCCGACCCAACCAATGTAAAAAATGCAATTACAGCTGTAACACTGTAGTACACACTGGTACTCAGAGAAAATAGGCCTACCTAATCTATACTGCAGCTTCACAAAGGGTTCACACTGATTACAGAAGGAGCTGCTCATTCAGATCTTCACAAATAGGAGCCTGTATATCTGTTACAAGTATTACATATACGGCTAATCACAGTTACCAGATTTAATCACAGTTAATCAGTAGATTCCACAAACTTATATATATGTATGTATGTGTGTGTGTATGTATGTATAAAGTTGGTAAACGCAATGGTTATTTGCAATTAGTTTCTTGATATAATCAAATGCTGCACATTTTATGATTAATCATTTAATCTATGAACTATTAAATAGTAACTAGTGATAGCATGATACTACTTTTTCATTTTTCTTTTTAAATCCAACATTTTCCAGCTTTAACATGGACCATGTTTAATTACTCTTAAAATTACTCTGTAACCCTACAGGATGAAATACATAACTATAGGCATGATTTACAAAAAAGCCTGTTGTTGTGGTAACTTAGGTGGTTACTGTTATCATTGCGTGGCCAACTTAATTTTGCTTTACATTACATAATGCATTTCTGTCTAGATTTGTTGTAGAACAAGATCGGTTTCATGCTTTTTTCCCCCTCTGATATCCAAGCTAGAATTTTCTGCTGATATCAGCCCAAAAGTGACACTGCATATGCCATCTTTGTTTGTAAGATTACAGAGTAGCCACTAGTTTACAGGCTCACCACATTCTACTTATTTTTTCTTCTACTTTATTGCATAGCAGCAAATCCCTTGTGGTGGGACTATATTGTGGTGGAAGAAATGGACAATATTAAAAACAGATATTTGAATCAATGTTCTTTGTTTCTTTACTTCTTTCCTTACTTTGTACACTGTTGTATAAAAAGCAATATAATGCTTGTGATCATGTGTTATGGGAATAACATCATGGCCGTGATTTGGTTGCAGTCACAAGCCAAAAGCGAGAGCCATAGATCTTCACATATTCATGTAATGCACTCCCTCTTGTGTTCTATTTCTTAATCACATTTTAACTGTTTCATATTCAAAGAATTAGAAAATTCAGTAAATAAATGATGATACATAAATCTGGCTGATAAAGTCATATTTAGTGTTCATTTTACAGGTAGAAATGGAGAGATGAAACATGATGCCCACCCACCTTTCTCAGTATCTCATTCTCAGGTTGAAAAGCACTGATCTAAATCATATACTTTGCACTTCACTATGTTCTGAAGGCTTATTAAAAAATTATTTCTTATCATGTCACATGGTGCAAAAGCAACAGAAACCTGACATTCCATCTCTGCCTCTAATAGGCAAATGTAGGCCGATCTGACCCACTTCAATGCACCCTGATCGTGGAAAATGCCATATTACTCTGCTAGATGTTAGTGAAAAATGGCATGGTCTTTGGGGCAGAAATCAGATCTGCTTCATCAGCAGAGCAGTGCAATCCATTCTTCTGAATATCAATGTTAACAGCATACCAAATAGGTCTGTAAAACAGCCCACAGGCTCAGTAAAAGGTAGGATGCACACCGGAATTTCAATAGGGGCAGGTAAAGTATCCCCAAGGGCCAAGTTCTGTCTGATATATGTGCTGAATATCCTTTATGAGAAATATTACTTTTAAGACCTTGATCTCATCTCACATACCACAGCTGAAATCACCATTCAGCTTGACAAAGGTGACTGAATGATAGCATTTGGGTCTGACTGATTAGCAGGCAGTGTGCACTTCATTCTTAATCAGACACATACCAGGCCTCTCTCGGGAAATAGTCAACACAAGATGTTATCATGTTAAGCCTGTTCTGAGCCCTAGGATCCTCCACATGCAAGATACAAATGGAGGCTATATAGCTGGAAAAGATCTAGACATCCCTACAGCTGTGAAAAGGAAATCAATACTATCAGTGTTATCAGTGTGGCTTTTTGTCAACATGTACGTCCCTTAAGCCTCAGCGTGGTGTGTGGTGAGCTCAGATAATCATGCATCTCTGCGTACTGTACATATCGCACACAAAAGAGCATCCTCAACTAAGAAAATGATCAATTCTCACTCCCAGAGGCTTCAAAAGCCCAGTTTAAGGGTCTTGGGTGCATAGCGGCCAAGCGGAGGCCTGCAGTTATTCATGCACACCAGCGATCAAGACTGCAGTTAAAAGAGCCAGAAAGAAAAAAAGGTTTATACCTGTGCATGTGCAGACATGTCATAAACGCAACGATGAATTATTTGTCTTGAAATAATTGTAGCTACAACACTTGTAGAGATAATGGTACTTGTGCATTATTACTGTACTTGAGTATTATACATTTTAATTGTCTACATTTTTACTATTTAATGATCATAGCAAAAAAAAAAGCAAAATTCAGTACCACAACCACTTGCTACTACCACAATACCCTTATAAGTGAGTGAAAAAAAATTGTCATTCTTCCTTCAAAAATGCGTCATTCTTTAATAATATTAAATACTGGACTCACTGTCAAATTGTTGTGGTATAAGACAAATAAAATATGTTGGGACATAATGCTTCACACACCCCCATCGCTGATTATTTTCCTATATCATCATGCCCCACCATGTTTTATTCCTTATTTAATTGAAAAAAATCATTTATTTGAAACATTTTTTAATTCAAATGAACAAGGGCTAATTTCATACACATAAATTTATAAGAAGAGGCACAAACATTAACCCTGCCCCTAACCATAACCTTAACCCATGTGACTTTTTGTACAAATTGCATCAGGTAAATTGTGTGAGAAGGGAAAAAACGTCCTTACCTATAATTTTAGTTAAAATCATTTATGTTCTACTCCAACATACTTGACTACATTGCAGAATGAACACTTTTCATTTTTACTTAACTTTCTTTTTGACTAATCAAGTAAAATTCTGATTCCCCTAAGGATCTGTTTTTTCATCCCCGTCAATATTGTCAATTTTCAAAAGTGTCAACATTCAACAGTGCAGCAAAAAAAACATCTGAGCATAAATTTATGCACCTTCATGTGGAAAATTTGGATAGAAGTCTAGTTGATAACATCTATCCTTGCCCAAGCACAGGCAAAAAAAAATCCACACAAACATAAGAAGTTGTCTTGCGGGCTTGACAAATCAGACTTCGCATTTACAAACATATTCATGCAGCATTTCACCCATAACCAAGGCTGATTATCATCCAGTGAGGTGCTTTGATCCTTTATAACAGCAAACTCTACACCCCTCTGAGCCATCTACAGGAATTTCAAATCTACACACACTCATTCTTATGCAAAAATATGCTCATGGCCTCCCACACACACTGCATATACATGCATATTTACCTAGCCCCTTTATCAGGAACATCCATCAGCATTATAAATTACATTCTCAAATAAGGTTAAGTGTTAAACTAGAGCTTGCTAAAGCTCTCATTAGTTTCAGATAGTTTTGTTACTTTTATTTACTGTCAAATTCTCAAATATGATTGGTCAGGTGTTAATTCGTTTTCTGTAACAGCAGCTCTGCCATAATTAAAACCACTGGTTTATATTATTGCACTCTTTCTATGCTATTGTTTCTATAGTAACAACTCATTCACAGTATTCCGTATGCTCCACATAATCTAAGACTAATAAAAAATGGATAACAAATGTGTCATTTAACAAAGAAGAATGTCTAATCCTTGATATGGTGAGGCTTTCTGTAATGAGAAGTTTGTTTAACATTTATGGAAGGAGTCTCAATTGTCAGTGCTTAGTAGCAGTAAGTAGGTTTTCAGACACCAAGGACTTTGCACTGGCCAGGTTCTTCGGAACATGACAAGCTACACTTTTTGTCTTATTAACTTCAAGAGAGAAAAAAGAGAGGCTGGTGAGTTGTTTGGAGCTTTCACAACATTAAATGTAACCATAAATGCTTAAAAGGAGCTGTGTTGTTATTTAATACATTTAAAATTGTAATCATTACCTGTTGTATAAGAGGAATAAAACACTTTAGGATGTGCTCTTATTGGAAAATAATCAAAATGAGGTGGTAAGAGTAAGTTCTCTTCATGTCAAGCCACATCAAAACAAGCCATCACTAATTATTTTCCTATAACAGCATTGTCATGTTTTAGTCCTTACATAAAAGGTAGCTAGTGTTCCATTTCTAAACCCATTTACACTAGTGTCTTTCATGTGGATCAAGCTGGGAGATGAATATTCTGTGCACTATTGAGGCCTCTATACCACAGGCGAGGGATCGGGAGAAGCTGTATTACTAGTCGACATGATTTGTTTGATAGCTCCTTGTTCCTAAGATGGACTGAAAGCTTTTGTGTGTAAAAGATGGGTGGCGCAGAGAATAAAAAACTACAAATGAGCTCTCTTATTGATCTACAGACCAGGCTGGCAATAGAAATCCTTTTGATATTGTAATGAAGGTGTTTCAGTGGAATGATGTCCGGCGCCCGTTCTTGTATCAGAGAGCAGCTCAAAGAGAGAAGCACGCTTTAACCGCACCACTAACCTCTATAAATAAATTTGTGATTTAATTTAGATTGTGATCCTTCTCAGAAGTGATCAAATTAACCTGAAACTCACAAGATTTGGATTGATCCATTTTTTAATTTACTTGGTAATTCAAATGATGTATGTGTACTGCCTTATAGACCTACAGATCCTATCAATATCTCTCACTCATGGACATTCAGTAAGGCTTTCATCTGGATATTAAAGATCAAAACTATATAAAAAAAATGTGCAGGGTCTTTGCAGCATATAAACTATTGAAAGCAGTGATTAAAATGAAAAATAGGATTCTAAACACTAAATGAGATGGACTTAAGCACTTACATTCAAATCTTTATAGAAATTTCCTTGTCTTGTTTTGTATAGTCATTTTCATGGATAGATTTCCATAGATTTTGTGGAGGCAGGACAGCAAACATAATGACATAGCCTCAAACTGAATGAAGTCATGAGGATATCACACTAGAATGCTATAGGCTTTTATCTAATGAATTTTTAGAGTAACTGTGTAATAGGCAGTTGAGAATCAAAAACATACAGTCATCCATCATACCGTCTGGCAGCACATTTCAAGTGCTTAACCTTCGTTGAACTTTATTCGATATAGCAAGTTACCATGTTACCATCGCCTTTAAGAAGGGTTGCCAGGTTTCAGCAAAATTTCCAGCCCAAATACACCTCAAAAGCCTTGAAACTAGCCCAAAAATCAGGCATTTCATCTCTTCTTTGAGCATTTTAAGCATTTATTTCTAGAAAGAAGGAAAATTATCTACTAATCAATTAAGAAGATTTAAAGCTTGAAATAATATTTAGAAATAGGTTTAATAATATTATATTTGATTTATTTATTGTAGTCTTATAAAAGGAAATATTAGATGACTTTGACTATATTCAGGATATTTTCACTTGCCAAGATGTCATTTTTTTGCAGTGAAAAGAGCCTCCACTGCATGAGCTTTTTCTGAAGATACCTTGTTGTCAGCTTGTTAGTCTACATTGTGAACAATTAGAGACTCATCTTTTTTTTCTAAGCACAGTATGTTAATCATCTTCTAGCCCCTCATTAGTGTCAGTTTCTGACCATAACACAACTGTTGGTTGGACATTTTTGGTTGGCAAACTGTTTCTTAACCCAGCACTGACATTAAAGAGTTTAAAAATAGAGACAAAGTGCACTTACGTGGTAGAGGTACCTGATAAAATGGCCAATGTACAGCTATAATGTAGGTGTACATAATAAACTGACCACTGACAGCATATATTTACTGTCAGAGAAGTACTTAGGGTTCATTTATGTAAAAGTCTGCTTTGTTCTGTGGATTTTCCATTTTTTGCTGCTGTGTTTAAATTGCACATTTTCTTAGAAGTGCACATGAATGTGTAGCTTTGGTGAAACCTTTGATGGTAACAACGAAATTAAAAAGAAGAAGGGTGAGAAGTGAGGTCAGTTATCAGAGTTATTATCCGTAGTGTATATAATCCAAAGTGTAGGCTGTTTATGTGTTAATTAGGCATCAGACATCAACCCCAGTTCTAGCAGTGACCCACCAACCACCACCTAATGAGATGAGGAATGTAGGAAACCATTAACCAAAGTGAAAACAGACCAACCTGTCAATGAAAACCTGTCAACTCAGAATTTAATTATACCATAAATCTTAGATGCCATTGAAGATCACATTAATTCTAAAGATTAATAATCTAGTAAAAACCTGTAATTACTCTAGAAAGAGCCTGCGGTCCTCTTATGAGTCTGGAACTCTGGAGTGCTGCTTACTGGTGTACTAGCATACCCATGTACTGTATTTAAGCACTAGTAGGAGGACAAACATACACTATATACAGTGTACATAGATCTGTATAGTGACACCTTTATTAACCATACATTTGACCATGTTTGTAAATAAAAAACACACTGGTACACATACCCTGCAGTTTCCAAGCTCTTCTGCCGACAGGATGATGGTTCCACACTTCTTCCCAGGGATCCCCCTGCAATCAAGGCAGAGTGTTAACTCTTACAAAGTGAGAATTAAACAGATGTAACAGCATGACTGTGCTAGGTGTCCAGTAGTGAGGCATAAAACCAACTTCCAAATGCACACAAAGCCTGCTGTATTACCTGAAAATATCTTTAGAACAAATCAGATATAACATGGCTTCATGTTTCTCTTTACTGGCACCCTGAAATGATAAGCTTTTTTTTATTTTACTTCCTGTTGCACATTATATAAGGATTTCATAGTGCCTCAGTCTTCTCCCAAGAGCGTTCAGACTAGTCAGAATAAAGATACCAAGTGACCGGAGGCAGAAAGATAGCTGACAATAAAAGCCACAAACCATGCAGTGGAGTTTATAGTATAGCACTTGGGTGCCCAGCAGTTTGCCCACACTGTCCTCCAGAGTCAACAAATCTTGCCCATCCCTGCTTGAGTTGCATAACAATTTCATTAGCATTGCTTTCCTCCAGATGGCTAAGTTTCCCACTGGGAGCCTCCGGCAGAAATAAAGGCAGATGCAGGCTATGCAGGCTCTGTGGAACCATGTTGGTCATGCCCGTGCTGAAGCTCCAACCCAAATCTGTTTTGGCAGAGGCTTTGTTTTAATATGACAGAATATAAAACCTTGCTGACACCACACCGAGATGTTAGAACATCACCATGCAGCAGCCATTTGTCTCCAAATTCAGGACTTGCACAAACAAAAACAAGGTAAAAGACTAAAATATTTGCTTTAATTTCCCAAGTGTGGTTATCAGGAAATCAAGTTTGGTTATCAACCTCCTTCTTCAAACACACGTTTGATTAAAGCTTATTCAGATGAAACAGGTCCATATTATGAAAGGCTTGATGTATGGAAAAGGTCCTCTTGCTATGCCAAATCAGCGTGAATGCGATGACACCTGTTTTGTCCCAAACCCTTAGAAAAGGTCACGATATAAAAGTTGGATATGAAAAACCTGAAACACTGCAAGGAGGGATTATAAGAGATGCATCAGGTAAAGGTCAAGCCTACTGAGATATTCGTAGGCAATAATGGTCTGTGGCAGTAAAAATCTGTATTAAATTTGACAGTAAAGACATTCTCAAAGCAGAGATGAAGTACAAATGTATGGAAAATCCTGGGGTAAAGAGTTTCAGTAAAGGCATAGGATTTGAGAAATGACATTTTATCTTTTACAATCCACACCACAAGAAGCATTATGATGGTGTAACACATTCCATACACATAGGGGTAGCATATAGCAAGCTACAAGTAGTAGCACAAGGAGTTGTTTTCAAAGTAATGTAGCTTTTTCAGTAACAAGCTACTTTTGACAAAATGCTACACTGCTACATTTTCCTTTCCACATAACGAGTTCAATGTTAGTTTGAAAACAAATAACTCCCAGTGTTGTAGCAAATGCCCAAATGTAGCTATTTAATTCAATGTTACACGGATTACTATACGCCCACTAATCTTATTGGTACATTAGTTCTTACTGATCTTATAGACTTGCATTTTATTGACACATTAGCACAAAAATGCACTAAGGGTTGCAAAACAAACATATCTAGAGGCAAACACACATTTTTTGTCTATTTATTGTTGATATTATTCTGAGAACTCTTGCTCTCCCACCCTGCAAGCTCTCGTGAAATACATAATGGTCTTATATTACAATGGGAAATGCCTGCTGTGTTTTGACCATAAAAATGTCTCTTCCACTTTCCAATAGTGTTGCATTGGTGTGACAATACTGCTGATGGACTGTCAATGGTTTCTGTGTCCTCTGGGGCAATGGTCCCAAAGGACGAATACAGAGACCAGGAAGATCGATAAGTGACTCTCAAATGATTGGCTCAAAAAAGGTCAAGCTCCCTCTACCACAGCTGGCCACCAGTTGCCATCACATCCTGTCAAAACAGAAACCAGCCACCGCTCACTATTGACTGACAAAAATAGGTGAAATGGCCCATCTCCCAGGTCTCGATCATCATTATAACCCTGACCTCTGCAGGACAACTCTTCAGAAGGCCACACATCCTTGATGACCTGACATCCTTCTCCAAATCCAATTTCAGAAAAAGCTGGAGAAGGGTAAACACAATAAGTCTTTTGAGCTGTAGGATTTTTTTTTTTTTTTTTTGAGAAGGTGATTCTTGACAAACCCAAACTTCTCTATCAGTGATGGCATTTTTTGATTGTTCTAATTTATAGACATACCGTCACATGATGTATGTAGTAGTTAAACAACACAAGGCTATATAATGGTAACAAAAATGTTACCATTATGATTTCTGATTCCTCAGTGGATTTAAATGTGGCATCTTCTTTAATTAATATGATAATGCTATGTCCAAGCAAAAACATCTGGTAGCCAGGAACAGATTTTGGCTTCCTGGCCAAGCTTGTGGATTAACACGATCTTCAATGGTATGCCAATTTAGCAGATTAAGGAAAGGGAAGCAGATGATGCACACAGTTCAGTTTGCATGTGATTAATTAAAACCTGGACATGGACATTTCTACAAATTCCACATCACATTTAATATTTGGAAGCTAATGAGGCTCCATATTCTCCTGGGACCCAGAGCATGCAGTTGTGTGCAGTTTTTATTTCATCTCCATTTCTGTAACTGTGGAAACCCAGCAATGCCTCAGAACAAGATGTAGTTCGATCTGAATCCAGTAGCACTGCCTTGTTCACATAAAAACTTTTATTGAATTTTTATAGAAAGCTCAAGTTATTTCCATGTGATTTCAAGTTTGTTATTGGCACTCTGGAGCAGAGCTGTACACACTGTGCTCTATGTCTACTGTTTCTATCTAATATTCTTCTGAATGTATCATATCTTCAGATTGAACACTACTACAACTCATTCTTCTGTGACTTTACTGATCTTTATGTCTTTTTTTATATTATTATATCTCAGACTGCACAAGGATATGGAATATTAATTGTTGTAATTAAACTAGAACTAAGCAATTATGTGAGCAGTCAACAACACAAAGCTAATGTGACATCTTTCTCTCCATTGATTCCTCACTGAATTAAAGAAAAATATGGCAATGCTTTACTTAGATGAGATGCACATAGGGCTACATGACACCAGCTTGTCACTTTCTAGCTGACTTACATTAGAATGTCATGGCAACTGATGCTGTAGCTCAGTGTACTTCATAACCTGCCAAGTGAGGTTAATTTCCAAACTTCCAAAATATATTTGTCAATTGTCATGACATTTAAACAGTACAGAAAGTGTCATAACCTTAAATAAATAATATGTATATTTATGTCAGGTGTTATATGTATGTGTCATGTAACCCTATAAATACCACTTAAGAGAAGTAAGAGAAATATTGTATAGCTAAGAGAAATCACAAAATACAAGATCCCTCTCAGCTCACTACATATAATTAAAATTATGGAAATTTTGATATCTTTCGATATCTGTTCACTGCCAAGTCTCGGGTAGATGAAGACTATCATGTGTAGCATTACTCAAATAGCTTAAAGGTTACCCAATTAGGCTACAATTCATAGTTATAATACACTTTCTATAACCCCATAACCCAGGTTGTTAGCACTACACTTCGCCTGTCCCGTCTCCTGTCACGTCTGTGTTATATACTGCTGAAGGCTGAGGCATGCAGGCGCTGGATTTTTTTCCCCCCATGTTTTAGACGCTGGATGGGCTTTGGGGCCAGAAATGGGCATTTGGTATCTGACAAGACAAGCTTGCTGTTGTTAATACAGTTGCACAGCAGACTTGGCTCCAATCACGAAAGCACAAAAGGTACAAAATGAAAGCAACTTTATCAAACTCGCCAGGGTGGGCAGTCACTACAGACTGCATATATAGCAGAATGCTGGCAATGAAAGATATAAATTTAAGAGATTTAAGATCAGGTTTTAAGCAGCTTATGAGCTGTACAGTACGGCCTGAAAATATGGATGTAATGAGGGAATGTACCATCGTCTTACAGATTTCAGATAGTGAATAGCTGATATATAAGGCCATATTCAGTGTAGGAGACCTGTGTCCAAAGGTTGCATCACTATTTATGCAGGCAAAGTTACACGGGTTATGCTCGTGCTTAAATTGATTTTCTGGTCTCTCCATTCAAATTATGCAAATGACCTGTGTGGAGTTCATGCCTCTAAGGTTGCTAGAGTTTTCTTGTGTAGATTGTGTGACTGAGATGGGATTTTCAATAGACCACCACCTTTAAATACAATCATTTGCCTTTAGGATCGAGAATGAGAACTGAAGAAGGAAATGGTGTTTTGCTGTACCACAGTGTAAAATAAAAGCAAGAGAAATTAAAAATGAAAATGACTAAAAGACTAATATGATGATATATGAATGAGAACATTAAAATAAACAATATGGCCTCCCATTTTGTGGAAGCTTATAAAATAGCAGTTGATTCAGCACATCTTATTATTTTATTACTTTTACTATTGCTAATTGTGTTCACAAATTAATGTGGTCAGGAGATGCTAATCCAAGGTCAAAAAATCATTATGTGTGTGTGTGTGTGTGTGTGTGTGTGTGCATTGTAGGGTGTTTTATCATGCTTTTCATTCACTATTCTGAGTTGTCAAATGAATAAAATACTGCCAATCTGATGCACTCTCCTGTAAAGAAATCATGCCAGTGGTTTGAAGGATAAGCTGACCAAGTAAGCACCTGCTATGCTTTCAGCTCACTTTTAATTCATTCATAGCTTTATGCATAAATAATTTGGTCTTTGAGATAAGCAATGTCTCAGATTAAGATGTTGTCTCCTTC